>NW_026555334.1:36740839-37340839 GCF_029017545.1 Prosopis cineraria | reverse complement strand
AGAAGGCACCAAAGAATTGAGCCTGTAAGCTTCATTTGATGGCTTGGCATATATCGTTTGTCATTTATTGTTTTTCCTTGACCTATGAGGATTTTAATAGTTGCTTGGATTTGAATAATTTTTAAATAATTTGATTATGCTTTTAAATATATTTATATTTAAGTTGACTTCATTTTGAGAATTTAAATTAAATAATAGTTAAAGTGTGGGCCGAGCCCTTATATAATATCAAAATATTTTTTAAATAGTTTGTTACGTTGTTTGACTAATTGTAGGAAGATAATTTGGGCTTTGACTGTTTTAAACCCATTTGTTTGTATTTTTGAAATCCTAATATTTTATCTTGAAAGGTTTTTTTCAATGTTAATGATTTAAGAAAAATATTTTTTTTTAATGAGGGTGTTACATGTATTAATAATAGTTATCATTGTCTTGTATGTAGATTGTGATGTTCGCATGGTGTGAAGTGATAAATTGCTTGTTTGGGAAAATTTACTTACAATGAGTAAATGTAACATTTACTAATGTGCTGTAGTGTTTTCTTTGTGATTGATTATGCGTGATTTATTGAAAATAAATGTTACTTGAAAATATTATGTTTAGAAATGTATGTTATTTGTTTGGAGATAGGTATTGCCAAGTGGGATGAAATTATATATGATTATGTTAGTATGAAAACAATTGTTTGGAAGCATGATTCAACTTGTTTAGACTTATCATTATTTAGAAATTTGTCTGCATGACTTGTCAAGGTTTGAAAAATGATGTTGGGAATTTATTGTTTGGGCTTTGTTTGGGTGCCATGTGGTGTGCCCTCGTTTGATTAATGAGCGGCTTATAGTTTGAACTAGTTTACTTATGATCGAGTAAGTTAAGTGTTGGGTGTGAACTTTGGTCTCAGAGAAATGAGGAGATGTTAGCCATATATTTTTGTTTGATTTGTTTGGGAATATGTTTTGTATTCCACTTAACAATCACATAATTAATTGCATTGCATGCATCATGACATACTAGTATTGGTTACTAGAACCTTTATGTCTCATTTCTTGTGATTAACAATTTTTTAAGGAATGATTCAGTTAGAGAAGCATCTAAGGAATAGTGTAATGTGCATGATCAACACTTTTGCCTATTGGCCTTTTTATGAATTTTAATGCATATCTTGCCAACCATAGGTCTTGTTTTGTGCAATCAAGCTTTGTGGCTTCTTACTTTTAATTAAACTTGCATAAGTTAGCCATGAGACTTGTTTTTAACTCTCATGGTCTTAGTTGTCATGACTAAAGTATGATTTGGGTATGATAATGCTTTTATGACAATTTATATTAATTATTTGATTTTATTATTTTTAGTGACTGTGACTCGATTGTAGGAATTTAATTTGCACAATTGATTGTTGAGTTGGAAAATGTTGTTAGAGGTGTTTATAATGTGATCAAGTTGTTCACACATTAATTTGTAGCTTTAGTGTTAGTCTAGAGAAGTTAATTATTTGGAAAGTTGTATTTATGAACTTAAGGAGTTTTTGTGGATAAAATTTTCATATTGAGTAATTTTTGAACCAAAACAAGCTATTTGCTAGATTTCATATATGGACACTTTAATTATTCAATTTGGATGTATTTGCTAAAAGTTATTTATGTTTAAGGTTTTTAATTATTATTTATTATGTTATAATGCTGATAAGGTGCATTGCATTGTGGAGCATGGTCCTCTTGAGGGAGAGTTTTTTCGTCTATTCTACTATGGTGGATGATGCAAAATTTACAAAAATGCTCTAATTCATACTTTTGTTTTCAAAAATGTTCTTTTTGACATTTTGATCATTATATAAACTTATTTTTAGACAATTTAACCTTAAAAAACCATGCTTTATATTATTATTATCATCATTATTATTATTATTATTTATGATTTATATCTTTAATTTGAATTTCAAATCCTCATTTTTAAATGGGATTCCATTTTGTCCACTTGGTACACTTTTAATTAATTTAGTTCATCCCCAAATTATCACATGGGTTCAAATTATTATGTTTAAATTTTTTCTACCATGATAAATCATTTTCTATCATAATAGTTGACCTAAGAAATCAATTTAATATTATGAAAAATATTTTTCTATTATGGTAAAGTTTTTCTAAAGTTAATTTGATTTTTAATTATTATCATTGACTATTTTTTACCATGGTAAGACAGTATAAGCTATTATGCCATTAGGGCCATTGCCTTAAGCCTAACAAAATGTTTACTTATACCCTATATAACAAGTCATCATTTTTCTTGTTAAAGGTTAATACTAATTATACATTTTCATTAAGAATTCATTGAATGCTTATACCAAGTATAGCTTGTTATTATTATTTTATTAAGTATTAATGTTAATTACATCTTCCCATTAAAAATTTATTGTTACTATTAAAAGAAGCTTGTTAAAATTAAAATTACTCACCACTTATTTAATATCAACCATGCTATAAAATAAATTAATTGAATTAACCATACTATCTATTGAAAGTAAACTAATAAAATTATTTGATTACAAAATTTTGTTATCTAATTTTGCTGCTCAAAAAGCTAAAAAATAATAAAAAATTAAATCTTTTAAATAATTTTGCTTTAAGCTTCAAAACATTTCACACGGCATTGCGCCTAGTAGAGTTTTGAAATAATATATGTTATTCTTTTTATTATAATAAATATTTTATTATTTCTATCATTATAAACTATTTTCTATTAGAGTAAGTGTTTATAAATTCGAGTTTTAACCAATTACCATTTTATTGAAGAAAAACTGGTCAAAAATTTTAAAGTGTTACACTTATTATTGCAAAGTGAATATGAAGGAAAGAGGGTGTCTTTCATTTTCCTTTCTTTCATTTCCTTTCATTTTTCTCCCATCACCTTTGGATTAAACCTTTTTAATGGTTTAGATTTAATTTTTTTAAAAATTTTTATTTTAATTTTATATAAAATATATAAATAAAATATTATAGTTTTAAATTTATTTATATATCTTTTTATAAAATAAAATAATAATTTTATTAAAATTTCAATCTGAACTATTAAATTTTTGATTCAAAAGTAACGAGAGAGAAATGAAGGAAAATAAAGGAAAGGGAAATGGAGGCACCTCTTCTGTAACGTGAAACTGACCGCACCTGATTTCCTGTTCCCCTTATCTTCGCCCCCCACCCCCTTTTCTGGCCTGAATACACCTTATAGCTGCACTGAAACATGGTTAAATATAGGAATATTTTTTTTGGCCAGTGGAAATTGATAAGAATATACTTTAAATCATAATAATATAAATTTTTTAATTATCTGTAAATAACTAGAATATGCCCCGTCTAGAACATGAGAGGGATTTCAAATTTTTTACTGATTAAAAATAATTTTAAAAAATTAAAATACGACAAAGTCCAATATGTACAATAAAGTGGATGGAAACCTCTCTTGTATATATATTCATATTATTTTTAGTTATTTAAATTATTAATGTATGTGAAGAACGTGTTGTTTTGTAACAATATGTAGATAATGTCTTTCATAATTTTTAAATTCATCCAGATATTTTTAATATATCAATTCAGTTCTCAATGATAAACTTTCATTTAATATATTTGATATGAAACATAAATTTTTCAAACTTATTCAGATTTGTCCCAATTACTAGCTATAACTTTACCTAGCACTCATAGCTGCTCTATTTCTTCTGTTCAATAATAAGACAATTGCTTGGTACAGTTCTGCATGGTCGTTAGATGATTTTAATTTATTTTATTTCCCCATAGCTACTGCAGTTATTTAATTTTTCTTTTTCTTTCACTTTAATGTATATATCTGTCCACTTGGTTTTATTTTTTGAAAAAAAGACAACATTTGCAATGGGATAAAGATTACCATTGCATGGCTACAATAATCAATAGGTTGAACCCAATGGCCTTTTAATAACTAATCCCATAATTTAAAATTTTGACAAACCATACTATAAATAATATAACCAATTCCCTTTGAAAGGCCACCCGACGGTACGACTTTGTGACACACTGACATCTATTGTCGCTTTCGGCAAAAATCCGAAATATAAATATATGGTCCCTACCCGCTAGGCCTACGTCATGCTTTTTAATTTCTATTGCCATTTTATATATTTTTTTATATTTTATTATATCATTGATATTTGTTCTCTAACATCTTTTTCTTTTTTTCTTTTTGGACGAAATTCTCTAAACGCCTAATGAAGATGTTCATTCGTTACACGGCTTGAACGCGGAGAGGTGAGCACCTAGGCCCACGTTGTCTGCCACCTCCGACCTGGTCGCTCCTTGTCAAGGCTCTAGGGGGTGTCAAGTTGGATTTGGAGTTTCCCCACTCTTATCCTCTCCATTTTCATATCCTCACCATTCATTAATTTTATTATTTAAAAAATTTATTTAATAAAATAATTTAAACAGTAAAGATTAAAAAAATGGAGAGAAAAAAATAGAGAGAATCTCTCCTATGTCAAGTCATGTCAAAATATTATTATTAACATTTTATTAAATATTGATGATATATTATTAAATATTATAATTTGTTTTTATCTTTATATATGATAAAAACACACAGTCAGTGTCCAGATAATGTTCAGTCCCAACCAAAATTTCTAGTTGATAGTTAAGATTACGTAATTGTTTGGATATTTATTGAGAATTAATTTTGAGATTAAAATTATGATTTTGTAAAAATTTATCCAAACACCCTCATTTTACAAAACTCCATTTGATTTGAAAAACTTATTTAAAAAATTTGAAATTTTTTCATTTGCAAAACTTCATTTGGCTCATTTTCTTTATATCATTTATTTACACATTCAAAATTGATTCTCAACAAATCATCCAAACATATTCAATTCATCAAAATTAATTTCTAAAAATTTATTCAAATATCATCACATTTTAATAATTAATTTTTTCTAATTGAAATTCAAACACACCTTGTGTTTCCGGTGTTGCTATGTAAATAAAACATACATTTACATTTTATATTATTTATCTGTCCGTGACTTTCTTCGCCGTCTTTCTCCTAGAAATTTCAACAGCATATTGTCGGAAATTTTCATGATAGGGACCTGGAAGGGCTTTGTTTGGGTAGCGTACATGAGGAGTTCAGGTGGCTCCTTCGTGTCGTTTATATACCTTTTTTTTTTTAAATATTTTTTTTAAAATTATAATATAACGTACGAACTCTACGTAGTTTTATTCTATTATTCTTGATCGATCCTCAGAGTTTTGATGATCTCATGAAGTGTGAATAGACGTTTTACATATTTTTAATTAACGTGACTAAAAATAAAATCTTAGAGTTCTGATAACAAGTGCCAAGATTCATAATTTATAAAACTCTGATGTTCATAAACTGTAAATAAATATATTTTTTCCTAAAATTCCATATGATCAAACAAAAGGTTGGATTTTTAAAGAATCATTAATCACCCCACCTCATCATTTACAAATAAGATTAAATCCTATGTTGTCGGTTAGTAATGTAATAAAACCTCTTCAAAAGTAGAAGCCCACACTATATACGGAGTTGGTTTTTCTTCGCTGAGGGAAATCCTCCTCTGCACCCTTTATGGGAGGTGTAGATTTGAATTGTTATAATCTATATTTTATGTATTTATTTTTATTTTAAATTTATTAAAATAAAAAAATTGTATATCTATTCATGTTAAATCTTCACTGTTCATACTAAAAACTAAATTTTTAATTTTTTTACAATTTATATAATTTTTTTATTTTTTAGAAATAAAAATAAAAAAACATTAAATTTGTACAGTGGAGGGCTTCCTCAAGGCCTCAACTTCACGACAAACTACCAACAAAATGCGACATTTGACTGATATTTCTCAGGAGTTAGAAGTAAATTATGATTTTACAAAAGGTTTTAAAAAAAAAACCCTCACGATTTCGCATCAAATACATGATGTTAAAACAAACCAGATAAAATCTGTATAATTATAATATTCATACAAGTATTTTTTTTTAAAAAATGGTCTCTATTTATAAATTATTATTTTAAACTTAGCTTATAAGACAATATTAATTGATCATTTTAATTATATTTTATTCACACTAATTATGAGAATAACATATACTCTTATTTAAATCAAGCCCAATTAAATAGCATAACTTTTAATATGATAAAGACTATATTTTTAAAAAATTATGATCCCCAATTTACACTATTATGACAACTTTTTTCTCATCTAATCACATAATTATTCCATCACTGGAATGAATTAAGAGTTATGCTGGGCGAAACCAAGTGTATGTCCACCCCTTGAATATTACTAGGGGACTATTTGAGGGTGATGGCCTAATGAGAAATGATGCTTTTGGGCATAATTTCGATTAAAGAAAACCTCCCCACAGCAACTCACACAATGCTAATACAGTAATACTGACACGCATATATGTTCATGTATATATTTTTTTGGCTATTGCTTTACTTTCTTTGTTAAAAAAATATAAGATATTTTTAATTAAATTCACTCTTAATAAAATAATTATCTATTTTTAATTAATCATATTTTTTTATATTTACTCTTATTAAATACCTTACAATAAATATAAAGTTATCATTAATAGGGGCACTTTTGAAAAAAAAAACAATGATTACATCTTAAAAGATTAAAAATGTCTTGTATTTTTGAACATCCAACTTTTTAAAAAATGTCTTACATTTTTTAGCGGAGAGAGTAGTATATTAAATAGAAACAAATTTTATATATTTTTACTATTGGTTCAAAATTAATATTAGTTATTCATTTTGGTTTAAAATATTTTTATCTTATACTTTGTTTACATTATAAGATTATTTTAATGAAATATTTATTTAAAAATAAAAAGCTAACAATATATTATACATAATGTTTTTCTATAACCCCCCCCCCCAAAAAAAAAAAAAACTTACGGGGAAACTGTCCGTGCCCTGGTTCCGCCCGAGACTGATCTGCATTAATATTCTTATTCTGAAGAGCCAATATTTAATATGACAAAATATATGATATATAACATGAAAATTGAAATTAATCAGAACTGAAACAATGAAATCTAAGTATACAACTAGGTTTTCATTTCTTTTTAGCCACTGATCCATTTTCTATCCACTCAATTCCTTCGTTTCCATTTTCCCAGGGAAAAGACTTCGGTCTACCTGGTGATGATCCTGGGACCAAGCAAATTTCAGATTGGATCAAGAGCGCCTTAAAGATCTTTCCAAACATTAACGTCTGTACTTGAACTATTATGCTGATCAGTCACGTTATCTTGGCATCGTATGAAGAAAGTGCTCCGAATATGATCAATGTTCACCAGGGCGTGGGCTGAACCACTTGGACTCGCAGCAATAGCAATTTCATCTCCACCAACGATCACTTGAGCGTACCCCTTCTCACCCACCTTCTTGTTCTCCAACTGCGCATTCAGTTTGCTGATCATTTTTAATGAGAAATTGATACAAGAATTAGCAGTGATCAAAGAGAACCGCTTCAAAAATTTTATACATGCACACAGTATATTGAGAGACATTCAGCTTGTACCCGTATTGATTGACCCACAGTATATATATATTATTTTTTATTTCAAAAATATACATTAAAGTGAAATGTAGCTAGGATACATCTTACCCTAAATTTTGTTGTAGCACCCCAAAAGAGAAGCGTCTCGTTGCGATCGTGGTGTCTGTGATTTCCTCTCAACCTGCCGGGTCGTATTTCCCCAACAGAAACCGAAGCACAAGAGACAGCTCCTCCTGTGGAAAAGCATATTCTTCATTCCTCCACAAAATGTACGTACTTTCTTTTCTATACCAATATTACAGAAGAGTCATGCATGCACAAACCTGAAATGCCAGAAGATGGAGCGAGAGAAACGGGATGGAGCAACCAGCCACGACTGTCTTTGGCAATCTGGGAAGCAATGCCAGAGCTGAACCTGACTAAATTGGCCTTCAGATCGTCCTCGGAACTCCATTCGAAATCAGGAGCGCGATCGGCAGCGTGATGCAATCGGATGACGAGCCAAGTGATGAAGAGGAAGAAGATGCAAACCAAGGGAACAGAATGAGGCTTGTGAAGGAACTGTATGAAAGCGGCAAGAGAAGAGCTAGGTCGCATCTGGTAGGGATAAGGATTATCGTAATAAGGGGAGCCATTGATGTACACGATCCTCCCAGGGGTCGCCATCATTGTTGTGCTATCCCATTCTGTTTGGGCTCTCATCTTTCTGCTTCATGATGATCAGTCTCAAGTTTCTGAGCTGTGTTTATCTGCTGTACTTTGTCGTTAGCGACATGGTTACTCGGCTTGAGGAGATGGCGTGGCGTTCGCCTGGTCTGACAACTAGGTTCCAGTGACCTCACCAGCCCCATATATCGTGTGTCCGGCCAGGCTAAATTTAGCGCCTTCCATAACTTGCTATCTTAACCGGTGCCTTGCACGCCACCTACTGGATTAAACTTTTCAGTCATCTTAATTAAAAGGAAAAAGGGCAGAAAAATTCTTGTGATAATTTGATTCATGAAATATTATAATTACAGTGAGATCTCAAAGAATTTTTTTGATATTAAATTTATTTATAAAATTATTTTAATGCCCTTCTATAATTTAGAAAGTTCTGATATTTTTAAATTGTTTTAGTTATTGGTAGAATTAAACTTGCAAATACTTGTATCAAATTTATAAACGATATAAAATTAATTGAATTTTGATGATAGAAATTTGTGATTTTTTAAATCATTTTAATCACCAATAAAACAAACTTGCAAATACTTATATGAAATTTATAAATCATATAAAATTAGCAGTATTTTGCTCATTAAAGAAAATTACTAATAAAAAATTATGATTTTCTAAATTATTTTAGTTATTGGTGAAATCAAACTTATGAATATTTATACCAAACTTGTGAATTATATAAAATTAATTTTAGAGGAATAATAATGTATTTTTATACAAAAATTTAATTTTAAAAAAGTTCTTTAAAACCTTACTGTTATTATTACATTTCGTGAGACACATTTTATTTTTCTATTTTAAAGAAATTTATTTTTCATTCTCCCCAACTAAAATCAGAAATAAGCTATAATTCAAGAAAGAATAGGTGACGAGTAAAAAGGTACGTAAATTTTGTAATTTGAGATTGAGATACGATTGTTCAATAAAATTTTTTTATTTCTCACACATTTAATCTTTATAAAGTTGAAAACTGTTAAGAAATATTTTAAAATTTCATGTCTTGAAAAAAGAATTTCTCCATAGAATTTATGGTATTTATCATTTCATCACCGAGGATGATAGATATTCCAAGTTTTTCAGCGTGACTGAAAAAGAAAACAAAAAATATTTTCACAAAAACATAGTTTTGATTTTTTTTTAAATGTAATTTGTGGGATTTTTCAACTGAACTTCGGGCCACGAATCAAGAGCCTCTTTTCTGGTAACCGGAAGGGCCCAAGACCCAAGTTGAAAAACAAACCAAAAGCCTTTTAAGCAAACAATCAATTAAATAACAAACCGGCTTCCATCGAGGCAGAGAATTAACGGATAAACCGATAAGGGCGCTTGCAGAAGTGCAAGATTCTCTCTCAGCGACTATCGTCAGGAAACAAGCCTGCTCAGGTAATTCATTTCCCTTCCATTCTTGCTCAAGTTTTTTGAACTCATGCTTTCATTTTAAACGCATTTGCGGATAACACTATTTTTGGGGGGTCTTTTGTAGTTTTCTCGGTTTTCGACCGAAATTGACCTCTTCATGCGGATTACTTGTATTGATTATATATATATATATATATATAGTTAGTTTTACAGCCTTCAATGCAAATGTTTAGTATTTGTCCGTTGAAGTGGTGCTTCGGGTCACTCAGTGAGCGGGGATTGAGGGAAAGTGACAAGTCGTTAATTTCTTTGTTGCACTTGGTTTACATTTTTTTTTTTAAATTTTCATGGATAACATGGTTAATATACATTGATTATTTTGTTTGGGTTTCTGGCTTCCTGTTTATTAGCATATTGACCGGAGTTTGTTGGAGGGAATTTGAAAATATACTGGATTTCTGTTTTTGTTTCTTTTGTTAGGAGAATGGGATCTCAAGCAATCCGTGAGTGGGCAGGAATCAGTACATTTGCGCCAGCTACGCAGACAAAGTTACTTGAATTGCTGGGAAAACTTAAACAGGAGGTTTTTATTTTTCCTTCAAATTCATGCACTCTTCAAGACAATAACTCGTGCATATGCGTTATATTTCAAGAATGCACAACTGTCCGCGGTTGTTTGATTATGCTTTATAATTTCTTTTGTTTGTAAGAAGTTTCTTTCTTTTATTTGAACTTCTTGCGTGATTGTAGAATGTGAACACTTTGACCATACTTGTGATGGGAAAAGGTGGTGTTGGAAAATCTTCAATAGTGAACTCCATCATTGGCGAAAAAGTCGTTTCTATTAGTCCTTTTCAGGTATTAAATTAGTTGGTTTCCTCCTATTTATACTCAGTCTTTGTAGCTTCTTGTCTATTTACGTATCAGTAAAGTAAATTGTTTCATTCTTGACAAGTCGGAAGGACCAAGACCTGTGATGGTATCACGATCAAGAGCAGGATTTACATTAAACATTATTGACACTCCTGGTCTCATAGAAGGTGGATACATCAATATTATGGCACTGGACATCATAAAAAGGTATGTCATGTGAAGCATATTTATGTCGCATCACTTGTAAAGTATATTTATGGTTTAATTGGAATTATATAAGGTCCTTTCTCCTCACACACTTCAGTTTCTTTACATTGGATATGGGTTTGCGTGAGTAGTTTCCTTTTGAACAAGACCATCGATGTGCTGCTTTATGTGGACCGTTTGGATGCGTATAGAGTGGATAACTTGGATAAGTTGGTATCCAAGGCTATCACAGATAGTTTTGGCAAAGGAATATGGAAGAAAGCAATAATAGCACTCACACATGCTCAGTTTTCACCACCAGATGAACTGCCTTATGATGAATTCTCATCCAGAAGATCAGAGGCTCTCTTGAAAGTTGTTAAATTGGGTTCCCGGATAAAGAAAGATGTCTCTCAGGTATGTTGCTGCATTTCAGGATTTAAGTTCTGCAATCTGGTCCTCTAAATCACGTGTGTTTATACGTGGTACAATTTCAATTGGTTTAAGGACATCTGAAGTTAAATTATCCCCGTTTTTGAAACTGAGCTTTTAATGGCAAAGGCAAACGTTGGCCTTCCCTTACGTTGATTTTGTATTACTCAAGGGCACCCCTTCATCTAAAAATCTGTTTGCTTGGGTTTTAATGATAGACACTGGGCTAAGTTGTACAGGTATGCCTTCACATTTTGGTGCGGTTTCTAAGTTAAAGGAAAAAGCTTTCTGGTACTGGGCTATGTATGCTGTCGTGGTGTATTTGGCTGGTGCAAAATGTATGGATTCTCGAGGAGAGATTTTAAAAATCAAAATTCTACCTGCTTACTTGCGCGTTTTAATTATTGAGAAATTCACCTTTGGATTTCTCCTTTTCAACCTTGAAGGATTCTACCATTCCTGTTGCGTTGGTTGAGAACAGTGGGAGATGCAAGAAGAATGAGAGTGATGAAAAGGTTAGACATTTATCTCATGATGCTTCCTTGTATCCTCTTCCACCTCATTGATCTGAGCATGGGTTGTATTGTAATTGATCGAGGGTGGGCGCTTTTCATGGTGACAGGTGCTTCCAAATGGAACTGCCTGGATTCCTCAATTAGTCCAAACAATCACAGAAGTTGCATTGAACGGAAGTGAGTCAATTCATGTTGACCAGAAGTTGATTGATGGGCCAAATCCAAATCAGAGAGGAAAGTTGTGGATCCCACTCATTTTTGTGCTGCAAGTAAGCATTTTGAATTTAGGGGCTTTTCTAGTTTTCTCTGTATATTGAATATTGACAGATAGATTAATAAACTCTTCTTTTGATCCGCCTGTGATCAGTATATATTCATCATGAAACCCATCGAAGCATTTATCAAGAAGGATATTGCAAACGAGAGTAGGCCATCATGGGAGATGGATGAGTGATGCAGATTTTCGCAGAAACGATCTACTTTTAGCTGTGTTCCTTTTTCTCTCATGAAGTTTAGGGGGTAATTTTTTTGGTCTCATCTAGTTTAAATTCATGTAGCTTCCAGTACTCGGGATTTATTGACTGACCATCTGTTTATGGAATCAACTTACTGGTTTCTCGTTAGATTATGATTGATTGACAATGCTCCTTGATCGAAAAGTGACGGAAGTGATTACGCTGACCGGTACGAAGATAATCAGAAGCTTGGGGTTGGGCTGTGGTGTTCTTAAACTGAACTTATATACTTAATTCTATATATAATATATTTATTTTCAGCTAAAACAATATATATATATATATATATCTTATAAATTATTTATATTATAATAAATTCTTATTATTTATATTATTAAACACCTTAAAGTCTACATGTGTTATTTTGAATGGATAAAAATCATAAAACATATTAAGTATTTAAAGTTAACTATACAAGTCTTGCCCTTTAATGAAAAGGAAAAAATGCAAGGTTTAAATCCGCATAGTTTAACATTTAACTACAATATTTAAAATGTCAATTGTTGTAATATATATATATATATATATATATCATTTAGTTAACTGAAATTAATGTGGTGTTTGAACTAATCATCATCAATTCATCGCACGAGCCAAGCCATGAAGAGTGCATACAAATTGTTTTTTTTAAACATATTTTATTAGGTTAAAATATACTTTTAATCCTTTAAAATTATATAAAATTTTCATTTAATTTTTTAATTTTATAAAATATCTTTTTAATTCTTTAACCTTAATATTATTAGCTTTAAATGATTATTTTTTATATCAATCATTGTCATTTTGAAAATAATTAAACTTAATATGTTAATATTTAAAAATATTTTATCAATATTTAAAAATGTAATGTAAACATTTATTAAGATAAAACTAATAGTTAAAGGATTAAAAAAAACACTTTATAAAGTTAAAAAAGAAGGAGGAGGAGGGGAGTTAGGCCGAAGCACTAATAATTATTATCGTTTTCTCTCAAATCGCCACTTGTACACCGGTCCTGATGTTGGATAGGCAATCTCCTCTTCATGTAGCTTCCGTTTCCGACCCTTTTTCTGTTAAAAAAAAAAAAAAATGTTCTTTAAGCATAATAGGGATAGAAACAAAAACAAATTCAGAATAAAATATAACAAAATGGAAAATACCTGGAGCTCCTTCTGCATGACCATATCATTGTAGATTCTCTCCAGTTGACTCAGCCTTTTCTTCCTTTCTTCCAACTCCCTCTAAAGGGCAGCGGTTCGCCTGAACATTAAAAAAAAAAAAAAAAAGACATTACTATTACTGATTACTCTAATAGCAACAAATCATGTCAATAAAATTTAAAAAAAAAACAAAAAGGAATTGAAAGAAAAAAGAAAAATTTGACTCAATAAATCTTATTTTCCAAGTCAATAAATCTTATTTTCCACTTTTTGTACAGTGGTACCTCTCATCAGGAACGTCATTTGACTCAAGATTCTTCCTTCCCTTAATTTGTGACTTCATCTCTATAGCTTCTAGCCTATATAAATATGGAAAATAGATGACAAAAAAGGATCCATACAATTTAATAATAAATGTAAATAACGAATATACACCTGCAATCATACAGACCCAAATAAAGACTTCCCTTAATCATAATTATTAAAAATTAATAAAACCTGATAAAAAGAACAAAGATAGTAAACCTCCTTTTTTTCGTGTGACAAGGCATAGACCTTTCCAAAATCTTATGTTTTAGATTACACTGAAGGTTCTCTTGCTCTTTTCTTTCCCGTTATAACATGAAGAGTTTAATGTGGATAATGGAAATAGACTTTAAAACAACTTTAAACTAATTTTCTATTCCCCAGTTGGCCAATATATCTGTCTTACCGAACACAAATCTCAAATACAAGCAATTCCCCACCTCTTAGTTTATAAGGAAACAATATGAATCTCAAAAATGCATACAAGTCTCTAGGCTAGAGTGGTCAATAGTTTCAAATTCCTAACAGTTACGTTAATCAATGATATTGCCTACTCTTAAATCAAGTAAAATGCATTGAGCTAAACTTGGATTGGGTTATCAGGCTACAATAAGGAAGAAAAGAAAAGATCGAGTTAACAGAAAAACTAAGAAATAAGGAATTTTTCATAAAATTTACAAGGAGCTTCCATTCAATATCAAAAGTCAGTAAAACATAAGAGACAATGCTCTTGAAACACGTATAACTGAACGGAACAAATATTAAACCCAATAAATAAAGATAAAAGACACTTGTCCAGCTATGCGTGCTTGTTATTGAAATGGGAGCACTGGGGGGAGCCACATACACTTAAAGGGGGCATATACACCCTCTCAACCTGGAGAAAATTATAAATGAGTAATAAAGATTTTACAATTTTACCTTCACCGGTAACAAAATTTTGAACCTTTTGAAATTTAGGCCCTTTTTTTTGTAAATGTTTTAAATGAAGTTTAGTTATGAATTCACTAAATCCAAAACTCTAATATAATCTTTAGAAAAGAACATACTTATTTATTTAATTTTTTTAAATCTCTGGTTAATTATTATATATTTTTATATATAAATAATATCATAAATTAGTGACTTATATGGAAGGAAATATTTTTAATAGTATTTAATAATAAGTAGGGGACAATTATAAAATATATGATTATATTAAAAAATATTAAATAATTTTTTTTTTGAATCACTATATTTAAAATTAATTCGCATCCTGATGCAAGGTTCTGGCTCCACCAGTGAATGGGAGCTCATACCTGTCCTCAGTAAGGTAAACATGCGCTGACCGTTGGTTATCAACAAAAGTGTAGTGAAGCAGTTAGCTTTTCAACTTTCTGCATGCAAAAATTCATAATTAAGCCCCCATGACCATGACAATTCCAATCAAATTCTTAATAACACGAAAACATTCCACCACATTGATCTGCCTTTTTCTCGCTCCTAACTTTTTGAAGAACATATCCTTTATCTTGGGTCTTCATCAACATAAGTTCTGCTTGGGTATATTTATCCGCTTCCCTCCTACAGGAAAAAAAAGCTATCAAGTTAATTCGACTCACTAACTAATTCGGAACAAGTTACTGAAAAAAGCTATAGAACAATCATAAAGTGAGCTATATCCTACTCGGGTCTATGAACTCTATCAACCACTTTTGTTCTGATTATTTCGAAATAAAACTCATCTGGGATCCTGAATTCTGCTTTATCCTTAAGTTTCTGTAGGGCAAACATAGAAAAATCATTAAGCATAAGTAGTTAGTAACTGAAGCTAGTTAAGTCCATTATTGCTGCTAATGACCGACTTAACAAGATTCTCATCAAACTAAATCTTACAAGGGAGTAAGAAGGCAGCTATGGTGATTATTAGTAATCACAATTGTTAAATTCTAATTCTCAGACAATTTTCCTATTCTTTCTATTTCCATTATTCCTATTTTTTCATAGGGGAAGAAGTGGAAAAGGTGCTCACCTTTTGGAGTCAAACTGAAGGTGGCGCCCTGCACATCATCAGAGGTGGACCTCTTTAGTGCCTCACAAGTGCTTTTGACCACACTAGATAAACTCATGATTCTCTACACTCTGAAATGGTCAAGCTGACAAAAACAAGGGCCATTTGGTACAATGGAAATGATTTTTATGAAAATGGAAATAGATATAGACATGGAGATGAATATGAAATTGGAAATGGATATGAAGTATAAAAATACGTTTGGTACAACCATGGAAATAAGAAAAAAATATTGAACTCAAAACAATAGCCCCTCTTCATCGGAACCACCATCATCCACAACTGGAAATCACCGCCATCAATCTTCCAGTCTCCGCTACCATCAGAACAACAACCAACCTTCCAGAGAACCACCATCGAGATCACAGGGTAGGGAACAATAATTAATCGTTCAGAACCATCATCCACTTCCAAACACCAAGGGGCAGAAATCGAAATCGAACCCTTTACTCGAAATTGAAATCGAAATCAAAGGAGGAACAAGACTATCATCGTGATTGGTCCAAGGGTTGGCCGTCAAAGGAATTACTAGATCAGAGACCGCCGTTGCCATTGTTGTTGCTGGAGGAGGCCACCTCACCATCATTCACCTAATCATCGGAGAAGAAGGGGAGGAAGACGGAGAAACTTTGTTGTCACTAGAAGCCACCATTACCATTGCCGGAGGAGACCATCATCATCGTTGCTGGAGGAGGCCCCCTCACTATCATTCATCTGGTCATTGCCTCATTGAAGAAGAAAAGAATGAAGAAGGTAATGGGAGGAGAAGGGGATCTTGTTTTGGGTTTCAAAAGGAAAGGGACAAAATAGTCTAAAAATATTACTAATGGTGGCATAATGGTGATCCAGATATCACTTCCATATAGATGTGAAAATTCCACGGTCCCCCTCATGGAAGCCAATTCCATCAATCTTGAAGGAATTGATTTCCATATAGAAGCCTAATTCAACCATACCAAACATGCAAAGACGTGGATTTCAATTCCATTTCCATCCCCATCCTTAAAATTCTAGTGAACCAAACAGGGTCTAAATTGATCATTCAAGGTGTTGGCAAGAGGTTCAAAAGGAAGTTGCAAGGAAGGGAAATTAGAAGAGAAGCGTTTCTTATTCCTTTACACGAGTCTGAGAAGGCTTTTAAAATACAATGGCTAAAATCAATATGATAGGGGCTGTTTGCTTTACTGAACTTCCTATGCTGTTCTGATACAGAAGGAAGTTGTTGAAGATGCTATATGGCTCCAGTTTTATGATTTTCAATGAATACACACTAATTTTTGTTCTAGTGATAGCCACTCGAGGTCAAGTGTTTTTCGGAGGAGGTAGAGGTTATTGTTAGGCATAAGTAGTTAGTAATTGAGTTTGGTTTGCATAGAGATTAGAAGGAGCGAGTGACTTGAAGTAACTGACCCTTATAATACAAGAATTATTAAGAAAGTAGCTAGCTATGACGGGCGCCTAGATGCCTGCACATCTATATCTAATCTGGACTGTATCACGAAGGTCAAGTCATGTTAACAAATTTCCAAAATTATTATTTTCTCTCTATCTTCATGTTCATTCTATTTCTAGTCTCTTTCCCTTACCACAAAGATAAGCATCAACGCAGTTAGACCAGTCATGCAAAATCAGAACTTGAACAAAAAAACTGTTTCGCAGATTGTACCTGTAAAGTCTCCTCTTTCTTGTGGAATGCTTTTGCACGGACGACATAGTTTTTGTGCTTTTCAAGGTGGTCAATTTTTTTCCTCGAGGACCAGATAAAATTGCAAACAAACCCACAAATCCAAACAAGCCAAGAGCTATCGAATCCATTTTGTAAGGGAAGACAAACGGGGAATTTCGTAAACTTACGGTTGAGCACGCTCTTTGTGAGCTCGTCTGGGAATGGCGTTCGTGAAGGAAAACATATTCAAGTAGGGAGAAGCTGCAACAGACTGAGCTCAGTGTAAAGGTAACTTAAAGCTGCGGCAGTTGCGGCAGAGATTATTCAATCGCGTGAGGGGGCTGGGCCGTGACCGTGAGTCCGTGAGATAGGAGCTGAAGAACGCAGCATGGATAAGAAAGAAAGGCACCACCAGCGTCCAGGATCAATCTTTTTTCTTTTGGCGTAGTAGAGGAAAACGACAATGAAAAAACCTAAGCCCAATCACCAAAAAAGTTCTGATATCTTGACATATAAGAATATACATAATTACATATTACATTGAAAAATTACAAAAATTATTACAACGTCTCCTTTTCAATCTTCATATATTACAAATTACAAATGCACAGAACAAATTTTATTAAAAGTTATTTCCTTTATAATCTTATTAATGAAACATATTAAAAATATTTTATAAATAAAATATAGAAGTGTTTTTTTTATTAAAGTCAATCCTATGATCAAAATCAGACAATTAATGTAATCAGAAAAATTTAAACGAGTATTTAAATTTGTCATGTTGTAAAAAAATAATCTCTTTAACAAACCAATCCTGTTGGTACTAAATTTTTAATTTCATGTGTTACTTATCTAATTTTCCCTTTCGCCTCGTTTGTCATTTCCATTTTCTATTCGTCATCTTTCACTCCCTCCAAATGGGGCGCTTATCTCCGGCTAGGACAAATAGCACAGGGAAAGCAACGTGGGATGTGGGACCCACCTCTTAGTTTCGTCCATTTAAACGCCGCCGTCTATTCAACTCCCCGCTGGGGTTTCTAATGGAATTCTCTCTCCCTGAAGTCCAATCATTTCCTGCGAGACAAAAAGAGCTCTCATACACACCAACGAATCTCAATCCCAATCCCCCAAACTTCACCGGAAAATTCCTTTTTCTCCCCTAGATTCCCTTCCTCCCCGGCCAACCCTCAATTTCTCTTCCCCCATTTTCAACGCCTGAAACATACTCTTTACCACTTCGGAGCTGCCCCGCTTCGTTAATTGATCACTTTCCGATCCTGACTTCTCCGGTTCTGTCGGTCTCTTCGTCCCTATACGTGTTTCTGGATTGAAGTATGAGTGCTCCTAGGTCTTCCGGAGGTTGTGTATCTGTTGTCTTACCATCTCTCCGTTCGGATTCTGTGGTCTAATCTCAAGTTTGGGGGTAAGATTGTAGCGAAGTGGTGTCTGGTGCTTTTTGTTGAAATTCTCGTGAAAATCTTTCCCTTTATGATGCGGATTATAGCATCCAATAAAATTTGCCAAAGATTTTTCTTTCTTTCTTTCCCAAAAGATGTAGTTAATATCAACTTGGTTATCGAAGGCTATGTGCAAGGCTTCTATGTCACTCCATGTATAGAGGGTATTCTTATTGTTACACTAGGCAGTGAGGTTGCCCTAATTTAACGATTTAATTTTATTGTTTCTGAACCAAAAGTTATTCCTCCTTTTTTTTTAACACTGTAGTCAGTATAATTATGTATCACGCAAAGAAGTTTCCCCCGGGCACTGTCGTCCCAAATAAAGCTCAAGGTGGTGCTGAGCAGCTTGCAAGTATACCGGATTTGAGTGTACCTGCAGTAAAAAATGCCACACCTGTGGGAGGAAGTGGAAAACAACGATTAAGGTGGACGTCAGATCTTCATGACCGGTTTGTGGATGCCATTACGCAACTGGGTGGACCAGATAGTGGGTATCTCTTATGAGTATTGTATTATCACATCTTTGGGATGATGAACAATTTGTTGTTAGCATCAGATATAAATTCGTCAAAGTCACTACTTTTTTTATTAGTTAATTATAATCTTCGGGAAAACCTGTACGAATGAGAATGTTTTGAAGGAAATATTTGCTGTTCTTCTGATTTCTCCCCATTATGGATCTACTGTGGCGCCAAGCCTTGCACTTAACATAAGTCAGTCGGAGCATGTATGGTATATGCTTGCACCACTTAGTGCAACATATCAAAGATGGTTTTTCCTTTTCTTGAAGTTTTGATAGTTCAATTCCTTAACTTTTGGAAGTTTTTGACGTATTGGTAGATCTTAATTGCACACTTATTGACGACACCATGTTGCACTTCATGGGACACAAAATGGTTATTTAATTTTTTTTTTTCATGGTAAATGCAGATTGAATCGTTTATATTAACTTTGTCATAAATGGCTCTTAAATTATGCTTCTTTTTAAACTCCGTTCACCTTCAAAATCTTATTTTTCTGGAATGGCTTAATGCAATTTCTCTTTTATTGATCAGAATCTTCAGATCAATAATTGAAGGGTTTACATTCCACTGTGAGCCAATTGTTAGCCATTTAGGTCTTCTAACTACTCCTGGTTGCTTTTTCTATCTTGTGGGTGAAGTCAATTTGAAGTAGATTCTATGCTATTAATTGCTACTCATTTGCCTTTTCCCTTTACTTCTTTAGCGGGTTGATCTGCTTCAGATTAGCACATTTTCTGAAGTTGTGATTTCTCTCGTGATATTCCATTTATTCCTAACAGGGGCGACTCCAAAAGGTGTTCTGAGGGTTATGGGCGTACCTGGACTCACAATTTATCATGTGAAAAGCCATTTACAGGTAGTGTCACCAAATCAACCATTGTAGGTATACAGGCACATGAAATGCCCGTTTGTTTATTTTAAAACTGATTTTAATTTTTCTCTGTCGTTACACTGTGCAGAAATACCGCCTTGCAAAGTACCTGCCGGAGTCTTCGGCTGATGGTGAAGTGTTTTTTTTTCTTTCTTTTGGCCTTATCTTTATTCTGAGAGGGATAATATCTACTAAAAATATAATTGCATTTTCATTTCTTGCTAATTTGAAGGTCTGAGAATTCTCTTCTTGAATTTCAGAGTCTAAGGATGAGAAAAGGAATTCTGGAGACACTGTATCTGGCACAGATTCTTCCCCGTGGGTATCTCTGTGTTCAATTGTTAATTATACTTTCTAAAATGTCTCTTTGCTTTCAACTCGTTGCACCTCTGCTGGTAACAATTTATAGAACCTACATGGCCTTCAGGGGATTGCAAATCAGTGATGCTCTGAGGATGCAGATGGAGGTTCAGAAACGTCTCCATGAACAGCTAGAGGTTTGGTACCTTTCCTTACTCTTTCCTATTGCCTAAATTTGAAGACTTTGATTAATCCAGCAAGCCGTTTTAGTTTTTCCCCCTTCTGTTTTTGTATAGGAAGATTAGAAATAGATGTTGACTGAAAGAACAGAAGAGCTGGGGAAAAAAAGATAATACAGACTGAAGTTGAAAATGGGAAACAGGCATAAATCAAATAGAGTGAGCAGTGGCAAAAATTTCCTGAAACTCCCTGTTGTTAGCATGGATAGCTCCTCTTTTATTTCTGCTCATCAATTAAAAAAAGGAAAACAGTTTCTATTATTGTGGTCAGGTTGGATTGAGGTCCCTGTTGTTTTTTTTTTTATTTTTTATTAAGGAATCAATCATTGGAATTGTGGTCAACTTTGGCCACATTCCCTACTGTTACTAAAACATCATTGCCACGACACATTCATCTCCAAGGACCTTGATCAACTTAACCATAAATCCAAGAGCTAATTCTTTGATGAAAAACTATAGGGACCTTGACCCAAATTCACCAAAACTCTGGGAACTAAAAGCTGTATTGTCCCATAAAAAATATCTTGTAGATTGGGGGGGAAATCATGTTGATAAAGCTACCCCTATTCAATGTTTGATAATGGTTAGATTTGGATTAGTAATATTGAATACTAGATTGTTATTGTTAAAATATATATATATATATAGACTATTTCTGTAACCTATTTATGCTTTGTTGTTTAGAAGGGGATATTCCACCTCATCCTAGCTTGTAGGTTTATAATTTCATAACACGGTGGATGTGCATCGCTACTCTGGTTATAATTTAAGGGTCTCATAAATTCTGTCAAGCCGCCATGTGATATTGTCATACATGAATTGGTCGCATACACAACTCATTTTGAATGTTCATGCTTCATAGCCATGGAGTTGGATCTCTCTGGGTTTTAAGAAGTTTGAGCATGTCGAATGTATGTTAAAGAGGAAAAAGCATTCGTATGATTGGTTGAAACTTGAGTTCCAGTTATACATTAAGCTTATCAGTAAACATGATTAGTCCAGATGCAATGTGAATGGCCTTCTTCATTCACCTCATTTCCTAATCATTCCGTTATGGTGATAGGTTGAAAAGAAATACTTCTTCAGTATTTATCTTTAAAATCATTTGTCTTTCTTTTAAGTATACATACCGTATATTTTTTGTTTGATCAGCAAGTTATGCGCTAACATGCTGGTGGGATATCAAACTTATCAGATTTTTGGTATAACATCAGATTTTTGGTATAACCATGTGAGACTTCTGATTTATGTGCCATTTTAAGACTAGTGTCATATTGTGTAATGAAGATGCATGCTGCATTTGAGATTTCATAGCCTTGTGACTCTTGAATCCCATCTATCAGTTGTGAAAAAAGCGACATGGCTGCTAACGATGATTCCTTTTGATTTGCTTCAATAAAATTCCAGGTTCAAAAGCAGTTACAAATGAGGATTGAAGCACAGGGTAAATACTTGCAGAAGATCATAGAGGAGCAGCAGAAACTAGGTAATACCTTGAGAGCTTCGGAAACAATACCATCTTCAAAAGACGAGCAAGATCCTTCGCAGTCAGAACCTTCAGGTGATGCCTCAGCAGAGACACAGTCCCCGTTGAAGAAACAGAGAATTAATGATGGCTTCGAGAATGTCATCAGGACCCTCCCAGCTGCCAACAAAGATTGCACAGAAGATTGATTTCATTGTCAGTGATTTAGAGTTCGTTCAGAAGCTGGATTCAAAAAGGATGGAAAAGGGGGGGGGTTAGTATGGAGTAGGTCCCATTTGCAACTCAACACTGGGTTTGTCATACCTGTTGTATTTTTATGGTAGAAGATACAAAACAAAAAACATGCTTATGTACGCAATCCACTTGTATATATGTTGTAGGTGTAACTGGTAATAGTCAATCCATTCTTCTCCTGTTGTAGCTGGTGAGAGTTGGGAAAACTGCTCTCACGCGCAATAGGAATGCATCGACATTTGACAGTGATCGTGCATGCGGCTGCTGAATTGTTGGAGGCAGGATGCTTAATAATTGTTCTGTTAATTTGCTGCACTTGGCAATATCAAAAGGACAGCGACGGCGAGATTAACGTTTTTCATAGGTAATGATATGTATAAGGGGGAAGCTATTGCCTTTTAATCGGGGGAAAAACAATGACGAAGTTAAGAAGAGACACGTCTGGTGAGATTGTTGTGGATTTAGTAGAGTGAAAAGGTGAACAATGGGGTGTTGTCTTGCATGCTAGTAGGGCCACAAGTATAGCCGTATCTGGTGTCAAATTTTATTAAAAGATGGATCATACCTTCATTTCCTTTATGAATATGTCAACAGGTCGTCTTTTCTCTTCCTCCACACTTGAGTACTGTAACTTGTTTATTTATAATAATAACAATAACAAGTCTTATTTTACTTAAATTTTCTCATTTCAGTACTGTAACACGAGGGATAAATCCAATTAGATACAAAAGTGGGTAAAATGAACATTTATTCAGCTAAAGGACTAAACTGCTCCGAGATGTGCTTTCCAGAAACGATATATATGGGTAATTGTATCCAGAAAGAACAAAGAAACGATGCATAATACTTTCAGAAATAGTCAGAAATTATGCATAATACTTTCACAAATGGTCGGGGAATAAAGTTGTTCAGGAGGGAAACAAGATTAAAACAAGCAAGCAGTGCCCCCCCCCCCCCCCAAAAAAAAGATAAAAAGAAATTGTAGCTGTGTAACACTATAAGTCGTATGAATGGCGAAAATCCCCTCCCTGTCCTTTTGTGGGTCAGATTTTTCATGCAGATCTAATTTAGACATCTAAGATTCAGAGTTTTAAATTTATCAATATTTGTTGATAAATTCATTTTTTTTAAAAAATGAAAGTTAAAAGATTATATTTATTTAAATTTTATATCTATGAAAACAATAATTAAAATATAAAAGTAAAAAAAAATCTAATCTAGACCATCTCGTACTAATTTGAAAAATCCAAATTTCATTTGCTCAATCACGAGAGATAATTCCTCCTATTCTAGAAACTCCTTTCCTGCATAGCAAATGTGAACTTTTTGGCAAGTATGGATATTTATCAAAATTCTAAGTTAAAGGGCAATTTTATATCCATTAAAAATTATTAAAAATACAAAAGTAAAAAAATGTCAAATCTAAACCATTCAGTATTGATTTAAACGACTTAGATTTCATTCGCTTTGCGAGCACAGAAGATAATTCCTCCATTTCTAGAAACTCCTCTCCTCTGTAACAAATGTGAATTTTCTGGTAAGTATTGGCATTTGTCAAAATTCTTTGGCTTAAAAGACAAATGTATTCTAAAAGTTTTTCGCCAAATGCAATTGATATTTTTCACTTTCAATTGGTGCAAAGTTACTCCAAAAATTTCAAAGATGATGCAATATCTCTCTATAATAAATGTGACTAACATTGATCGTTATTTTGAGTGTTAATAGGCACTTTTTACTCGAAAGTTTGTTTGAACGAATAATTTTATCTTAGACTTTTGATTGATGTAATGTTTTTGGGTGATTAACTTTTAATTTTTTTGGGACAAATTTTAACTTTCAATCAAAACAAAGATTTAATAATTTAAAATCAAAAGAAGACTTTTGGCTGAATTAAGCTAAACGCTTCTAAATCCAAATCTAGGCTAATCTTTGTTGTTCATGAACAGGTCTGAACAAGTTTGTATTTAAGTATGTGCAAGCCGAGACATGCTCATATGAGCAAGATAAGGGAAAGTCTAGACTTTAAAGAATATGTGGAGTGTTTTAGGTAGAGTTAATTTTGTGTTTAAGTAATCTCGGGTAAAACCTCACATCAAAATCTAGAAATAACAACCATTTTTAACAACAATAATGGATTGTTAGAATTTTCTTATGATTTGATCAATGATAACTCAAAAACATTACTTTAATTAAAAGTTTAGGATATTAATTGCTCTTTTAAAAAAGCTTCTAGAGTAAAATTACTCTTTAATCTTAATAAGAATTTTCAACGAACAATCAAAATTGGTCAAACATTGCTTTAAGATAAAATTGCACCCTTTTTATTTTAAATTTTTAGACCAATATTGCCCCAATCAAAAGTTAAGAATACCAATTAAATATAGTAAAAAAAAACTTCTAAGAAAAATTTTCCCTTTAACCAAAATTGTCTATTCACATTTGCCAAAATTATTTTTCCTAAGGCATACATTAATTTCAACAAAAGATACTTTTTTATTAAACATTTATAGACAAAAATCTAAGTATGCATTTGGATATCCATCATTGTATATATATATATATATATATAAGTAGGATTAAAAACTATAAGAGAATGTCACGTATTTATTTTTAGGTTTGTTGCAATTCTGTGATTTGAGATACCTTTCCTACAATTCTGTGCTTTAGAGTCATGTTTGAGATTAGGTTTGGGATGATTTATCATTTTTTAATGTATACAAAATATATTATTCAATTTTAGAGTTAGGTGTGGGATAAATTATTAATTTTATATGCATATAAAAATTCATTTTTACCTATTTAAAATTCAAATATGATCATATTTAAATTTAAATTAATATCTATTTATTTTAAAATTTAGAAAAAATAATCTCTATTTAAAATTTCCATCTGTCATCATCATTTTTAAAAATTTTTATCTATCCTGAAGATTTGCTGAAAATCAAGGTTCATATGATTGTGAGTGTATTTATCTATTTGAATTTAAATTTAAATTAATATATATATATATATATATATAAATGTTTTGAAAAAATAATTTGTGTTTGAATATTTAGATTTATTCTCATGATTTCAAAAAATTTGTATCATATAATAAAATATAGATATCTATTTATTTAAAGTCAAATTAAGATCAATCTATCTAAATATTTAATATGCAATTATGGGTTTAAAAATAGTAAAATACATATTTTTTATAAATAAGGAAATGTATATTATCAATTATTTACATTTAAAAATATTAATTTTAATTGTTTGATATAAATATTTAGTATTGCATGGTTTGAAAATATTAACTTCGTTTAGGATTTACAATATATATATATATGGTAAGTGATAATTGATTTTTGAATTCAAATTAATTTGGGATCACTTTAGATATCTATCATTACAAAAATTAGTATTTAATATATATCATGATTTTAAAAAATCTCCCCTTCATTTTCCCTCTCAATTCAAAATTATTCAATTATAAATTACTAGGCTAAGCAATATCACATTTTACAATTCTACGTCCACTCACTTTTATAATCATATTAGGTTTATTCTCCTATCAACTATTATTATATTATTCATGACTTCTACATTTGAGATCTATACAATACAATGAAAAAGAATTGGCATATTTTTGTAGTCATTTGGAAGCTTTTTTTTCTTAATGTTTTAGAGATAGGTTGCATCTATTTAAGAATGTGAAATTTTAAAATTTAGGATCTCCCAATGCTTTGGATTGTATTAGATAACAAATCATTCATATAAGATTAGCTTCATATACTTAACTACTGTGAAGCTGCATCCTAAGACAAGTTCTATCCATTGTTTTAGGTTTAAATTTGTCAATATTTTAGATATTGTATATAGAGAGGCAATGAATGATAATTACTTAGTGGGTATGTTATTAAACTTTCTAAATTTTTTATTCAAAAACTTTATTTAGCACAATTAAGATAATATTTTATCTTAAACTTTTCCTATCTATTTGAAAACTTTATTTAATGCCCTTATATAATACCTTATTTATTTAGAAACTTTTCCTATCTTAAACTTTGTTTTTTCACTTTATTTAATGAAATATATATGTAGCATTATACTTTATTTGTATGAAACATGTTAAGTTAGACTTGTTATGTTGGAGAGATGTGGATATGATGGAAATATGAAGGTTAAATAAGTAAACGTTGTTTATAATCACAGCAAGTCTATTTGTACTTTATGTATTATTTTCACCAAAATATGCATACTCAATGCTTTCATATGAAAACATGGGCTCATCAAATATGGTTTGGATTTTATATTTTATTAATATAATTTAAATTTTAAATATAATATATGTAATATATGTTTATTTTTATAACAGTTTTTTGATAATAGGATATACTTAATGTGAATTTTATTCTATGTAATTTCAAATTTTCAAACCATAATATGATATTCAGTTAATGTTAATTTTATTAATAACTAATATATGTTTATTTTCACAAAAGCTTATTCATTTATTTTACATTAATTTGAATTAATTTTTTAGAATTAATTTATATTATACTACTTATAAATAACTAAGGTTGCTAATGTTGCATTTCATATGTCCTTGAATTTGACCAATGGCTATAACCTCTTCAATTTTATTTTGCTACCAAGTATTCTCCAATTTATTTTTTATGCTCCTTGTTTTGTTAGATATTGTTTAAAGTTTAATTTATCTATTTTCTTATTTGCAATATGTGTATCTTAAATTTTCATATTATCTATAGCTTTAACACATGATATTCACATAATTCGTACTATCAACACAACGAAAAAAGAGTGGCATATTGTGATTTAAGTGATTTGTATTTAAAGAATGCCAAATAAAAATGCATTTAAGAACTCAAATAGTATTGAATTAGTGTTTCACTAAATCAAGAAACTAATGACAAAAATTAAAAATAAAAAGGACTATAAAAATTAGGATATATTTTAAAAAATATTTTTTATCTATACATTCCAAAAATTTTTATTTCACAGTCTTTTATGCAATTCTATGCTTCAAGAGTTAAGTTTAATTGTTGATTGGCGGGTAGTTTTTTGTTTGACCTTTTAATTATTATTTATATAAAATAAAAAAGTTGTTAATGATATAATTTGAATATTTGAGATTCAAATTTGGTCACTTGAATATTCTTATGAGCTCCTAACCGAACATCACTTCAGTATATGTTATCAACTTATTTTATATAATCTAGAAATGATTTCAAATGTTAAAATTTAAATGAAACTTGATAAGATTCAATATATGTGATTATTTATGTCAAATATAATCAAATTTCAATATTTATGCATGCCATTTCCAAATTTAAAATTGATAGCTTATTAACTTAAAAACCATATAATCAAAATAAAATGCATGCTTAGAATAATTTTTTAATCAATCCCATAATCTTCGAACCAATTTAAAATGGATTAAACGTTAAATTTTAATTTTATTTTCTTTTAATCTGTTTCAATAAATCTTACATGTTTCAAATTAAAAAAAATAATTATCTAATCTGCACATATAAAAAACATCATCTAATTACATAATATAAATAAGCTTTTTAAATTCAAATCTCTTGAGACTAACTTCAAAATTGTTATCAGCTCAAATACAAATACAAATTTATTTTATATTCTAATTTATTTTATTTAATTAATCATACAAAGTAAAAATGTCATAATTATTCTACCTTCTAAATGACACCAGTTTTAATAATTAAGAAATAACGTATTAGTTCAAATGATCACTCAAGTGTAACAACAACATTATTTAAAAAAGGTACGAGATTACACAATTATAATCTAATGCCATATATCTAATATCTATGTAATATATAGTTGTATACTATATCATATGGAAATAAAAAGGCATATGAAATTTTTGCTATTTAATATATTATATATAAGTTTGGTTTTCTCCTTTGTGCTTTTTATTTCACTTAATTTTTTTAATGTTCTTCAATTTTTTATTTTCCTTAATTTAAACAATCCTATTTGAACATTAATTCATTTTATGTTGTTAATTTATTTTATATAATTATAAAGTATCGTGATTTGAATTTTAATTGTTTAGATTTGGATGGAGATCCATAATATCCAATATCTCATAATTAAAGGGAAGGATATTGATTATTGTGAAAAGAGCAATTAAATATCTAAACTATGCAATTAGTCAGGTAGGTAGTAATTTTAAACTTTAAAAATCTAAACTATACAATTAATCAATGGGGGTGATTTTGACCTTTTATTTTAACGTCTAACAAATAAAAGAAGAAAAAAAATTATGTTATTATTCAGGAAAATGTCTTTAGGTTTAAAATCCAAGCATATTCGATAACTAAATTAAATTGGCAATTTAAATTCAAAATTTTCTCTAGTGAAGATACTATGCCAATTATAAATTAATAAACATGAGTTTGGCCATGATTTCATTTCATGATTCAAGCTTGAATTAATTCTATCATTTATGAGTTTATCGTGTAGATAGGTGCATCTTAAATTCCTAATTATCATTCAATCCTATCATGTATTTATGTTGGTAATATTTATTTAGTCTTTCATTTGTTTACATCAAATCTACCTTAACGTTTCTTCTTCTATCGATTTTTATTCTATAAAAAAATGATAAATTTATTATTAAATAATAATAGTTGTGTTATATTTCAAATCTCAATTGGGAGAGATGTCCAATTTTATTTCCTAACATAAGATTGTCTCCAATAAAGAAAATACTTGTGAGCAATTAAAAAGTATTTAAAAATATTTAATATCATTATCATATCCATTATGTAGTGGTTTGTTTGAGACATTAATAATTAAATGAAGAAAAGTTGTTAGTGAGCATTATTTAGAATTTTTATTAATTAGTTGAATTTATAAGATTATATTTCTTCATGTGTCATACCTAATATAAATTACTTTATCATTATCATAAAAAATATTAAAAATCAATATATTATTTTAATTCAAAATATTAATTTTTTTCTAAAATAATACATAATCATTGAGTTCTTATAATTTAAAAATATTATTTTTTAAGAGAAAATAATTATAGATGGAGATAGTATATAAAATTTATTTGTTATTTTAAATTTATTTGATAATGATCATGTTTCTAAAAGAAGACCAAACTTATATTTTATATCAAGTTGGTTGGTTCCAATCTTAATGCATAAAGATCAAGAATCGAGTTGATAACTAACCCAGTATTGTTAGTGACAAAACTAAAAAATTTAAAATATAAGTACAATATAGTAACATACATATACATATATATTTTTTGAAAAATGACAAATAAATTTCTTTAAAATAAGTAAATGACAAAATAGTATTGCAAAATGGAGTAATTTTGTTAATAATTATGTTTCTAACACTCTACAAAATAGTAGACAACGTAATTGTTAAAACTTAAGTTAAAGTTGTCAATAACAAAGGTAAAATTGTTAATATAATAAATATATTTGTTATTGGATGACTGAATTGAAGTTATGACCATATTATTAATACTTAAACTAAAATTGTTAATTACTATATTGAAGTTGTTAATATAGCATAAGGCTCTAATGACACATAAGTTTTGTTTCAAAGCTCTTAACATATGTTTAAAGGATATTTTAAAATTAAATGACCATTAATTGACTATCTTTCCCTTTAAAGGAAAAGTTATTATGTTTCGTTGAGATTTTAAGCAAATTTTTCATGTTATTCCAAGTAGGTTGAGAGATGATTTTTTTTCTTGCCACCATTAACCCTTCGTACATATAAGATAATTGTCAACTCCTTAAACTAATAAGAAACATATGACTTCTAGCAACAAATACTAGGGCATCTATTAGTGTTCTTTAATATTTTGCATACTAGATTATCAATTGATGATTGGATTGCTATTAGAATTAATGAAAGATCTATGAATATTAAGATCCCCACTGAATTTATTATTGGAAGGTTTGGATAACCTAATAAAATCCATCATCGATTCAGCTTTTTTGGATTATCCTTAACAATGTCTATAATTCTTTGAATCTTAGAGATATGGCTATATTAACTCCTATTTTGACTAGGATTAAAGAAGCAAATAGGTATATGTTGTCCCCACTTTTTAGTGATGAAGTTGTGTACTTGAGCTTTGATGGTGTTGTAAAAGATAATGGGGACATATATTTACTTAATGGCATGTACTCTACAAATTTTCTAAACGTTATGTTGGTTTGTGCTTGTCTCATCCTGTTCTCACCCCACGATCAATTATATGATATTGTTTCTCATGTTTGAAGTAGGAATTAAGGGTTTGAAAATATTAATTCTTAATAAGGATGGTTATTTGCAGATAAAACTTCTAATACCACTTATAGAGAAATCTTTGGCAATTTGATTTAACAAATTATAAATTTTTGTTAATTTATTTTCCATCGTATTCATTTACACAGTGTGCATTTAATTTCTATCATTTACTTTACTCTAATATACATATTTAATATTCATGGCAATAATTATATAATCCCACTACATATAAGATGATATGGAGATCAAAAGTATTTGTTACAAGTTATTCTTTTAAGAAACATCTTCCTACAAGATTAACAATTCTTCACAAAAATTGTAATATAAAATTCATGCATTGCACGAGTAGTTTACTAGTTAGATTAATATGATTAATTTTGAATGTAATTTATTATATTATGTGATATAATTAATTTATAAAATTGATCAATAAGATTAATTTTAAGTAGAATTAAAAAAACAAAATTGAAAATCATATGAAATCATAATTTTGTAAAAATATATCCAAATTCTTCCTAAAGTGCTTAGATATTTTTAAAAAAGTCATGATTTTTAGTTTATAATTGATTTCAACATGCATAAATGATGTTTGAATATTTTTTTAAAAAAAATTGACATGTAATGAATATTTGAATATATTTTCATAAAACTATATTTTTGACTTTTAAAATTGATTATATCATCTATTCAAACAGGCACTATATTGCCCAAAATAATTTTCCCAAAAAATTTTGACCACTTGCTTAAATTTTCTGAATGTAGCTTGTCTTAAAATAACCGTGGTCACTCTCATTTCAGGCGAGTCGGTCATTCCAGCTGCTTAAAAGATTGCCCGCTTAACCCAACATTTCCCTTCAGAGGTCCCTCTCTCGCCATCTAGATTGCGGCATGCAGATATGTAACCACGTCTGTCAACCATTGCAGCAAAATTCCCATATAGAAATCAAGGGGTTCCAACTTCAAACAAGGAGTAATGGTTGAGATGGAAATCCACAAGGCAAAAAGAAAGATGCCTATGAAGAACAGAGTGGGAAATCAGTAATGGAGCCAAGACAACACCAAATTAGATTCAGTTATATTTATAGAGATGATCTGCTGCATAGCTTGGAAGTCAAACATAAAAATGTACATGCAAAAAAATACATGCATTAGCAGAGGATTAACAGTAGCACAAACAAAAAATACTTTGCTTCGAGCGAAATGCCACCCAGAGACACAATCTTCCGATTGCAAGCAAACTCGGGAGTTAAGTAATGCAAATGAGAGCTATCATTTATTAGCAACAATGTCAAAATGACGCTGAATTCGTTCTGCGAAGTTGATGCTTAGGCTCAGGTGGGGGAGCACGCGGCAATGTCCTCTCCATCTCCTGCATCTGCAAATGAAAGAGTTCACCAACATGAAGATGAATCATCTTGCGTGTTGTATCTAACAAGTTATATGGACACTGCATTCATTACACGCTTTGTGCTTCAATATTGTGTTATTGACCAGCACATCGAAGAACAACAGCAGTGTGTCAAAATTTAGCACGCCACAAAATTTTCTTCCACAGATAAATTTCTTGTTTGATAATAAACTGCTTATACAGTCCAATTACTGTGGTAACATCCTTCCCCAATTGATTTCTCTACTTAGTTTACATGATTTCAAAAAGATGAATAACAACCACACATGGAAACAACAGCAGGAGCAAACAAGAAGGTTTTCTGCATGTATACAATCAACAATCACCGTCATGATGCATACTAGTTCTACAGAAGAATGAGGAAATTTCGCTTCACCCGCAGAATTTTTTTTTTTTTAAAAACGTAGTTAAATTGCCAAGAAAAATGCAGATATATATGAAAACAGGGGATCAAATGTAACAATGGATAGTTCATAAGTATCATGAAAATCACAGTTAAGAACTTAAGATCAACGACCTATCCTAAAATTTTAACGTCAACTTAGTTACTACATTCGCCCAATATCCTTTTTTTTACTAAAAGAATTTATCTGTCAAATTCCTTCTTAACACTAAACATCATAAACAACTAGAAGTTGAATAGGCCAGTTCAGCACATACATGTTCCATTATTCTCTAAAGCTTATTCCATCACATTCCAAATTCCAGACATATAAAAAATATAAACTCAGCTCCTTACATTAAAGAATAAAGCGCAAGCTGTTCAACTTTACGATAAAATTCAAGTAAATGAGTTCTCACCCGGACAAGAATTGATCTTTAGTAGCTTCTACAATACACAAATTCAACTATAACTGACTTTTTTTTTCTTTCCTCACAAGCTACCATTCAAATGCAAAATGCAGTTTAGAGTATCTTTATCCAAAACATTTATGCCTAGCACTCTCAACACTTTGACACTTTGTATGTTACATCTTTATCCAAGATATGAAAAAAAACAGGCAAACTGAGACATGTTGCAAACAAGCAACCAGATGAAGTCTTATCAACCCCATCAAAATGACAGGAAGAGGTAATCAAACCAAGAAATATCAGAAAAGTAGAATAAACCAAGCATGCAAAGTGACAAGCACCGCAACATACATGGAGTCTTCTAAGCCTTTCATTCTCCATTTCTAGACGCTTAACTTTAATCTCCAGTTCATTTGTATAAGCCTGCCAATTGACCAAGATATCAATCTTATATCAACTATGAAAAAACAAGTAGCCTCAAAGAAACTACATCATATAAATGATTTAACCTGCTTTCTTGCCCGTGATCGAGCAGCAGATTCCCTATTTTTAATCATCCTCTTCTGCCTCCTTTCCACTGTTTTTTCAGCCCCATCGCCAGATGCCAACCTTTTCCGACCTGAAGCTTGTGAATCTGACATTGTACCCATCAAAGAAGATGGTGACATATTCACCATGGTCTCAGAGTAGGTTGGATCCAAAACTGAAACTGGGAAAGATGGTTGAATTGCAGGACCAGCCATGAAACCAGCCATTATATTGTGTTGATTTTGAAGGGGGTGCTGGGATGGCTGCTGAACTGGAGGCAGCTGGTATTGCAACCAATGAGCATGCTGTGACATATTCTGCATGGAAGCCACATTTGAATCAACTCCAGACATGACAGCATCATTCTTTGTATTGAGAGATTCTGCAGCCACTCCTGCCTTCAACAGAAAGTCCTCTAGGGTCATCTCACCGAGTGTAGGCTGCCTGCCTTGAGCTTTCCTATCAAGATTAATGCTTTTCTTCTCCAGGATATCTTTCCAAACCTCTTCAACAGTCTTCTTGCTAAGATCCCCAGATAACGTGAGGCTTCCCTGTCGATTCAGGGACGACTCTGATGCAAGCTGACCAGAAGGAGAATCCAACCCAGAGGCCTGACCCTGACCAGCTTCAGCGGTCCACACACTCTTGAGCAGCTCGTCCAGATTCATACTCCCTAGTGGTTTCGCTAAATTTCCAAGCTGGTTCTGAACCTCATCAAGAGTCAGATTGTACAAGGAACCTTGCCGAGCCAAAGACGACGCCGTCTTTAGCTCTTGGATTGCTCCTCCTTGAGGTCCCATTATTTAAACCCCCGACTCCCTGAGGCAGGCCTACAGCCTTATATCTTCCATTTCTGAAATAAATCCAAATACCCAGGAATTGTCTCTATCTCAAGTTACGACCCGGCCACAGTGACCTAAATACCCAGATGACAGCGTGCAAGCCTACACAATGATTCTTTTACATATGAAGAGAAACAATCTCGTAAACGAACCTGAAAACAAAAAAGAAACAGACGAATGGCCCCCTAATCAATCGATACACAACCAGATTCTTCAAGGTTTAGCAACAAGTGCTTAGCAACACAAAGCAAACAGTGCAAAGTGGAGTGCCAGAGAATCGTCCAGATCAGATATGAAAGGGAATATAGGAAATAAAAGAGAATGTTGTAGAAGAACAGATACTCCACAGAAAAAGCACAGATTAGTCGAGAGAGAAACCCATCAGCTGCAAATGCGTGTCATTAGTACCATCAAAACTGATCTTGCAAAACATTGATTGCCGAATATGAACAAGACTATTTTTGGTCATAAAAATCGTAGGGTTGCACATCCCGTGGAAAACACAGCTAAAAGTGGTTCGAAATTTTCCGTGATGAGAGATTGGAAAAACGAATTTCACAAATGAAGAAATTTGTGGAACCGTTGGGACTTGAAAATGCAGACAGTACTTACTCCGAACTCAAAAGGAGAAAGAGAAAAATCTATGCAACCCTTCCTCCACCTACTTGGCGCAGGATCTAATCTGAATCCGTCTAATGAAAAAGTGGGCCTTTCCATTTTTGATCGTTGAGAGTGGAGATATCAGTCCGCACCGAGCCAGAAAAAAGAATATGAAAAGCGACCAGCATTATCACAATATTTACAATATTAAATAGAAAAAGGACCTGCATTTCACCTTTCTTTTATATATATATATATATATATTATATTATTATTATCTCTCTCTCTCTCTCCTCCTTTCCAGGTGGAATGAAATTCTGTGGAAAATTCTGGACCACGATTTTGATCCACCGAGGGGTTTGCCAAATCATTTTCTACATCTATCTATTATAAATTTGTAATAATAAATTTCTTTAATGAAATGAAAACGACAATCTGTTTACGTCTTTTGTAAATTAAATCCCCTGTCAGCATCTAATTGTAATGTATTAGAAATTCGGCATGTTGTTCTGGATGATCTTTGTAAAAACCAAGTATTGTAGTTGTGATATATAAAACTGATTTTTTCGTCAGATAATTCATTTTGTTTGAAGTATATCTGTAGTGAAAATGACATTGCGAGAAAAATATGTAATTAAATTCTCGTGTACGTCCTCACGAGGTAATTGTGACTTGTAAGGTGTAAGCTCACGACCTGACAATTAATATGCATTTCATGTAACTAGAAAGGGCATAAGCAAAACATTACCTTTTATATATTACACTTTATATTGTGAGGGCACTGCATGCATGATTTGTCGACTATGTTATATATGTATCCATGTATATGGATAACCTAATATTATTGATCTTGCCCTTACGCAATACTTGACACATATCTACGCATCATAGCAGTGATTTTGACGCATTATATATATATATATATATATATTCATTAAGGGTTTCCGCGATACTGACTAAGCATTTCTTCATGTGTAAAATAATGTACATTATAAGTATGACAGATGGCTTGGCTTGGCTTGGCTTGCAATAAATAGTAATACAAGATATGTTGGAACTCAAAGTATGTGTGCTGGCTTTTCTTTTGAAGGACGAGAATTCATTTAAAGCAGTTGGAATCCTAATAGGCTGATTTAGTTAAGTTTGCAAGGACTGCTTCCTCCCTCTCTTAACATGCACCAAAAAAAGCGACTTCTAGAACTCTTCAACAAACAAACAGCTGACGTACTTGATCATGATCACCCTCAATGAAAGATCCTTTTACACAAAATTAAACTCTCTGAAAATGACCATTCATTTTGGAAACTTCCCAAATAAGTCCATTCTATATATACACACACACAACGGAATTATCAGTTTTCTTCTATACTGATTAATTTATCACATAATAAAACGCATATAAACTCTTAGCACGTGACCCAAAAGGCTATGAGGAAACGGACAAAGTCAAAAGAACCTGCGTGCGCCTTCCACCGAGGAGGAGAAGCACGTGCCCATGTTTTTCCATGTTATCACCCCTAATTCCCTCTCCCATTCGCACCTTAATTAATAAATTTTATCTTCATTGATACATACATTCGTATGGTCAGTGATTAAGAAATGAGAAGGTTGGTGATTATTTTAGAGGCTTTGGGTGTGATAGCCGTTGAGATCAGTGGGATTTAGTTAGTAATAATAATAATTAAAAGGATTAGAAGTGTCATTGTTAGGACCAGATTGCCAGAGTTATTGTCTCAGTGTCGGCTTCATTCCTTTTTTTTAAAACAAAGAGCAGTGTGACTAATTCATTCCTCGAGGAAGTTGGGAGCCAACTCTTCTGCCAGTTGCGGATGCTCCACACCATCCCATTCTATCAGCCACGGACGTCTGGCCATGCCCACTTCCCTACATATTCTTATGTCTATCATCATCAAATTAATATAATTATGCATTAGATATATCGTATTGCATTTTTCCCCATTTTTAAATTAATTAATTAAAGAGCGCTAGCTTCTTTGTGCTTCCTTGTAGTACTCAAATAATTTTCTATGTTGTGACATTCTTTACAAGTTGTTCTTTTTATATATATATATATATATATATATAACTTTTCAAGTTGTTTTAATTGATACGAGAAACCCTAATTCTTAAAGTTGAAGGAACAGATTTTGCAAAATAGAGTGGACAAGCACAGCTCATTCACAAAAAAAAAGAAAAGAAAAAAAAAAGCATCGTTCCGTGAAGCGATGCTGTAAAATCTACGGGGCACAGTCGCGCAGATATATTTGAATCTCGACTTAAGAACCGTACGCTCAAATTTTGAGAAGGAAAGAATTAGTATTAGATTCTTACGACGTGATATTTTTTTTTTTGGGTTTAATTAAGGAAATATTAATGCGTTAATTTTTACAGTTTCATCAAATTTTTAATCACGCTCCTTAAGTTTTCTTTTTCTTTTCTTTTCTTTTCTTTTTTTTTTTTTATCAGTCCTCGTAGTTCACTCTTCACTGCGTCGCTGGTTTCCATCCTTCAGTCTAGAAAATGCCATTCAGAGCAGAAATACCATTTCAGCTAGTAACGTTGTAGGCTGGCGGCTAGCTTAGCTGGATCAACCGTGGAAATATGGACTTGTAATATTTGAAGCTATGTTTGGATTAGCTTCAAATTAAAGTTGAAAACACTCAAACCTTAATTAAAAATATTAAAAGCTCATTACAAAATAAAAATCATGTTTGAATTGAGAAAAAATTTTAACTGAAGTTAGGGTCTAGATGAACTTTTTTTTCAAAACTCATTTTCATAGCTTCTGCGTTAATGTTGAGTATTGAAAGCATTTAATTTATTTAAATTTTTTATTATTATTTATTTCTGCATCAGTGTTCAACATGAGAGGGAGAGCTTTTTTTTATGTTTTACTGACAAAAGCAAGAGAGATGTTGATGAAGAATTTCTAATTAATTAGCCTATTTAATATATATTAATTTATTTTAAATTTTTTTAACATTATATTTTTAAATACAATTATAATTTAAAGTTTAATTTTTTAAAAACAGAATGTTGGTTAATTACAAAGTTTAATATTTTTTAAAAAAATTAAATTAATTATAAAAATATATAATAAAATTTATGTCTTTTTTTATCATTATATTGCTAAACTAACTTTTGAATTAAATCATCTAAAAAAATTTTAATTTATCAAACTGACTTCTGAAAAAAAAATATCCAAATAAAAATTACATTAAAGTCATAAATATTTTTTCTAACCTCAGTTATAAATTTTTTAATCCAAACACACACTAAAAATCACAAGAATAAAATTATGGATGCGGTCTATTTTCCCTTCTCAATTTCCATACGTATTTTATTTTACTTTCTTCTTATTTTCTAATGTTATATTTAGTAATTTAATTCAGGTTAAAAAATTTACAATAACCTCCAGCAAAAACATTGAGTCAATTATTGTCAAATTACGACGAGTCTAATGTACCACATGAAAACCGAAAAAATAAACTGTACTATTTATCATTTAAAATAATACCTAGGAGACATTTAACAACTTTCACTTGGATCATGAAAACAAGTTAAAATTAGCAACTCTAATTAAATATATCAATATTTTCAATTATTTTTCAAGATTACTCTTTTTAAAAAAATAGTTATTTTGTTAAATAAGTCCATAATTTGTTAAAGGTGCTTGGATTAAAAATCAGAATCAATTAAGATTAATAAACTAAAGTTTAAAGAAAAGTTTATAAATTTAACATGATTTATGATTGAATACCTTTTTATTTAAAAATTAGTTGAACAAACTAAAATTTATTTGAATAATTTAATTTAAAAGTCAGTTAAAATTTATAATGAGAAAATGAACACAAATTTTCTTATATATATTTTTATGACTAATTTAATATTTTTTTAAAAAAATATTAAGATTAAAATAATATTTTTTTTAAAAAAATAGATTTTTAAAAGGGTACAATAAAATGATTTTACATCATACTCCTCTTGTCCTTATATATAAAGTGTTTTTTGAAAGTTTATTTTATTCCTAAATATAAGTAGTGACAATAATATTTTTAAATAATTAAATAATTTTATCCTCATCATAAAAAATAAAATGAATCATTAATTATATATTTTTATCACTATCATAATATTAATTATAATATTATTAAGGATTAAATTAAAAAATTATTACATTTTTATATAAGTTTAATTAAATAATAAATTTTTATTGATATATTAAATTTGATTAAAAATATTTTATATATAAAAACAAAAGAAGTAACATTTAAAAAGGCGTAATAAATTTTTAGAGATGTACGAGTCTGTCTTGTGCAAGTACCACATGGAGGAGAGACAGAAATTGTAACAAAAAATTAAATGTTTCTATTTAATACCCGCACTGACCGCACCTACCCTACAGAAGCCAGAAAAACTTGCTTCAAACCCAACGCCATGTTTGGTCCATAAGTCCTTTTGAACATTTTTCTACCAAAACGTGATTTTGTTCCCCTTCCCAAAGTGTTTTTAACATCCCAACTGAGATTTGGGTAAACACGCCCTAAATCTTTTCGTATCATGCGCGCGTTTGGTTAACTCAATTACCAGATGAGCCTACTTGAGCCGTGAAAAATAACTATTGGGCCGTGTGGCTTTTTGTTTTTGTTGTTTGGTCGGACAACAAAATCTAAATGAAGAACGGGCTACCCCAGGAGCAGAGGAATATTTGCCCAAGCCGTGAGTGTTGCCGTGTTTCAGCTGCACATCTTGCATAATAGGACCCCGGGACACTATGTGTTAGAGTTGAACAATTTTCAGCTGAAGTTAGAACTCAACTGACATAAACAAATTGAGATTTAAAAAAAAAAAATCTGTGGATATAACATTATTTATATTTGAAAACTTTGTTTTAAAAGTTAATTGGACAAACTCAAATTTATTTGAATGATCTGAGTTCAAAAACCAGCTTAGATGTATAATAATAATAATAATAATAATAATAATAATAATAAGATATGAATTTGATGATTTTTTTTTACTCATTTGATCTCTAGCAAAAAATAATAAATTTTAAATTACAATTTTTTTTTAAATAAGGTAGAATGAAATGATAAGTTACAAAATATTTAATTATAAAAAGCCAAAATAAATTTAGAAATTACAAAATATTCAATTCTAAAAGATAAAATAAATTGACAAATTAAAAAATCTTAAATTTTTAAAAGGCAGAATAAAATGATAAATTACAAAATATTGAATTACACTATTAATCATCTTAATTGAAATTTATACATAAACCTAAACAATTATAATATTGCCAATGAATTAATCTAATCTAATTGAAAAATAAATTCTAATATTTCAAAATAAAGCATAAAAATGAGCATGAATCCTCTCCTTTTTTCCCATCCTCTTCCATTGCAACGTTGTTAAAAAAAATGGTTAATAAAACTGTGTAACTTAAAATTTAAAAAAAAAAAAAAAAAAACCTCTAGTCCCACATGTTGGAGCCTGTGTAACATTGTCATCACATCAGCTTTCTTTCATCATCTTTCCTTTTCTCCTCTTTTTTCCCCACCACTGGGTTTTAAAGCCACCTTTTACGGCTTCACATCAAACACTGCTTGCAACTTTTTTGCATCCAAATAACAGTTTTTGAACTTCTAATATCCCAACCTAGTTTAGAACCATCTCAACCTATTGGGACGTTCTCCAAACATACCCTAAATAGTAAATAGAGTATTAAGTTTACCATCAGAAGTTGAATTTAACAGAACTACTCTTTCGAAACATGAAAAATCAAAGTTCAAATTTTCATCAGAAAAAAATGCTTACATTTCGTAAGTGGCAGTACCTCAAAACAGAATTAAGAATTTTTTTTTTAAATAAAAAAATAGAGTAGGAAATGTGTTCCCTACCCCAAAAAAATGTAAAAGTACTGAATTTGCAGCCTCACCAATCAGATCATGCATATGTTGAGTTTGCCAGCTAAGGTATTGCATCAGGTCCCCAATGATCTCAATCATCACAACTAAATATTAAAATAAGGTCTAGATAATTTTTTTTTTTTTTTCAACTCATGAACACATTTGTGCTACTTTTAACAGGGTCGACGGGAGATAGAAAAACGCTCTATCCATCGCTCTCCTTAGACATACCCAACATGCCAATTCCGTATCAAATTAGCCATATAAAACTGACGAATTTTTTGTCCTACGTCTCTAGCTAGTGGGGCAGCCTCTTTCAAGTTTTGGCTGAAAATTCGAGCCAGATAAAATTGGTGATTAAGAAGAATAGAATGCTCCCGATTTTATGCTTTGTAAGGGATGATAGTCAACTCAGCATCCAGTACTCCCACAAATTTCCGGAACACAATTTTTTTGGGTTATTTGAATCAATGACACCATTGTTACGCACATATATTTCATTTATTTTTATATTCATATTCTAACAAATTTTAATTGAATCAAATAGGCACCACCGTCAACTCCAAGCACCCCTCCCCCAAAAAAAAAAAACAAATGGCCCAAGAAAAACTGCTTATGAAAAAAATGGAGACAAAATTATCCACCCGAAGTGAGGACCTGAGGCGGGGAAGATGAAGGTATATCCTGGACCCTCTGCAGGATTTTTTTCATTTCATTTTTCTTTCCCCACGAGCATGGATGTCCGACACCTGAAAATATACACTCAAAAATGGCATACGAGCACCCTGGTATTCTTTACTCAGGCCATTTTCCTCCAATCCTTGCTGCAAAACTTGGGCGACTACTCTCAGAATGTTTCGTTCCGAGTCATTCTATTCCGATGATTCCCTCACCAATCCCAATCCTCGCCACTAAAGTAAAACCTTCATAGATGAACTGCAAACTTGTAGCTCTTTCACGTTGTAAACACACTTGACCTCCAATATTATATTACTGCAGAAATTTAATCAACTTTTTGCTACCATTAACCCCCTACACCCACCCTCCCGGGGCACAAAGATCCGGCCATCCATCGACGAGGACTTGCCTTGTTTTAATAGTAAGCCCAAGGGAACAAGACGTGACAACCATCGACGAGAACATAAAATCACTTCAAACAGAAAGCAATCTTTTGACACAAGCATTTTTTCAGGTCATTAAGGATTTTTGAGACAAGTAACAAACAAGAAGTGAAGACCAAGACTGGCAAAAGGCATCAAAGAAAACCAAAATAAAAACAAGGAAATGCTAGAGTACACTTCAGAACTGAAAAAATATAAGCATTTTCAATCCAAAAAACATTTAACTAAACAAGAAGCGAAGACCAAGACTGGCAAAAGGCATCAAAGAAAACCAAAATAAAAACAAAGGGAAAAAAAATGTTAGAGTACACTACATAATTGAAAAAATATAAGCATTTTCAATCGAAAAAACATTTAACTTGAAACTGTGAAGAAATTAAAAAACGATGTCGCCGATTTAGGGGGGGAAAAACGATGGTGAACAAAGGCTCCAATAAATGTAGAAGTGAAAAAAGATGAGGCTCTCAGTGAATTCATCTAAAAATTTTGAATTCATCTAACGAGTCTATTTGCACATGAATTTGGAGCTTGAGCTTCCAACACATAACGGAAGTAAGTCACGGTTGTCTGACAACTGAACTACCAAGAAATTAACGATCGGCTTTCTCAAGAATCACTTCTCCCTCCATTTGGCCCTCACAAGAGGGGGAAAAAAACCTTCTCAATTTAGCTCTTTCAAGATTCTTTTTAAACACAAAAAGCACAACAACACACTCAATTGCCAACAAACACATTAAAACTACATCCTTGAAACTGCTACTTACCTTCCAGTCCTTGTAAGCCACCTAGTTCTTTGAGGACAGTTAGCAACCAACTAGGCCGTTATCATAATTACTGAACCAGCCTCATATTTTTGGATACAAGCACCTCAGAAGCACATTTTGTAATAAAACTAACTACACGCTTATAAGATAAATTTTAATTTATACGATGGTTTTATTTCCTGTAACAAAGCAACATACAACAGTTTGCGAGTTTCAAAATAAACGCAAATTAAAACAAAGAATGTCAAGAAACCCACTGAATCATTTAAAAATAAACTACTCCATAACTGCTTCAGCAATTATAGGCATATATAAGGGTGACAGTGAAAGGCTTGTTTCAGTGAAAAGAAGGCAGGCAAACAAAAACAAAAGGGAAAGTGTTACTCAACCCACAGTGAGGAGTGATGGCGTATTTCTTAAATCTGGGTTTCCGCAGAAAAAAATAATCACATAACAGCCAAAAGAACATTACCGAGTAAGGAAAATACTGGTTAGGTTCATAGTTGAGGAACCCTAGTCCCTACCCTTCCCTTAAAAAAAGTTCAATGCTTTTACAAAATCTGATAAAATTCAAACTTGCTTCACGACCATTTATCTTTTTCTTTCATTTAAACTGATTTCATCATTAAACACTTGTTGATATACTTAATATATTTAATATAATAACATAGTAGTTACGACTGTCAAACCTGCAACACAAAGAACCTGCACAAAATCAAGTAAGCATACATTTAAAGTAAAAATAATCACATAAGCTATTGGTTTCTAAGCAATTATACCCAGGATCTGAAAACAACTTAGCATACTATCAAAGTTTCATTTCAAGCATCAGGTGTTCAAAAAATAACAAAGAAAGATAATGCAATAAATAAAAAATAAATTTATTTAAAAACAAGAGAAAAAGAGAAAATAACACCCCGTTATATAGATTATAGAATATTAAGTGCGAGCATAGTGAAACATACAGGGATAAACTAAAATGTCTTTTGTTCATCATCTGAAACTCCCCCAAAGTACATATAAAACTACATTCACGGCACTAAAAGTCTAAAACAGTTCCAAAGGGTTTTTAAAGATGAATAAAAAGTTAAAATACAATATTTTGAAATAGAAGCCAGGATGGAAAAAGATGGGGAAAACAGAACTCCATTTGATAGTTTAAATACTGATCATTGTAGTAAGTAACATTTCATTATAAAGACGCCATTTGCATCAGCTCCTTAAACTTCAGAAGAATCACCAGGCCAGTAATAAAAGACTGATTATGTGGAATCTGCAAAATGAATAATAAAGCATGAAAACCAATTTCAAGAGTGAAAGGAATGAGGTGTCCAAAAACCAGATTTTAATAAACTTAGTTGAAAGAGATATTAAACAGTCAAATGCAAGTTCAAAATGATTTGATGCTCTTAACTTGCTTGGAACATCAGGTAGTGGCGTAATAAGGGTCGATATCTAACTATGTATATGTAGTGAAAACCGTGCTGCAACCATTAACAAAGACTTTACAAGACTACTCCACAAGTGAATATAGGATGTGTTCTGCCAGAAAGACCCTACAACGCAACAGCAACCACCAAACAAGGATTTACCGAGAAGAGATGATCATATTAAGAATATGAATCTGATGCTTTCATCCAATGCAAAGAATTAGCAGCAAACCGGGAAAAAAAAACCCCAAGTTCTTCTTCCTAGTTCATGTAAAAACACATCAACCTCAATGAACAGCATCAACTCATCATCAAACTCTAAGGTTCATGCTCCTTTACCTATTATTACAAGATAAAAAGCACCAATTCTATCATCTAATAATCATAGCATTTAAACGGAAACAAATCAAGATAGGGAGAATTCTCTTGTGGAAATCAGGAATATAGATTCCAACGATGAGTTAATGGAGGAAAGAATACGAGTAGAACATAGGCATACCTAGTGCCCCATGTAAGGGGCAACGCCACCATATTGGCCAACACCATGCTGCCCTCTTCCAGAACCACTTTGTCCGGCCTGCTGGTTCGGATATGTCCCCTGTAAACCACTTTGATTTCCATATCCACCAATGACACCCGAGCTTATATTTGGTTGGTTACTGTAACCACCCTGCATTCCATGGCCTGCAGAAGGAACAGCCGGGTTTACTGTAGCAGCTGGTCCTAGAGTTCCCAATAAATTGGTCAGCCCCAATCCAGCCCCTTGAGTTGCAAGCAGTGCTGTCAAAGCCTGCCCGAGGGCTGGGCTTAGCGTCTGTGCAGCCGCCTGCTGGTTAAATCCCATACCAGGTCCCGCCGGTGCCATCAGATGCCCTTGCCCGGTAGCAGCCCCACCAACATATGAAGTGGTCTCATTTCTCTGGAATTGGGTTCTCTGAGGATTCTGATGTTGCTGATATTGAGGCTTTCCCGGCTTTGGACCATCTATTGCCTTCTGACAGTGCAACATATGGCCCTCAAATTCCTTATGAGGCTCTTCCAATGCCTTTCTGGCACTCTCAATGCTCTTGTACACAAACAAGCAGAACCCTTTTGGTTTCCCAGTCAGCTTATCAAGCCCTAATGGTCCTTCCTCGATCTCCCCAAACTTCGAAAAAAAGACATGCAATTTCTGAGGATCTAAATCGGCCGCAACATTGCTAACGTAAATCTTCCTTTGGGTATACTCTGATACCGGTTGTGTCGGGGTTGATTGTGCAGCAACTGGCTGTTGAACCGGGCCAATCGAAGCCAGCTGACAGGCCGTCATTCGATTCCCGATCTTCTTCTGCGGTTGCTTCAGCGCATTGCGAGCTCCACGACGCGATTTGAAGAGGATAAAGCCATACCCCTTGGATTTACCGGATACCTTGTCACATACAGCCTTGCAATCTTCAATTTCACCGTACTGCTTGAAAACGTTGATGAGGGTATCAGCGTTTGTGTCCCATCCGAGGCCGTGTACGAAGATTTTTCGATGTACGGGGTCCTCGTCAGCCACCTTGCGGATCCGATCCGCTACATCGCGATGTTTATTCGCCGCTTCGTACAGCAGATTTAAAATTTGTTCCTTGCTGAACGGTTCCAGAAGCTTATGTATCGGCTCGTCGTCATCGTCGTCCTTTCCATGTGGACCGGTTACTGATGTTGCAGCCGCGGATGTTGAATGGGGCTTAGATGCCAGGTCATTCGCATTTTGGGAGTGATCGGGAATAGCGCTATCATCTCCGGCTCCTTCTGGTTCTTGTTCCTCCTCTTCCTCTTCTTCTACCTCCTCCTCTTCTTCCACTTCAACTTCCTCATACTCGGCTCCGTTATCTTGGTCTTCAACAGTTTGCTCTGCTTCTGGTTCATATTCCTGCTGCTGCTGCTGTTGATGCTGTTGCTTCAATGGGGGTTCAACGGATTCAGCAGGTTTTGGCGTGAGCTTTCGCTTCCTCCCCATTGCCGGATGGATACTCGCTGAAGTGCGGCCGAAGGCTTTAGGGTTTGAGGTTTGGAATCACGGCACTGTCCCAGATTTTTTTATACGGACGGCATTACAAAATTTCGCTTCTTTTTTTTCCTTTTTCCATTATATGCGCGGACCCCAAAAATAAAAGAAAGAAAGAAAGGAAAAGAAAAAATATCATGGGACAATGACAATTAAGGACCCTAAAAATTTTAGACAATTACAGACTATAAGTTACTAAAATGTAAATGCGGATAATTAGTTGAAAATTTTATTAAATATACTTAAAATTATTTATAATATTAATTAAAAATTTATAAAAATTAGTTATAAATTTTATTTTTTTGTTGTCAAACTATAAATAAATTACTTAAGAAATTAAATAAATATAATTTGAATTTTTGATATGTTGGTTAGAAATTTAATAGAATAAGTTGTAAATTGTAAGTCAGTCACTTATAAATTTTTTTGATATTAATATATAAATAAATTATTTAAAAAATTTATTAAATATGCTTGAAATTATTTATAATGCCAATTAGGAACTTATGAGAATCACTTATGAATCACAAATTAATTACTTGTGATTTTTTGCCACCGCTTAGACAATCAATAAAAGATAGTTAAAAATATTTGTAGTGTTAATTGGGGATTGACCAAAACTATTGTGATTCTCGAGCTAATTAAAAAAATATAATTTATTACAAGTAAAAATCATGATTTGTTATTGAGATTTTATAATTCAATATCTATAATTGTTATTAATGTTCTTATGAAGTTTCTAATTGTCATTTTTTCAAACATCATTTAAGGGTTGCTAAGGCAATTTAGTATCAAACAATAACCAAAAAATTGTGAAATATCTTTGTATTATTAGTGAACTAATTTGAAAATAATTTTAGATGATAAAATATTATAATACCCTTGCTTTTGTTTTTGTATTTTAAACTTGTCAATTAGTAAATGGTTTATTGTAAAGTGTGATTGTGTACTTGTCAATTAATAATAACTGTTTGCTAAAACATAATCTACGTTTGTTCCTCCTTATGACTAAACTTTTTCAAATTTTCAAATTTATGTTAAATGTGAATGAGTGTTCGTTAATAAAAAATGACTACTTGTCAAAACATAATCTCCACTTATTATTTTTCACTACTAAACTCGTCCATATTCTTAAATTTATCAATTAACAAATGGCTATTTGTTAATTAACTAATAACTACTTATTGAAACATGACCTACATTCATCCTTTTGCACAATCAAACTCTTTCAAATTTTTGAACCTGTTAATTAGTGAAGGGCTTATTATTTAATACAAAATGATACTTGTTAATTTATGAATAACGATATATCAATTAAAAAATAAGAACAAAGGTATTATAGTCTTGTTTCATCTAAAAATATTTTTAAATCAGTTCCCTAATCATGTAGTGATATTTTAAAATTTTTTATTATTGTTTGATATTAAATAACCTCAACAACCCTTGAATGATATTTTCCCAAAAAATACCTATTTGTTAAAATTTAAAAAGAAAAGAAAATATCATTCAAGGAGTTGTACTATTAGTATTAAAATAAAATAAAGCATTCTAAATTTCTGTTGTATGATTAGAAACCAAATTAAAAACAAGCTTAAATTTAAAATGATATTTTTAGTTAAAAAATGTAAAATGATAAAAATATGATAATAAAATATTATTGAAATATACAAATAATAAATTGATAAAGTGAGATATGATAAATATTGTATAGTTACTAGTTAGTTGTTTGAATTTCTTATAAACAACACATTTTTCCTCCTTAAAACCCCCCTTGTCTCTATTAAGCCTTTAGAAATAGTAATCCCAACCTTGTCGGGATGAAGATGTGGTAGACAAGGCTTCGTCAAGAATACAATAAAGCGCTATGTGATAGTTTATCGCCAAAAGCTTCTATCACAAGACATGGTGCTCCAAAGGATTGGATCGAAGTAGCAAATCCATTTGCATAGGTAGAAGAAATCAATTTGAAACCCATCATCGCATTTTTAGACTTTGTGAAACTGAGCTCAGATAAACAAACCCATTTTTACATTAACATGTAATTAATAAATAACTATTCAAAGTATGGTTTTCCTAGTTAACTCAAATCTTTGAAAGATTAAAGGTTTGCCCTTGAACAATTAACTTCCAAACTCAATTTCTCAAGCCAGAATGGTGCTCGAATGGTAAATCTACAATTAATCAAATCTAAACCTATCAATATTGCTAAAACATTTCCTCTCTCACATTTTCACTCCTAAAATATCCAACACTCTTATTTCTCACCTTTGGACTTAGTCATTAGGTATAATAACTCTCTTTAACTCCTAATACCATCAATAAGTCATTAAACCTCCATTAATGGCATTACAAGTCCTCCAACAACCCTTATCAATGTCATTTTAAGATGTTTATAGCATCTACCAACTAACAATCTTTAAAACTATTAATATTAAATAACTCTCATTAACTCCATTTGAGTTAATGAGTTTGAACGCATAACTTATATGAACAAAAAATCATCTTCCATTGTTAAACCCTAATAAAGAACCTCATAAAATGGAAAAGAAAGAAAGATTAGGGTATATGACATTTACTTTAGATGTTTTCCAGCACCAAAATACTCCCAAATCTACAATGCGGATAACCTTGGTAGAGCTTTGTTGAGCTCCTTCGTATTCCTCTTCTAATCTCTATATTAGTTTGTGACTAGTATACGAAAATTTTTAGCCGTGCACCATGATGTATGGCATAGAGAGGCCCTTCCTTCTTCATTTCTATTTGTGCACCATGGTAAATGTGTTGCATGTCACGACATGTGGCACAGATATAATCCTTCATGTTTTTTTCCTTCTTTCAATGTCCGAGTGGCTCAACTTTACTTAGAACCCATAATTAAGGCTAAAGTCATAACTGAATACATTTATTAAACCCCTCTAGCCACATACCACATTAAATAACTCAATCACCATAATTAAACTTGATTAATTTCTTAACAATTTAAGGTTTAAAATTTAGGATGTTATAATTCTAGCATCACAGCTTTACATAAATCTAATGACTAATATGAGGAATGATTAATATATTATCTACAAGCTTTATAATGCTTAACCAGTCAAATGAGATAAGATCTCATAAATTAATTATCTTTAGTTATAGTAGATTTCTCTTTATGGTTGAAAAAATAAACTTAAAAGAATTACATGTTTGGGCTGATTTTTTTTTTTTTGCTTCATCTCAAATTATTGAGAGAACTCTATAGTTTACGAGGCATCAAATGATAAATGACACATGTGCCTGCCGACCTCTTATACCTTCTATAATTTGAGGCTTTTTTTTGTGGATTTATAAAATTGTATCCTTAACTTTACCTCCCTTGTTCTTATATCTGGTTATGAGTTATCATTTATTTAACAACCATTAAGGAATGGTTAAAATCACAAAAAATATATAATGGATAAAGGCAGTGTCAAGAACTCAACTATTTCATCTAAGCCATATCACACTTCCAAGCTTTGTTTTGTTTTCTAGGTGATGATTATAAAGATTAGATATTGAATTTGGGACTTCTCATGGATTTGTTGTTAATTGAGAGGATGTCAAGGGATCTCAAGTATGATAATCATCAAAATGTTATTTTATTCTTTTGTTGTCTTTCTAGCACGTTAAAAGTTAAGTTTTTAATCTGCTTATTACTTTCTTTTTAGTCCTCATATTAATTGAGAGCCTATCAAATAAACTCCCTTGCTTCTTGGAACTGATTTCTCAGCATAAAATTTGTAAAAGATTAAAGATACACTCTTAGCCATAATTACAAACTCTAAAGGCATTAAGCTTTGTATATTTATTATTCATCTTTTTTATAGATTTTTACAATGTAAATTTTACATAGAGATACCTATGAGCTTTGTAAAGATAAAAGATGTTGCAATATGTTGATCTTCACTTTCCTTGTTGTCCTAGTGGACATTTTTTTACATGGGAGGAGCATTTAAGTTTAAGGAAACATTGCTGTTGTCTCCATTGTCTTTCTTGTTGGCTAGAGTATTTAAATTAAAAGATAAGGAACACATTTTCATGGTGGAAATTGTCTTTATTTTGTTTTGTTTTTTTTATCTGCAATTTGATTATGTTTTTAAGGTTTCCAAAATTTATCTTGTAGTTAATTTCAACTCCTGACAAGAAAAGTGAGAAGAAGCAAGAGTAACCTTTTCATTATAAAAGGAGCAATTATTCCTATATTTGTAAAGTATGAGAGAAAGAAATAAAAAAATTAATATTATATTAATTGATTGTAGTTTTTGCCTTTTCATTTGACGATTAGTTTTGACATTTTATTTAATATTATTCTTTATATTTTTGTTATATTAATATTGATGAGATTTATAAAAATAATTTATAAATAAAATTGAAGTGAATATTATATAAAGACTTGTTATTAACATAACATAATAAAAGAGTGCTGTTAATTCGACTATAAAAAAAAAAAGTGTTGTCAATTGATAGTTTATTACACATCTTAATGAAACCATCCCTTTTCAATTTGGTTGGAAAATATCATCGTCCTCTTTATTTGGCATCAAGGTATCATTTTTTTTTTTAAAGAATACACCCCACGTTTCTGCAGAAATAAAGAAGAAAGAAATACACCCCTCCTCAATAAGGAGTTAAGGACATGCAATAATATTTAAGTTTCACATTCACCGTGATTAATTATACAAAAGATTAATCATAAATTTTGCATTCCGAAAAAGATGAATGTAGTCTTACATGGACCGACAGCCAGGTACCAAAGGTGACGTGGACTCTCTCTTTTTGGAGAGGCATCACCGAAAATTAAAAAAAAAAAAAAAGACGTGGAAACTGTCGCAGAGGAAGGTAATTAGGACTTAGGAAGCCGCAAGGAAGGCATGCCCCATAGCAGCAGCACCAACAACGCTAGTGGCCGAATCGTCGTTTTGGCATCGCACTTGACTTCCATGGCTTCAGAGAAGGAAGCTGCTCTCGCAACCACTCCCTCCGATTCTCCTACCATGTAATCTTCTCTTTATCTTCGTTGCTTCTTCAGTCTCTTTCCGCACTTCTTCGATATTTCATTGCGCATTCCTAGAGACTATTGCTTCATTTGGCTGAATACCTGCTTATCTGGCGAATCTTTGTGCAAGTAGCCTGTTTAATGTCCCGGCTATCTCGTTCTAGGCGTAAAAACCTAAAATTTGGGCATTTTGATGTCGTCTGATTTAACGGGTAAATGATATTTTTTTTTACCAGAATTTAACGGGTAAATGATTAAACGCTTAAGTACATGATCGGTTGGAAAAAGTGGAGTTCGCAACTCTGACGGGTGATTTTTGGTGCTGTTTTCAAGCTGTTGTTCATTTGTTTTTATTAGTTTTTCTCCATCTGTTGGGATTTAATTTGATTGTCCAAAATGGATATGCCGGAATCTTCACCCACAACGCAACCATAGATTTTTCCCTCTTTGGAGTCTGTGGCGGTAGCAGTACAATAAATTTTTTCTTGGTTGTTAACACTCATCAGTGCCTAGGACTGATGGGCTCCTGTTTTCTCCGTTGCTCAGATTTGACAAGATCATCAACAAGGAAATTCCCTCTACCGTGGTTTACGAAGACGATCAGGTACTTCCTGATGTTTTGTGTAACCTTTGTTTTTCTTAGTTTTGTGTCCTTTTGTTTTTCCATTATTTTTTTGGGAGCAGGGATTCATTGTGCATGCTTATAGACGGAGCAGTCACTACGCTGTTTCTATTGAGAAATATTGTTTATGGACTTGGGAGGGGGGAATGAACGTCCTTTATGGATGTTTTCCTGAGGATAGCTGATTCAATTTCTATTTTTATTTAGGTTCCTTCTCTCTTTAAATTTATTCCCTTCCCAAAAGAAGTTTCATTACATGCCCAGAATATCATTTCTTGATCTATGTTGTCAGTCTTCGCTTAACTGTAGATATCGATTTCAATTGATGTTTGATTTGTTAATTGTGAAGGAAACATATCCTGATTTTGAGTTGAATCCATCAAGTACTATGTTTTGTTTTGAACTAATAATTGGTTAACACTAGTAGTGAAGTACCACTAACTTGCAAAATATATACTGAGCAAATTTTTATTTTGGTATTTTTGGTAGCATATTATAAATTTATTTCTTTCTATGTATATTTTTGAACTTCAAAGTGAGTCGTGGGCAGAAAGTATTTTTTTAACCCTTGACCATGGTTCTGGTCATCATGTTTATGGTCTTAAGTCTTAATAGCGTGTCACCCCAAGCGATCATCCTATTTTGCTTGCATTTTCGGCAGGTCCTTGCTTTTAGGGACATTGCTCCTCAAGCTCCAACGCATATCTTAATCATTCCTAAAGTCAAGGATGGGTTAACTGGTCTATCCAAGGTACTTGTTAATGGGTGGTGAACTTGTGATCTTTCTGTTACCATCTTGATAATTTGTTGTCTCGGGCAGTTGTGTATTAAAAAGCATCACAAATATAACCATGCTAAGTATAGAGCCCGATCATCAGGGGCATCGGATATCAATGGCTTTTCATTTATGATATGGGTATCAATTTTGACATTCATATTATTACTTGTCTTGGTCACTTTTTCTAAGCAGTGGTTCAAGAATCTATTTGACCACTTTGCTCATTTATTCGAATCAAGTAATCAACTATGTGTTTAGCCATAATCAGAGAGCTAATGTTAGACTTGACCAACATTTTAGCTAGGCATGCAACGCCATATTGAGTACTTGGGTGAAAAGATTTGGAATAAATTAACAAGATAAGAACAAAGGGAAACACATTAAGCACTAGGAAGCAATTATCCTTTTCTTGTTCATGAGTTCACTGAAGAAAACGTGGGGAAGGCTGTTCATTCTTCCTGCATGAGTAGAAAGGAGGGGACACAAAACTTATTAAATTGGTTTACGCGTATTATTTTCTTACAATAACTCAATAGATGATCGTTTTGCACTTACTCCACTATTATTTCCTATGTTTTTTCCGAATCATTCCTCCATTATGTTTTGTTTCCATTTCGTTCCCAGTAGATATATCATAAACTAATTGGGACATATATGCTATGCGTTGAGTGATGTGCATGGTTTCATAGACACATTTTTTTAACTTTATATCCATTGTGGATGTGGATTATCTGCTTTATTTTACTGTGCGTGGAAACTTTCAACGTTGTACCAGCTTGGTTGCACCAAAACTGTCAGCTCCTGCTATTTGTGTGCTTGTATCCTGATTTTTTAATGGTGCTGTTGTCCAGGCTGAGGAGAGACACTGCGAGATTCTTGGCCGCCTTCTTTACACTGCAAAGCTGGTTGCAAAGCAAGAAGGTCTTGATGATGGTTTTCGGGTTGTAATCAACGATGGTCCATCAGGATGTAAGTGTTCTTCTTGTCGAAACAGGAACTATGCTAGGAAAAATGCTGAGGAACCATATAGTCCAGTCGATGTAATGAGCCATTAGAAACTCAATGAATTAGTCAGTCGATACGACCATAATAAACATCTATTTTACAGAGGTTATTTTACTGCCGGTCAGTACAATGTTTGTGTTTTTGTCTATCTCATTTAAGCTTTCTTTATATGTTTAACATTCATATTGAATTATTTTTGGCAGGGCAATCGGTTTACCACATTCATGTGCACCTCCTTGGGGGACGACAGATGACCTGGCCTGCCGGGTAAACTTTAGGAAAGGATTCACAGTGAACCATGTGTTGCAGGAATCTCTGGGCAGAACACTTTTATTTGTCCTAATGCTATCTAAATTAAAAATGGGAAATCATGGTCAATTAGTAGTTCTACATCTAAGTGACTATGATTACTTGTTGATGATGATTAGAATTAAATATGGCTAAAACTAAAACTGTCGAGTAGAATTTTATCCTAACTGAATCACTGTGCTTTCTTGATCCTGATTGTCCGTACAAAGCTCCAACGTAACGTTTGTGGCATTAACGTTCTGGATTCTGTCTACATAACTTGTGTCTAATTTCTTTATTATTGCTGCTACCATCATTGGGGTAATTACGCCTGACAAGTGAAGTTTTTCTTGCTCTTTCATGCACTCCTGATTCCTAAAGGATAGCGAAATCCACTATATTCACGGGTGGGACTACATTTAAACGAGGTTCTTCAATTCAGGTCTTCCACTGAACATATTACATATCATGATGAGATTATATCTTTCTTTTATTTTCAATGTTTATTAGGTCTCTTTAAATTAAAAAGAATAAATTATTGAGATTATATAAAGTTTTGTTAAATTGTGTGTGTGTGTCCCCTTAATTTATAAAATTTATGCAAAATGAAAAATAAAAGAATAAGACGATTGTTGGCCAAAAAAGACCTCTTTTTCCACTACATTTCGGAGGATATCGGAAATCATCATCTGAAAAAAAAAATAAAAATAAATTAGTTCTTCAAATGTCTCTGATGCATCTAAAGTCTAAACCACACCTAGCAATGGAAAGTAGAAGCTGGATGCTGCTAGAAACAAACCACAGAAGAGACTAATTTCACCGACACTTGAATTCCTTAATCGTTGGATGGTATAGTCAGAAATAACATCTCTGTACTTCAATAAAACCCAACACTTAAATACGAAGTCACCTGCTACGTCAATTAAAAGCTTAGGTTTCACTGTTTACTATTCTTCTGCATTTCCTGAGAGTGCAAGTGATGCTTGTCTCTATTTGGTGTTGCTGCAGATATTTTCTTGCCCAGAAATCTATTGTAATTCGATTCACGAATCACGAGATTATACACATTTAGGCAATATAAACAGTTTGTCTGTTTGGTTTGTGTAGAAATGTATTGTAATTCGATTCACGAATCATGAGATTATACACATTCAGGCAATATAAACAGTTTGTCTGTTTGGTTGGTGTATGGTTTTTAGGCTTTACCTGTCCCTATATTTTAGCTCTGATAGAATTCCTTTTTTTTCCCCCTTGTTTGTGTGTCAATTAGCTGTGATAGACTTGAGTATGAAATATTACCGACAGAACCTGAAGAATCTCGAGCACGCGATGGAATGAATGAATATGACTCCAGGGTCCCATTTAGTTATTTAAACAAAATGGAATGGAATTGAATGAAAAAAAAATAAAAATAAAAGTAAAATAATTAAAGGAGATAGGTGAAAGCATTTATTAAAAAAAAGATAATTTAATTTATAAAATTAAGAATTATAATTTATTAACTTTTTTGAGGTGTAATGATTTTTATATATATAATATATATATTAATAAGTTTTATTATATTTATTATAAGGGAGAAGAGTCATTAAATTTATTTTTATTTTTATTTTTTTAATCTATTTTATTTTTTTTTTTTTAATAACCAAAAAATCCTGGTCCTTACTGGGACAGAAAGAATTCGATATTTGCAGGGTTTTAAATCTGAAACTTCGTTATTGATGGAAAACTTTTAAATTCAGGTTAGTAAAAATTGCGTTCCCGACCTCAATCTATCACCGCTGTCTGTTAGTTACGTTTTGTTAACGGGTGAAATATGTTGCCTTAACAAATCACGACGGACCTTTGTTTCTTCTGTTCAGTGATCATAAACTTTCACGTTTAATTTCCTTTGGATTTAAGCTAGTGCTGGTCCCAAATGAGAGAAAATGAAGTTATTTTTCCATTCACAATTATCAAATCCAAAATCTTATCAGTGTCGATTTATTTTCAGTTGTTATTCGAGCGTGGATGACGAAGACATTCATAGTAAATGAACTTTGTTGGAACCATGTAAGTTAACCTGCTTTGTATCAAAGAAAACGTTAACCAATCCTAATTAACAGAATACATCTAACCAGCCACCAGGAGAGATATATAGTCTAGTTTCTTCCGAATATATGAACGTGACTAAGAGCTTAGGGTCTGAGGATAGAGATTAGCCTGATCAGTTAGGGTCTGAGGTTTGGGTTTCACTCCAATTCTCGAAATAGAAAACTTCGACATACCAATCATTGAAGCGGCTTCTGTGATAAGCCTTCTTGTGATTCAGCATCTTCTTCTTCATAATACCGCCATTCATCTTCTGCAAAGTCAAAGGGGATGACTCTTTCTCAGCTTCTTCCACAAGCTTATGAATCTCATGTGGCCCTCCTGAAGGGATCCTAGAAATCCTCATGGGATGCCTTCCCATTAGTCTCTTCTTATCACTGATCTCAGCAGTGACACGATCTGGCACAGTGAATGAGATTCCAAACTTACGTGGTGCTGACCTTATGGTGCAGTGCTTCAAGCTCATTCTCTCTTCTGGGAATATAATAGCCTCTGGTTTCTTGCTTGATATATATATTCAACCCCAAGAAGTGTTATCTGATTTATAAAGGTTGAAGAAGGCGGTACTTGACCAATTCTCAGGAAGTCACAAGGGGCATTTGGAAAACCATGGACTTTCATGGCTTTTCAGTTTTCAGCAACTTTTGTAATGATTTTGTGGACCTATGAAGAGGTAAAAGGTCGGGTGCAGAGTAGACTTCTGGAGTTCTGACACTACTTGGATAAGAACGAATCGTACTTGGCACGCCGCAAGATATAGCTATTAAATGGGCTTAGGTGTGGTAATCCATTGTTTAAGGCCTCCCATGGTTAGCCCACGGTATGCTTCTTATTGTCTGCTTTAAATTTAGTTACCCTCTCAGGAAAGCTAAGGATAATATTCTTCCTTGAGTTTTTCTTTTGTTGAAGATCTGAATGATCCCATCAGAGTTTGTCATCCTGCAGCAATAATGTTTTCATCCAGCCCAATAAATTTGACATCTCCTAAATGAAAACTTTAATTAAGTTTCAGCCTTATTCTCAATTCTTCATCAGTTAGATATCATTTTTTTCATCAAAAAAATTAATTATTTAATCTTTATAATTTTAACTCAATTATAATTTAATCCTTAAATTTTAATTTATTATAACTCAATCTTTATAGTTTTAACTCAATTATAATTTAGTCCTTAAACTTTTTCTTTAACAAATTAATTTCTATAATTTTAACCACTTAAATATTAATCTCTATATTAATATTATGAAGATTAAAAATAATTTAAACTTTTAATATTTATAAATATTAAAAGATTTTAATAATTTAAAATATCAGTAATAAATTTTAACATAATATTTATCTTTATTAATATCATAAATATTAAAAGTTCAAAATATTATAATTTTAATCTCTTAATCTTTAAATATTATAAATATTAAATGTTTAAAAAAATTTTAATCTTTATAATTTTATTTTTTAAAATATAAGAATTGATATTTAAATGGTTTAAACTGTAGGGACTGAATTGCAAGAGAAAAAATTTAAATATTAAATTACAATCAAGTTAAAATTATAAGAACTGAATTATAATTGAGTTAAAATTATAAAAATCAAGTTACAATGAATTAAAGTTCAGACATTAAGTTACAGCCATGTCAAAACTACAGAGATCAAATGATTATTTTTTTTTTCATTTACCAAAATATAGGGCATTGATAATTATGTTATAATTTTGAAAAAAGTTAGGTGAAACTTTAGTCTTTTAAAAAGAATATATATCTTTTTGATTATTTTTCATTAAATATCTTATATAAATACCTTAATAATAACAATTAAAATCCTAATAAATTATTTTTTTTAAAAATAGTAGAGAATAATAAATGGTATAGGGGTATATTTGAAAGGATAATTACAAAAACTACTTCATATAAGTTTTTAAGAGACCTTAAATTGTGACTCCAAGGAACATATCAATAGCATTTTTTTATTGTGTGCATGTATTATTTTATTAAAAGCAATCCTATCCAAATATGATTGAGTCATAATTGTGATCATTTCTTCCAGCGGAATTCGAACCTTGTGAATAATTTTACCCAGTACGATACAACTTGAATTTTAAGACCTTTCCATTTTTGTATGATTTGTTTGAATTTGAACTGTGTTTTGGTCAACAACAAACAGAGTGTGTGACATGCACGTAAATAGCTAACATTGTTTTTCTGGATACACAGGAATCTTATACATCTTGAATCTATCTATCGCGTTACATTCATGTTGCTGGCAATAATTAATCAGTAGGGAAGTGATTAGATTTTCCTCAAATCATGATGATGACGGCTGAGCTATAAAAGCCACTTTTTATGTAAAACGAAAACGGGACCAGTTCCAGCGCCCAACTTCCCCACGTCGAGCTTCAAAAAGTCTCAGGCACATGCAATGGTCCCAGCAAAGTTACATTAAAAGGACCCTCCACTTTCCGTGCGTTGTTCTTATCTTTTTAAAACCCTAACGACAAGATAACTTTGTGAATGCCAGTACTGGCACCATCGAAATTCTCCCATTCTTAGTTTCTCTTTCACTCAATTCAATAATCTCAGCGTCATGCACAGAAGGAGCGGTTTTATCTGATTGATTGTCTTCTTCATTCTGCTGGCCAACAATAATCAAAATTATTCTTCATAAAAACAACGAAAGTGCAATCTCCTAAATTTCCAATATCAGTGAATATACTCCTGATCATCAAACCAAAATATTAATTTTTCTTACATAAAGAATAAGCTTAACACGCATTAGCTAGCTACAATCTCTTAGCCACAATGGAACACGGATTCCGCGATGGATGAAATCTGATACATAATCCCAAAACATGCATGCATGACAGTGGAAACCGCAGGGCAATATTCAGAAGCAGGAAAATGGCTTATATAGCAAAAGCAAGGGAAATGTGAGCAGTTTGACACATTGCGAGCGGTGAGCCGACGAAATGGGTTGTCGGTGTTTCCCGAGGAGCTTCGCCGCCGTCGCCGGATTCCGATGCCTTAAGAGACAAGTTGCCAGCACCAGTTGTGTCAAATTCAAAACCTTCATCGGTGCTCATGCTCCAATCGATGCTGCCTTCGCTTGGCTCGTACTTCTCTGTTATTGTTCTTGTCATTGATTCCTTACTCTTGAACAAGAACCCACTATTTATAACGGTATCTAACGGTTTTGCATCGAAGTTAGTTCCTGACTGTGTCGATGTGGCTTGAGCGGGGAAGCTCACGATCTCAAAAAGATCCGAACTTGCATCGCTTGCGGCGTCGTCGTCGACGATTCCGGACTTGGGACTCTGTGAAACACAACTGGTTTCAATATAGGGGGGGCCAAAAACTTCCAAAGAATTACCGGGTGGATCTTCTTCTACTGATTTTGGGTTTAACAGGGGAAAGGTGAAGCCATCGGTAACAGGACTAACAGAGGCCTCCGAGGCCACAGCTTGCTGGGGCTGCAAAATCACAGGAGCTTCTTCATTCTCAACCGTGTCCAGTATTTCAGATTTGGTGGCAAACGCATCCGGCTTCGAAGGTTTCTGCTTAACCCTGTTGTTGGAAGATATTGGAGTCCTATGAGCCTCAGAATTGTTGGCTGCAATCTCTGACATGGCAGACTCTTCTATAGGGGTCTTCAGATTGGATTCAAGATGCGGCCTTTTCTGATTCAGATAGCCTCTAGCATTTGGGTTGTGTGATAGAAATGGTGGAGGGGGAGGAGGTGGTGCTACATGGGTTTTCATTGCTGGTTTCATCTCCTTAACTTGAACAGATTTCTTATCAGCGCACGGACATCTCCTTCGGCAAAGCCGTATAGGTTTCGACAATGAAGCTTTTATTTTCTTTTTGAGGTCAGTGGAACGAGATTGATTGCTCATAGAGACTGGTTTCGCTCCTGAAAGAAGATGAAACAAGCCAGTGCGGCTTTTATTCCAATTGGCTTCTGACGAGGCTGCTGTTGCAGTTAGCGCAGCAAATGAACGATCTGTGTAGTTTCTGGGGTCAGCGTAGTCTGTAACAACATTATCATGCATAGGAGAAGCTCTAGTGTTGCTGGTAATGGTCAATTTTTGAATCTGATGATTGTTTACTTGGTTGAAGAAGCTCTTGTGGGCATCGAAAATACTAAGCTCAAAGATGGGATCATCTATGGTGAGATAAGAAGAGAAATATGCATCTATATCTATATTGGTCCGTGACTTCAAAGCCAGGCTTCCATGAAAGGTCTTCGTCGAAGCTGGCTTTTCCATTTTGCCTACTCTTGGGGAAATTAGAATAAAAATGTGATTAGGAAAAAAAAAAAAACCCAAGGATAAAATGTGAATAGGGAATGCTGAGTTGTTGCCTTCAAAAATGCTTTATGCTGACATATATAGACCAGGATTGGTGCCATCTTGTCTTGGAAACCAATCATATGGCAAGTAAGAACAGTATATTCTAGTATTTCATGAATGTAGAGATAAAGTCTAAATTTAATAATAGAGCATTCCCTATATTCTATGATGCCTATGCAGTAGAATGATATTCAGCCGATTCATCTGCTACTTGGCCATTTGGATGCATCATGGCCACCTCTCAGCGCCAATTTCTTTCAAGGGTTAATCATTGAAACGATTTTCTCAGCGTGAGCTAAAGGTAGCAATAAGCTATTATATTTGTATAAGTGATCATAATAACATATTTTCAGGATTTAATGCAGGATAATTTTTTGTTGTCCGCAAATAATTGTTGGTAACCATCATCTTTAACCACTCATGTCGCATTTTGAACTAACCGATTAATAACAAGTATTTTTAAATTAGTTCCCGTAAGGTAGAAAACTATGATATTGACATTTGATGGCTTTTCTTTTGCAAATTTATTGAGAACCTAGGGTCATGCATCTTGCCCATTTTACCATCGGAGACCTAAAAAGTGAATGAACCACTTTTTCTTCTGATGGATTTTTCCCCAAAACTCAAGATCTGTGACCATTCCTCACCTTTCTTTCTTTCTTTCACTTTGTGAGTAAGCTTTATCTTAATTTGGCCGCGTGATAACTTGAGTGGCATTGATTTAAAGAGATCAAGAAAAGAAGTAAGGTCATCTGATCTGATCTGACATCAAGCATGAGGCAGCTAAAAATGTGAATGTCATGTGAGGGCCCATTTCATTTGACATTTATGAAAGGTCTCTCCAAACCTTGAACAGACCATATAGAAGTGTCTTTAAGGGGTTACCCAAAACGATCTTTTCAAAGTTGGATTGATTTTGGAAGCAGAGCATGGTGGGTCACCATTAACCTTCCGGGTAACATGCAATGCTTTGTTATTGTTCGCTTTTTTTAGACCATTCATGTACGGCTATTGCCTGAGGGGAACGGATTTTTCTCTCAGTAAAATTTTGGCTATTCACATATATGATTTTCTCAATCAGGAGTCATGGGATATACAGTAATTGATATCAATGGAGGTTTGAAGATCCCTCTCTCAGAAGTCAGATGTTTGGTCGAACCAGTAATTGGTGAACATGAAGCAATTCATATGAGAATTCTTTAAAATTCATGAGAATTCTTTAAAATTCACCTTGGAATAATTAATTTATGTCATATACACAGTGTGTGTAGGTAATAGGTAGAAATTCTGGAATATTTCATTATCAAAGATAGAGTTTGTTATGTTTGCTATCAGCATATTCTATTATTTGAAAGTCATCAATTTCCAACAAGAGAATAACATAAATATTTATTCATGTTCACATTGTCTCGTTTGTCTCACTTGATGAAAAGAAGAGAAAAGAAAACCCAAAGAGAAATGAAGTTGGATGAATATAGAGTTCAAAGATGATAGCTCAGGATTAAGAAAATACATAATATTTATATAAAAGTGATTCTGTCTATGTCCTGGAAGGAAATGTCATAATAGATCGAAGGGGAAACAAGAAGATTCAGAGTCACACAAAATCATTGGCCCTCAACCCAAGGAGAGGACCTAATTCATCCTTTTATGGAGGCAGGGACAATGATCACTAACAGTTTATCAGTGATCATCATTCATCATCAGAGAATCCGTTTCAGCTACGCAATCATGCCTGCCTGGGTTAATTTCATGGACAAGGAGGATATCTTCGTCGGTTTTGCAAAGCAATCTCAAACTCGAACAATAGCTGCAGAAAATCACCAAGGAATTATGATCAACAAAATTATATGTAGTGTTTGTATTTTATAGAATGAATCCTGGAAGTTTCACAACCTTGGCAAACAAAACCTGATGATTTGAAGGATATGAAAAATCCAGATACAATCCATGCACAAAGGGATCCCATAGAATAATTGAACGAGCACAAATACCTGAAAATCCTTGTTGGCTTCTCACTTAAGCAAGGCTCTGATGTTCAGTTTTGCTTTTCCTGATATTTGATGCCCGATGGCGAAAATAGATAAATTGGATTAAAATCTAAAACTGATTTTAAGGAAGGCATAATTCTGCCAGATCACGTTGTGCAAATTGCTCAAGAATCTCATGTCTCCGTTCTCTTTCTTTTCGCATCTTTCAAAAGTTGAATGTCAGGAAATCATTTGATTTTGTTGCGTACTTGGATTGCTTCTTCATGCTCTAAACTCCAATCCTATTTATGTCTAAGAGTTCGGATAATCAACATAGTGAACTATTAAATTTAATAAGCTAAATTAGACAGTCTTTTGATCTTAAACAATTGTTACTTTACATGAAATTCTCTTTCTCTAGCAAGATTAATGTGCAACAATAAAGATAGAACAGAAGGATACGAAAATATCAAGAAAGATACATCCTGCAGCATCCACCAGCCAAGGTAGATTTGGTCTAATTTTTGACCATTCCAAACTGCATGCAAGTATGCTACAGAGAAGACAAAGAACAATTTCATGTATATATGTGAGGATGTAAAAATTCATTTTTACCAACACTTCAAACGGGGACGAGAACATATAACTGTCAACTGGCAGCATACCTTCCCACATAAGTGGCGTTCCCTATCAAAGCTAAAAAAAACATCAAAGGATTGAGGCCCTGCATATCATAAAAGACAGCTATGAACATTGTTGCTTCATATAACCAGGTAGAAAAGTACAGCTCTAATATTCTATAGAGGATATCTTGAGAAGGGAACAAGATGACTCTGCGATACTCATGTGAGTATTCACTCACTTGCTGATTGATAATATCAGCTTTGACAGTTAGAGTTTCTTACCTCAACATTACCCCTTTTTATCTGCAAAGTTGATGAAAACTCTGTCAATACAAATGATCCAGATACGTACACAAATAAAGCCACTCAAAGTGTATGGTCTACTAAAAATGCAATTTTATTCAATAATTCTTGCAGTTACCAAATATACCACAATAACTACTTCCAATTGTTTATTGTGTTCTTTGTCAATAATATGCAGAGCATTTCTTGTTTTACTAACATACTTTTCAAAGTCCAAAAGCAAGTATAACAATGATGCGATGGATTACTACAGTCCACGTCCATAATTATGCAATAGAGATTTCTTGAAAGTAAACTTTCTGACCTAACCAGTACCAAAATATTACTTACATTTAAATGAATCTGAGGAAGTCTACCACTCATATATAATGCTGCCATTCCCCACCCAAGTAGAACCCCAATGCCACTGCTTCCTTCTGAATCATGCTCTAACAACTGAACCCCATTAGCCTGCATTTGCTTAACTTAATGATCAATAGGACACTGGAAATTCCCTGTTTCCTTTAGTATGTTTAACATCACTATGATCTTCCTGTTTGTGAAGGGAAAAGTTTATAGAAGAGAGTTGAGTCCGATTCTGCAACCCATCCCAATTGACCCAGAAAAAGTATTAACTTTTAAAAGAATATGATGCTGAATAGGCCTGTTCCTATTCTTATAGGATGCAATGACTAAATTGTAAATCGTCAGATGAATATCCAAGCAGCAACGAGCTTCACCTTACATAGGTAAACAAGAAGTAATTTGTATTACCTGAAAAAGCTTTCTACCAACTAGCATGACAAATTCATGCCTCGGAGATTTGACCATGGAATTAGGTTTTCTATCTGGTGATTGAAGCAGATTTAAAGCACCAAGTAAAGTGAATGTAGATACCTAAACCAAGGCCAGATACATAAGATATCAATGCAGGAGCACTCATAGGTATATTCACCCGTAAGATAGTTGAAGGAAGTTTACCAAACATAGAGTGTTTTTTTTCTTTAGGTCTGGTGCAGACTCTGGTGAAACAATTGGAGCAAGCAAGGGCTCCTCTTTAGAATCCAAATAGTCTGCAGAAGTAGGTGTCATTCTCTGGGCTAAAACAGAGCCAGCAGTGGGAGTATGACTTGTTGATAGAGATCTTGCTGACCTAATGTGTTCAAAACAAAAAGATTCTCATGACAATTTTTCTACATTACAAAATAGAAGCCTCAAGAACTCCAGTTACTTGCAAGCTCATGTATTTAAATCTCTGAATTTTCGACATCCTAATAAAGAAATACACTCAAAAGGAAAGCAAAATAAAGTGTACGTATTACAGAACACTAAGAAGAATTTCATCAAGATAAAAAGTTTCATATAGAATTTGAAGCTAATCGAATTTGAATTTGAGTTGAAACCAGATGTTCATAGCAGAATTTGCGAAGCACCTCACGGAATATTTTATACATTTATGCATTCTTTGTTTTACTTTTTTCAATCAATCAAGTTTCAATAATTACTTTTTCTTCAATAAAATAATGGTAAGGAGCTTGAGTAGGATAGGGCAGAGACTTGAAACACAGCTTTCCCAGATAATCATATCTTTTAAGACAAAGGAGAGGGCATTGCTAGTAAATAATAGAACATGATTAACGCATCCTTCCTCGAAGGCCATAGATATTTGTACTATGTACTGAAAAGTATTTGACAAACCACATCTGAATTTTTAATATGTACTCTTTTCTAGATAAAGGAAATTAAATATAACCTCTTATACCAAAACACATCAGGAGATGGAAATTTAAAGAGAAGGTTGAGCACAAAGGTGCATTTTGAGTAATTCTCAAAGAGAAAGATCAATTACTGGTAATATAATTCTCCTCTAGCGAATATCCGAGGAAGGGCTGGAAGGGGAATAGGAGAACTGTAACCATTGTCTGTGCTGAAAGCTTCAGCTTCATTACACTGGTAAGAAATATCACTGCTTTTCATTCCTCCACTATTGCTGTGTGCAGCTTTTGGTGTCTCCGCCTGTCCGCGCATGAATGCCAGAATAAAATCGAAATATCCAGGAATTAGAGCATAACAAAAATATCTTAGACATACAATACTTATTTAGAAGACTCTTTTATACCTCCGAATACGATCATATAGTTCCAACTCTCGAGAGACACAGGGAAAATGCTACCAAATTATGAATCTAGAGGTGTGCTTTAATACTCTAGTTAACTAAAAAGATATCTTCTAATGTGAATTCTATCCTAAGAATATGATATTTCATTGTCCTTTAGTGTGAAATAACTACTGAGATTACTTAAAAAAAGGTTCATGAATCCGACCAACAATTTCACATGAAGTGGATTGGACAGACAGAAGCACAGTCACAGTGTATTGCACAATGAAGTTAGTATCATTTAGGTAATCATCACCATAAAACACACAAAAGTATGTAATGAGGTGCACATATGTCGTTAAAAGGAATGCGCTTTGCACCTTGTTCTGTCTGTTGCATATGAATCGAGGATGTATGTATCCGTAGAATATGGTTTGTAAAGTAAGTACAAGAGTTATCAAGGTATACAGCTGCACAACAATCCGAAAAAAGCAAGGTCACTTCAACTAGTCGTGGCTGGGAAAGTCAGATATAAGAACGATTTTTGTCAGCCTTCAGTAAGAATTTTTACCAGTGCCGTATAATATTGAGTCGGAAGCTGCAATATAGATATGGAAAAGGTATCACTCAACATATCCTTAATAGTTTGAGCAATAATATATGTATGTATGGATGCATGGGCAAATGGTGAATACAGTTTCAAAATAAATTCCACTAAAATTGGGTAAAAGAGCACTTATGGTGATCCTTGAAACAACCATCTAAGGGAATGAAATGAAGAGAGCCTAAAGGAAGCTAATGACTAGTTACTCAAAAGGAGATTAAGAAAGGTACAGTTGACATTGCAAATCAAGTGTCCTTAAGTAAATTGAAATCTAGATTATCCAAAGACTAAGGTATGCAAAGCCAGAAGCGAATAATCTTAGCAGTGATTAGACCATGAAAAAAGGTTCAATTGCTGGTAATGAAATCTCAAATTTGTTATTCAAATTTGGCTGTTCCAGTTTTCCTTTGGTGGGCATGTGCTGCAGTGAAAATTAAAATAAGGCAGATTGTCATGGCTGCTCAAGATATCATGAGCCTTTGCTGAGATCAAGACATATTACAGCGACGTCATCACTTTCAGACTTCCCACATGGCAGATTTATCATTCTGCATGCTCTATACATCGACTCATCATTCAGTATTACGTTGTTTAGAATATTTAAGACATTTTTGATCAAGCTGTTCAGGAGTTGTCAGGGTTTTAATGTTCTGTTAAGCAATTTCCACGCTGCAGAATCCTATCTTAACAGAAAAGGATATGCTCTGTTTTCGTAAAGATGTAGTTGTTGCTTCATGCAAGTTACTGAAGTAAAACTTGTACAGATCATGACTAGAAGAAAATCAACTTGACATTCGCAAGAAATCAAACACTTAAATACTCACAGTAGCAGGTTCTAACTCGCAGCCTATGAGGTTGAATAGATCTCTGCACAGGGCAACAAAAATGAACAGTATCAAAATATTGAACATAGTTTAAGAACTCCAAGCTGATATTTTGAGAAGATTCCATCAAAGAGAGAGAGATCAATAGAACACGAGAATAGGCAAGCACATATGAACATCATTATAACAATGTTAGCAGCTTCTAAGAAGTCAAAAAGAAAAATGGCTAACCCGACAATCCATGTCGTCAAGAAAAAGGTCGAGAGGCCCTCAGTGGATTTGTTTCTGAAGTTTGTGATAATTTGCGGAATCTCAGCACCAACCCAAGAAACAACACTGATCATCCCTAACGTCAAGGAAGCCGTCTCCTTCACACTGAAAAGATTCTTTACAGTCCATTGTGAGCAATGCTGGTCGCGAGGACACAACGTCATTAAGTCCCCAAAGACTCCCATTAAATCAAAGTATCTACGCAGTTCCAGAAATTCAAAAAAACCAATGAAGAGTCCCTCCTGGAGAAGACAGGACATACTGATCAGACTACGCCATAAGAAGCCAAAGATGGCAATAAAATAGTATATCCCGTTGGAAGTGTCACGAAATAATGTAGTGGAGTAATAATATTGGGGCTGTCTTTTAGAAAGTAACCATTTTTGCAATCTAGTTAACGCATGACTTCGATGTTCCTTGAACTAAACCAAAAGGCAGAGAAGGTTCGCTCTGCTCCTAGAAGTAAAAGACTGTAACTACCCGAAAACAGAATTAGAGAAGTAGTAAACCATAATTAAGAAAATTAAGTTATGTTGCAACAAATCTGGGCTTAGACAGAAGGGCACGAACCCATAACCAGAGAGGGAGCGGGCAGAATATTCATAACTGTTGTCAACAGTATGAAAATGCGAACGGATGCGCCGAATTAAATCATTGTCAAATAAAATATTGTCTTCAACAATTATTAATGGTCGCCACAATCTCGCTTCAGTGGAACACGAGAGATGACAGGTCATTAGACGACAAAACTCACACGTGAAACGCAGAAAAACATCACATGCACGGAAAGATGAATACCCAGAAAAGACGAAAAGAACCAAATTTTGGATACACTGAAAAACTCAGTTTCATGCGAGACAGCGAGAGAGACTGCGCTGATGCTTTCGAAAAGAGCTTTGGATTTCCGGCGAGGAAATAAAAAGATGCCGTTCTTCACTGCTCAATTAGCTGCGGGTGGCGGCTAACTCGGGGACGTGAAAACCAGAGCCATCCTTGGGCCTTCCATACATATTATAAATGAGCGAGATCGAAGGAGCGTGGACCAAGTTACGAAAACGATTTGGCATCGCGGTCCTCGTATCCATCGGAAAACTTGATTGGAGGACGAAGATTTCGTTATTCTAAATTTTCATCTACTAAACAATTTACCAGATTTGTTTGGTGCCACCTCCATCAGAAATTATAAGATATGAGAAGATTTGATGTACTAAATTTAACAAAAATCATTTATAATATTTTTTTGATATTATCATTTTTATTATATTATTTCTTTAATATTCCTTTATAGAGTATTAAATGAGAGATATTTTTAAAAATTTATATTTTTATTTAAAAAAAATTATAAAGTATATTTAATGAATCTAATTGATACATGCATGTGATTTTGTTTAAAAATATTTTATAATTTAAGAGAACAATAAATCAGTGAATCAACCCTCCTTGAATAGCTTAATATTTTATTCGATTAGTTTTATTTTTCAGTTATGTGTGTGTGTGTGTATAGAAGGAGATACAACATGCAATAAACAAATGGCAAGCCTTCAGCTAATAAGATTCTAATGTAGGTGGAGGTGGATTCTGATAGTTAAAAGAAAAAATTACTGGAATATTTTGAGTTTGATTTCTTTTTATTTATTGATTTACCCAACGTTTTCTAATAATAAAAAGAGCAATAAAGCTTAGTATGTGTAAATGTGAAAACTTCAATACATAAGCAGAGGCTCGCGTATGCTCACATGAGGGAATACCAGACCAATCCAAAACTTTAAATGCCAATAGAAGTTAATTTCATTGATAAGAATTTCTCCATTAAACCTTTTGTCAGACCCAACACTATTGCTCGTACAGGTATATAATAAAATAAAAGAAGAATCATTTTAAGATCTCACTCATTTCCTTAAATTCGGGCGTCACAAATAATTTTTTGAAGGGAATTTCGGTATAATTTTTCCTAAAACAAAATGAAAGTGCACGATGTGGGACCCCTTACTTCTGAACTTCTATTTTGGATCAAGCCTCGCTCTCTAACGAAGTTCATATATCTTTCTCTGTCTCCAAATAAAAAAACAAAAATTTTGGCCTACTGTCACTATTACAATAATGCCCTTCTTTTGATGGAACAGTACGCAAATAGAGACAGGGATGCGGGAGGCCTGTGTAAGAAATTTTGTGCGATAAAAGGTACAAGGAATCTGGAATACGCAGGAGGTTCAATTACGCTGGCTTCTAAAATTTGAATATATTACATTTTATACATATCCCTTTTATTTCAAAAGTTGAGTACTTGCCATTAAATTATAGTAGACACTCTTTTGCCCCGTATTATACCAAAAAAAAAAAAATTATAGTAGACATTTGTTTTTAGCATAGCAGTGAAAACAACAAAGCAATTTTATTTTTTTATTTTTACAAAAAGATAGACTAAAACATATAATACTCTCCTAAATTTTGACAAAGTTGTATATGACTTCTTTCTCACATTTAAATATTAAAAATTAACTTCCTAACTTTTAATCTTGTTTTTCAAAGCCTCTTGCTATTAATTAATTATTATTGTATTGATATAGTTATCGTCATATCATATTAATGCAATACACAGGTATAATGCATGGAAAAATATTTTTATTATTTCTAACATAGATTAAAGAAGAGCAAAATTATAATTTTTACTTTTAATACACATGACAATACTTTAATTTTTTTTATTTGAATGACATTGTTTTTATTGTTTACGAGTAACATAATTTAAGAAAAAAATTATAATTTTATTATTCTTTATCAATTAAAACATTATTTTATATTAAAAAATAAGAAAGAAAAATATCTGAAAGCTTTCATTGATAAAAATTATATAAATAAAAATTTATCATTTAATACAAGAAAATTATGATATTTTGCAAGTTGTTTTTAACCAAATCGATGCAAATTACCCATAGCAAAAAAATATTATTCTAAAGCAAGGATCATTTCATTTGCAACATATCAGTAACATATATTTTTGTTTAAATAAATACTGAAAATGTCATTCAAAGAAGAAAAAAAATTGTTACAAACAAGTAAAAGTCTAAAAAAAACAAAGTAGATAGCGAAATTTATATTACTTTTATTAATAACAATTTTTAAATATTTTTTCTTTTGTTTAATATAAAAGACTATTTTAATTGATAAAGAATAATAAAATTATAATTTTTTCTTAAATTGTATTGCCCATAAACAATAAGAATAATGTAGTTCAACTTAAAAAATGAGAGCATCATCATGTGTGTTAAAAATAAAAATTACAATTTTATCCCTTATTAAATTGTATTAAAAACTGATAAAAAATATTTTTGTCATGTCATTTGTTATGAGTATTGTATTAATATGACACGGTAATAACTATATTAATAAAATAATATTTAATTAATTAGGAGATTTTGAAAAATTAAATTAAATGTTAGGGAGTTAATTTTTAACTTTGAAATATGAGGGGAGTCATGTACAACTGTTTTAAAATTTAGGAGATTTTTGTATATTTTAGGCAAAAAGATAATTACATTAGAAGACAATTCAGTATAATAAAAATATTAAACTAATATTTCTTGGCCAATTATTATTTAGTCTTAAGCAAATTCTCAAATTTAATCTGCGAATGAAGAATATGGCAAAAAAGAAATCTGCCGACGAAGAAAATAGTGAGAGAATTTTATCTCCCCCCCCCCCTCTCAGTATAAATGAGTTTGCTTGATCTAGTTTGTTTATTAAGATTAAAAAATAAATAATTTTTAAATATTTTAAATAATTTATAGAAATAGATATATTTTATAAAATTTTATTAAAATATATATTATTTTACGTTTGATTATAATCATAAAAATAATTATTATTTACTATTTTAAATTTTATTATATTTTTGTGGATATTTGTTTATAAAAATAATTTATTACTTAGTCATTTTAAAATTTTATGATATATATTAATGTATTTTCATATTTTTATGACATTTTCTTCTATTCAGTATTATATTGTTTTCAAATGTTATTTAAAGTTACTTTTTAAAATAATAAAAAACCTATTTTTTTTGTTTTTTGGATACCCTAATTAAAACTATAAGCTACGTGAAGAAATCAAAGGGAAATGCATGTATATAAGATGGAACTAATGACACCAAGTTTATGTTAATTTTGAAGGTCAAGATTGTTAGATTTTTTATATTAAGTATATTAAAAGATAATATACTCTATCAAAATAAATTAAGTTATTTTAGTTAAATACTTTCTAAATTTATATACTTATGATATATTTTCTAATTTTTATATGTTTTACTTTTTATATGTTTTAATATTTCCTGTACTATTTTTTTGTTAATTCTTCTTCTTCTTTTTAAGACCTATTATAAACTTTTAGTTCATTGATACATACATGATCTATGTCCGAAACTTTAGCTCCAGCAAAACCGATTTTTTTTTTTCTCCTTTTAATTAATGGCAAGCATAAAGCGCAAAGTATAATGTCAGACAATAATGGCATTGAGGATAAATTAAAGATAGGGAATGGAGATGAAGGCAGAGCCACTGGTCCACTCAACATTCGCTACACCAATGGTTGAAACAAAAAACAGAAAACGAGGAAGGAAAAAAGAAGAAGAAGAAGAAGAAGAACAAGAAGCACCCTTGGCTCGATTTCAATATTCTCTCAACCATGAAGAAATGTAAAAGAGGAGGAAAAACACACACATGCCATTTAATGCTTTTTGGAGTCATAAAGATAGTAGTTTTATATATAAAGAATTGGAGAAAAATAACAAAAAAATTATATAGATAATGCCATGTGCAGTTTTATATATTTGTATGGTTCTTCTTTCAAATATAATAGCAGATGATTCGATTTGATGAAGAATAGGATATAGTCAGACTAAACAAACTTATTCCCTCCCAAGTGGTCCAAAAATGTGCCTATTATACGGCCATAACTTGTTTACTTTTGGGGAAACTTATATACGTATTGTGGCAGGATTGCAAGCAAGTCTCCAATGGAATAAATTCGGTCTCACTTGTGACAAATATCGATCTTGTTTATTGGCCCCCCAGCAACACTATACGTTCCTGTTTCCATTTTCAGATTGTAGATATGCATACGCGAGCATATTCTACTGCATAAAGGAAAAAGGATAAAATAATCCCAGTTTCTTCAACATTGAACATCATATGTACAAATCTAACCCATATGATGATGACATTGCTGATGAAGAGTATACGATTATTTAAACATGCATGCCACAGCTTCTGCAGCGACATAGAGCGAAAGAAGCATTCGAAGCTCTTCGTTTCTACTTCATCGATCACGAAAGCATTTTCAGAGTCTCTAGAACTGCAAGTAACATGTTTGGTTGGGAATTTGGGAAGAGCACACTTCCTAATGCTCTGTCTGTGATTACCTATCAATCATCTCTCCATCATTTGCACACCGATAACAATGATAAATATATATTCTTCTTCTATGACATGATCAAGTCTGTGACTGTGGATTCCATGGCTGTAGATTGTGGAACTGAAGGTGCACATGGACTGTGAAGGGTGTGAAAGAAGGATTAGAAGAGCAATCTCCAAACTAGATGGCAAGATCCTCATCATTCCCCTATATATACACTCTCTTTGACGCTTGTCATTTTTACTTATGATCATCTTCTGCTTTACACTTATATATGATGATAAAGGTGTGGATAGCTTGGAGATAGAGATGGAGAAACAGAAGGTGACAGTGACAGGGTACGTGGAGAAGAGGAAAGTGTTAAAGGTGGTGAGAAGAACAGGAAGGAAGGCAGAATACTGGCCATTTCCATACGACAGTGAATACTATCCATATGCGTCTGAGTACTTGCATGAATCTACCTTCACTTCTTCCTATAACTATTACATGCATGGTGACAATGAGAGCGTTCATGGCTATTTTCCAGACCAAGCATACTCCACTGTCCCCGATGGAACTGTTGCCCTCTTTAGCGACGACAACGTTCGTTCATATTGCTCCATCATGTGAACCAAACTGCTCTCTTTCTATTCACTGATGACATGTAAAACTCAGCAGTCGACATCATCACACAACTTCACTACAAGTTCATGAAGTTATTTTCTGACATAGGCTACAATATATATGCCTGAGATTGTGGATCATGCTAGTTTTGCAGTAACTGAATTCACCAGCACTCAGTAACATGTTTAGAACTTCAGATGTTTATTGCCATAACAAGAATTTTAACCAATCGTTGAAATGTGTTCAGCCTCATATTTAACAAATTTTCCTATGCTTTTATTTTCAAATCACTTTTAACATGTTCCATTGAATTAATGAAAACTTTAAAATTTATTAATTTTATATACAAGTTTTAATAAATTTTCAATTTTATTTTCATTAAATATATCCCTTAATAATATATTTTCTTTTACTAATATTTAATGAAAAGTAAAAGAAAAAATATAATAAAAAATTAATGACATATTTTATAAATACGACAAAAAAATTATTATCTCTATGTTAGGAATAGAATTAGAAGAATATGATCATAGCATGTTGCAGGGTTTGAAAGGCTAGGCTTAAATCACTATGCCGCGCCGGTCAATTTGGTAATGCAGCCCTTGTCCTGTTAGGTTGGCTCCCACTAGGCTTGAGGCATGTACAAGCCAAAACAATAGACAAATTTTGGCTCTTCAGTTCTAATTACACACTTATTCCCACGTGAAAGAGAAGATACTTCAAAATTTCATTTATTAGCATCTAAAATTCATTAAAATACGCAAAAAAAAAAGAAGTGCAAAGCCTTAAAAAAAATGTTCCACAAAACCAACGCGGGGGCGGGGTACACATAGCTTCTAAAAAGCTCAATTCTATATTGATATAGATACCTATACCTTCTCATCATTTCGAACAATGAGCTCGTTTGTTTGGGGGCGGGGTCTCAACACCCTCTACAAATAATGGTCAGCATAACTTTCAGACTTTCACTATACACTTTAAAAACCAGCTTTCTGAATAATCACATGTCACCTTTGGTATTTAGAGATTATGTACATTTTAGTTCAAAGATAGCAGACTTTCTTCTTCGTATTATCTCATCGTCTCTCGCCTTTCGCTTTCTGAATTGTCTCCATAGCTTCTTCAAATGATTTCTGAATTCAAAATATAATCACAAAGTTAGAAGTGAAACATTTAGTAAAGTCGCAATAGAAGAAGATACCACAGGTTGCCAAGGAGAAAAAAAGCACATTAATAGAAACAGCCCAGAATCGCCCACAAAAGACCTGCTTTATAATTTAGAGAAATTCCAATTTTAAAAGCACAATTTTGCAGCAAAATGCCCAAATGCGAAGATGTGTATGTAAATATTGTACCACTTTTTCCCTGGCATAATATTTTGAACTCATCTTGAAACAACAAATATGTATTTGAAGGTAAAATTCGCATTAGCACTGGACCGGAAAATCAAAGGCCAGGGATTAAGGTCCTATTTGGTTGCTAAAAAGAATGGAATTGAATGAATTCAAAAAATCAAACTAAAAATAAACTAAATCACATTTCTCTTTTATGATAAGCATGACAAAACTCGATACTACATACAACAAATGTGGGAATCACCACACCAAAAACCTTATGAATCACGATTATTAATCTCATGAGCTAAATTATTCCATCCCTTATGAACATGATTACTATCCCCTTCATATTTTGATCATCTTATTCTAATTTTTATCTTTTTCAATCCATTCCATTCCTTTCTAACATCCAAATGGAACCTAAATTGTAATGGCAATCGGGTACTTAAGAAAAGGGATCATCAAATAAAAGAGAAAAATCAGAAAATGACAGTATCAATAGTTTACCCCTGAATTTTGCATCTTCCATATGGCTTCTCTGCTTGAATCAATAATAACAATTGCCCCTAAGAAAGCTCTGCATTAAGATCCCATATCAGGATATGATATCATAAACTAAAAGCAGCCAACATTTTTATATCAATAGCATATTCCTCATAACAGACTAAGGATACCTAATGAGCGAATTTTTTTTTTTTTTTTGTTAGTGCTTATTTGGGAATGCACTCAATGTAGGCAAGAAGAAACCAAAGTAACAAATCTTATCTTCAGTGCCTAAAATACTTGGACATATCTCTCAACTTATTTCTTATTTCAGAAAAGTTCAATTATTAGAATATAATCTAGTCAAGAACACAGTGAGCAAGATGTGTCTTAATGCATTTTATATCCTATTTATTAAGATATATTTATAGACAAATCTATCGCATGCTGGATTGCTGGGCACATACTTTGAACAACAAAGTTCTAAATTTACAGTAAAAGAAATGATAATTCAGACTCGTTAAGCTTCCATATCTATGCAAAAAGCTATACCCACCCATCAGCAGGGGATCAATAATGATATCAAATTTGAAGGTATGACCAGCTTAATACATCATCCCCATTTTGAACACCCAACAAACCAAGCAGAAGTCCGAAAGTAAAATGCATTGGTTAGACAGCACACGGTTCAAACTAAACATAATGAGCAACAGATGAACAGAGTGAGAATGGACTTTATTTCAATAATCAAATTTTCAAATCTTTACTAACTGTTGAAACATATAAGTAGGCAGTTCGCTTTACTTCTTTTGAGCGTTGAAATCGAAAACACTATGCATGAGTTTCTCACTTCCTCAGAAGATATGACCAAAGATGAAATATACAACCCAAAGATGACCACCATTTTTGGGGGATGTTGGTGGTAAAGATTATCTATCGGAGCTAAACACATTTCAACTCCCTTAAACCTTTTTTCAGATATAAACATAATAAGATTTCCTATTCAAGAAACAAAATTATGGACAATCAGATTTCCAATTCAGGTCTAATATCCCATGTTGGAAGCATAACACAGTGCTGAGCACAAGAAAATAATAGATATTGCAACAAGCTCTTTTTTTTTTTTTTTTTTAAGATCTTAGAACAGTAGGCAAACGCAGAAGACGCGGTCAAACATACCACGGTGAGTCCCTTTTTAAAATTTCGAATGTGTCACCCAAAAAAGAACGAAACCATTGAAGAAAATGGATAGAGCAAAAGAGGTATTTTACCCTGCAAAACCAAGATTGAGAAGAAAAGCTCGTGTGCTCAGAAACCGAAAAGCAGACTCAAACTTGGATGTCATGCCGTCAGCACTAAAGCCGTACCCAGATTTATATCTAGGTTTGTAATTGTGAGTGCTCCCGTTCCTACCATAGTTATAACTATAATAAGAATAATAGTTGTAACCGCTACTCCCACCAGCAGAGAAACCACTTCTGCTAGCACCAGCCCGCGATCGTATATTGTAGTCCGCACGCTTCCGATCATCCATGAGCACCTCATAAGCCTCGGAGACTTGCTTGAATCTTAGAGTCGCATTGTCCCTGACGGCCCTGGGCGATTGAGAATGCTTGTCTGGGTGGCACTGAAAAGCCAATTTCTTGAATGCCGCTTTGATTTCTTCTTTGGTAGCGTTCCTTTGCAAACCTAGAACTTTGTAATGGTCCATGAAACTTAATTAAACACAATATTGATAAGATTCTCTATTTTTTCCTTGAAAATTCCCACCGGAAGACAGGAAGTGTCGGTGAAGGAGGAATAGACCGAAGATCACACACTTTCCGCTTCCGCAAGTCGGATGAGTAACAAATTTGGTCCATGACGCTAGACAGGGGCGCGCGGCAATGCAAATGCAAGTCGTGGCAGCCCCGTGACCGCTTCTTTGTTGGCACGCCGATTGGGCTTGGGCCTACAAGAGTTAGGCCCCATGTCCTATGGTCCGACCACTTCAAAGTTGAAATTCAACGGCCTTTGGCCCTTTTTTTGGGTATTTAAAAAATTGTTTTTAATATAATTCATGTAGCTGGTGTCCGAAGCTGCTTCTTCTTTTCTTGAATGAAGAAATATTCACTTCTTAACTGAAATTTGTTCAGAATTTGTAGGTCATAAATATTTAAATACTGAACTGTGTCTTGAATAAAATTAATTCTAACAAGAGAGTATTTGAATATTAAAAAAAATAGAATTTGTTCATTCCTTGATGAATAGTTGAGCCGGGCATGAATTGCGTTAGATGGTTTCCTTATTAAAATTTGATATTTATTTTTGTTAAAGAAAATAGGGAGAGAGTGTAACTTAATTTTATTATACATTATTTCCTTTGTTTTAAATTATAAAATATTTTTGGGAGAAATTGAGTATCTTCGAATATAAAACATACTGAAAAGATTAATATTTTAGTCTTATTTTAATATTATTCTTTTTTCACTCTCTATTTAATATGTTGAATTAAGAGTACTTTTAAAAATTTATATTTTGATTTTTGTAAAATATAAAAATAAAATTTTTAAGTATATTTAATAAAATTGATTAATATGTAAGAATTTGTTTAAAATTATTTTATAATTTATAACGGAAGTACGTTGGAGCCTCTAAGGACTTCGGCAATTATCCCGGCACCTGTCTTCGAGAACTGTGAGTGATGAGGCATTAATCCATGCGAAGTCAAGATTCCATAGCAAACCAAATGTCCGTTGGTTGGAAGAGAGGAGACAATGAGTTTTATGATTAGATTTTTACTGTTTCTGGGAATCAATGAGATGAAATCGGTCCATATAGATTCAAGGATTCGTGATCAGAAGCCGATACCATTGTTAAATAATATTGAACAGGAATTCTTCATTCACTAATATTTGACGGCCACGACGGCCACCCATTTGCTAATTACTTGAGACTTGAGAAATATTTAAGATAGTCCATAATTCGGCTAAAAAAAATATGCAGTCCAATATATATATAAACATATATTTTAAGACAAGTTAACAAATGTACAGTACAAAGCTATAAAATTATAACATTACAATACAATCGGAGAGAGAAGCTAAATTTAGTGTTAGGATTTCTTTGGATGGGTGGATTTGAATTGTGAATTTAGATTTAAAATTTCATATTTAAAATTTTATATTTAAAATTTATAAATTCTAAATTTTTTATTTAAATGATATAAAATTTTTTTAATTATAATATTAAAATACTTTATTTAGATCTTAAATAAAATCTCAAATTTCAAGTTTTATGTTTGAATTCAAAGGCAACTTGGACGATGTCAATGATCTGGTCTAGATTAAGGGTGGTGACCCAGTCTTTGTTGACTTCGATTGTCCAAACTTAGATGACGTTAGTGGTCTAGTCTTGAATGGCAATAGTGGTCCAATCTTGGTTAACAATGGTGGTTTAATCCCAAACAACGCTTCGAGATTAGCATAGGATAATTACAACAGTCCAAGGGTTACGGATTGGACCTGGATGATAACACTAGAACATCCCCTGTTAACGATGATGTTTGGCGCCAAACAACGAAGGCAAACAAATCAAAGACAGTGATCACAGACCAATCCTGGATAGCGATGGTGGTGGATCAACACATGTTGCATGTGATGGATCGACAACAAATTGATTGTAGCAAATCGTCACCTAATGATGGCATTGGACTAGCATTGAATGATAATGATGACAGGAAACTTCCATTAGGTGATAAAGGAGGGTGATATTTCTTAGCTTTGGCAGTCAAGTCTTGGTTGGCCTAACTGTTTGGTCTTGGTCACAACTGGCAGTCCAATTTAGGTCATAGCCAGCCGTTTGGTCTTGATCATAGTCAATTGTCTAGTCTTGATTGGCGCTAACGATTCGGTCCCGATCACAGTCGACGATTGGTCCCAATCATAGCTGGTAGTTTGTTTGCAAATCTTCGTCAACGATTCAATCGCTATTGGTGTCATTCATGTGATTCCAGTTAAAGTCAACCATTTGATCCCAATAAGCGCCGGTTATCTAGTCCCTATTAGTGTTGGTCATTAAGTCTCACTCAAAAGCAGCTCTTTGATCCTTATCATAGTCTACAGTCTGGGTTGATGCTGGCAGTTCAATCCTTAGTTGGCATTGGATGTCTAATTTTGATTGGTGACATTGGTGCGATCCCAGCCAAAGTTGGCTATCTAATCTTGGTAGGAGCCAGCGATTCTGTCCTTGGCAATGTTGGTCGTTAGGTCCCATTCAATGTCGACAGTCCAATCCTAATTGATGCCAGCATTCCTGTCTCAATTATCACCTTCGCTCTAATCCCTATCGACATTAGCAATCCGATCCCAATCAATGCTAGTGGTTTAGTCTCGATAGATGTTTGCTAGAAGCAACAATGTTAAAGTTGAGAGTCTAGTGAAGTCAACAAACAAATGAAAGGGAAGAGAGAAACTTCCATTGAAATAGAAATAATAAGAGTTTAAAAAAAATTAAAATTATAAAAGAATTGAGGTAGGATTTGAATTTTGGTTAAATTTAAATCCATAAGTTTTTAATTACCCAATCAATGAATTTAACTAAAATTTAAATCCACATGCATCTAAACATAATATAAAAGAAATCCCTTTGAACAGCTTGTAAAAGATAGTGTCGAAATTTATGGAGGAAATGATTAATATCTAGGATGATTTTGTTAGATTTGAGGTTTGTGAATGCTTCAATAGAAAAATATGACTTATAAATGCAATTGATTTGCACGGCATCATGCCAAAATTAAAAGAGTTTGATCTTGGGATAAATCATAACAATAACGAATTTGATTGCATATAAATCTAATCACTTAAAGTTGAGAATAACTATTTTTTATTTTTTTTAATCAACTAAGGTTGAATTTAATGAAATGGACTAATTTCTTGTAATGTTGATAGATTAAGATTTATATTTTTGTTAAAAGAAATGCCTATAAAAAAAACAGGATTATGTCTAATAAAAAAACATGTATGCACATTAAAAAATTATTATTACTCTCTCTATTAAAAAATATAAAGTATTTTTAATTAAATTTAATCTTTCAATAAAGTAATTATCTATTTTCAAACTAACCATATCTTTTCAAATTTATTCCCATTAAATACTTTATAATAAATATAAAGTCACTATCAATAGAGACACTTTTAAAAAAAAAATAATGATTACACTTCAAAAAATTAAAAATATCTTATATTTTTTAATATCTTACTTTTCAAAAAATACCTCAAATTTTTTAATGAAGGGATTATTTTTTTAACAGACCCCCTTGCTAGTGTTTGCCTCTTCAAATAAACTCTTAAAAAGTATCCTAACGTAACAAGACAACGTTTAGGCCAAAGCAGGTCTAGGTCTGTTAAAAGTATTTTTGGCTTTTTAAAAATCATAAGTTTCGCGGCATTCTTTTCGCGTCTAAGCATTTTTGATTTTACCATGCAAGGTCGTTGAGAGAAATTTGGAGCGAGTCCAACATCAAACTCAAAAAGCTTTTGATTATACCATAGAGAGAGAAACAAGAAGATTAAAAATAGTAGCGACGGTTTTATGTTTTCTCCTTCGTCCCATCTCTCCTTTCCGTGCCGTCCTACTCTCTCTGTCCAACGATCAAATTTCATGCCAATGCCATATAATGTATCAGAATCAGACAAATGCCACTCCTTACAGCTCTTGTTGCCAATTCTAAGCCTCACGATGTAACACAAGAAGAAAGGTAGACAAGTGAAGCATTCTCATTGCCTGTGTTCTTCGGTTTCCTCAATCTCGTTCCAGAATTCCCTTCCTCTATCTCGTCTACCGTAATTAATTCATTCGTATACCTCTATATCGGCTTTCAGGAGTTGCATTGTTCATTACGATTCCTCTGAATTTATCTTAGCTCGTTGTTTAGGTTAAGTTCATCTTATATCGCATGGCTTGGTTTTCCTAACAATTGTTTTTCGTGGCTCTTAGCGGTCTATGTCGTTTCCTTCTGCATGACTGGTTGAAATAGATTTGGATTAGAGAATAGAATCTAAAGATATACGGAGTCGGGGGAAGAAAGGAAGATGGGATCTGCATTGGGAATTGGAATACGAATGAGGAAATCGCTAGCTTCTCTAACCAGGACATGTTACAGATTTGTTTCTTGTCATCCATGCCTTGTGAGTTTTCTGGGATTCTTGATTTTTCTGTGCAGACGGTTTCCTTTTGTGTTTTCCATTTTGGTATCTGTGTCCCCTGTTCTGGTCTGCACTGGTGTTCTTCTTGGTACCCTTCTGTTTTTTGGGCAATTCAGCTTGCCCGAAGTTGAGAAAGAAAAGAAGTCTACCGACAACGTTTCATCCTTTCAAGCTCGATTTTCACAGAGTACCACTGTTATTGCCCGAAGAGATGACTATACAAGTATTGCAGAGGAGAGAAGCATTGAAGAAACAAGTTGGGTGAAAGATAAGGTAAACGGGGCTGATCAAAATGATGGTTTACTTTCTTTAAATGTGCCAGCGTTTGACAAAAGCTCTCTGACTATCCAACATGAGAAACAAGTAAAGAAGGAAATGGAGAGGGAAGTTCACGAGGAGAAATTGAAGGCTAAAGGTGTTCCAAGAAATGCGGAAGCTGTTAATGAGGAGGGGTCATCGGAGCTAGGGTCTGATGATATTGAGAGCTCCTCCCCAGATGCTTCCATGGCTGACATAATTCCAGTGCTTGATGAGCTCCACCCGCTACTAGACATGGAAGGCCCACAAACTGCTCATTCGTCCCGTGGCGGTTCTGCCATTGAATATGAAAAGTCGCTGAAAAGCGATGAAGGCAGTGTTGAATCAGATGAAGGCACTGAAATCGCGGATTACGAGGAAGAAGAAGCAGAAGAAAGTGGCATAGAGGATGAAAGTAAATCAGCAATCAGGTGGACGGAGGATGACCAAAAGAATCTCATGGATTTGGGTTCTTTAGAGCTGGAAAGAAACCAGCGTTTGGAGAATATCATAGCAAGGAGAAGAGCTTGGAGGCAGATGACTGAGAAGAATCTAATAGACTTGGAAACTATTGAAGTTCCCTCCAATGTTCCCCCCATTGTAACCAGACGCAATCCATTTGATCTCCCTGATGATTCTTATGACGATACAGGGCTACCCCCGATTCCTGGATCAGCTCCATCTATTTTACATCCTAGAAGGAATCCTTTTGATATTCCTTTTGATCCCAATGAAGAAAAACCTGTCCCCAGGGGAGACAGTCCTAAAGAAGAGTTCCCTGTGTTTAATCAGAAAGATACATTTTTCCGCAGGCACGAAAGCTTCAGTTTGGGACCATCTGTCCTGGGGATGACTAAGCATGAGAGACAAGATATTTATTGGAAACCCGTCTTTGTGTCGGAGCAAATGGCTTCAGAGGGAACAAGCTATTCCACATTCCAGAGGCAACTAAGTGAAGTAAGTGATTCAAAATTGAGTTTTGTTCCCGAAACTGAATCAGTGACTTCAACTGACCAAGAAGAAAGGATGTCTAATGAACAAGATTTGACTCAAGAAGCAGAATCATTATGCACCATAGATCATGTTTCTGGTCGTTTTGAATGTGGAAGCCAATCCTCCAGCGAGGTTGATTCCATGGCGATAATACCAGCAAAGCAGAGAAATGTTCAACTTGAAGAAGTTGAAATAGCGTTGGGTGGGGTGGAAAATAATTCTGAGGCCGAACTCTGTTCAGATACAGGAGAGGCTGCAACTCACGGCGAATACAATATAGGTGAAACACATTTGAGAAGAGTAGTTGATGAGGAGAGCAGCAGCAAATCAAGCCAGTCTTCTATATCAGAAGTGATTGACGACGTACCCGATGTTATACAGGAAAAATCAGCTAGTGTGCAGCTAGAAGAAAAAAACCACCTTCAGGAGTCTAGAATTATGACACAGGCTTCAGTGGAGGACTCGGATTTGCAGTATGAAAGTAGTGAAGTTGAAGAACATCAACACAAGGAACCTGTTTATGACTCAAGCCCACCAGTTGCTAGAAAGCTTCAGTCTTTTTATTCTATATATTTTGATTCAGCTACAGATTTTTTCGAAAGAACTGCTCCAGCTTCAGCAGAAACGGCTGAAAATGTGACCGATGAAAAATCTGAACTGCATGATCAGAGAGAAAATAATAAAACTTGTGGTCATGCAGGAGATCACTCAGCCTCTTCACAGCCACATATGGAGCAGGGTGATGCGGAACTTCACCAAGATTTGGATAAGAAGGCTGGTACTATAACTTCCAATTGTCAATATGTGCGATCTGAAGAAAAACCTCCCTCTGGCCTGGAGAAAAACCTGTCAAGCTCAGATAAATCAGTCGCTACAGCATCGATTAAGGATCATAATGAAAAACGGGTAAGACTTCCCTTGACAATTATACTTTCATTAATATAAATTAATACTACCACTTGGAACTTCGTTTGATTTAAATTTATTCTTCAGTTCCATGTGACAGAGTTTGTCCATCTTTACCTCGCACTTATATCAGCTTATGTATCTATTCTCAGTTATTACTAATGAAATCGACGAGTTTGCTACTTGCTGTTGGTTAGAATATCATAGAAGTGTCCCTCTTGTGTAACTTCTCACTGAAGACCCACCCTTCAAGAATAGGAATTTTTACGCAAATAGATGTCAAATATAATGCTTAGTGTTGATGTGAAATTCCTGTTCCATCACTCGACTTGAGGCTTTTTTTTATTTTTATTCCTCACTAGTAAATATTCATGTAACAAATTCATCGTCTGAAATTGCATGCGCATGCTAGATGCAAACCACCTTATTCCATTCTCTGTGTTAGCATCTAATGAACGTCAACAGCTCTGCCAGCATTTAATTGGTGAACTTTAAGTTTACTTACTGATCCATGATTGGGAATCTAATTATATCTTCTTTTGACATTGTTCAAAATCATGTCATCTACGTAAAATACATTCAGGATGCAAGCACTTCCAACAGTGGAGCTGGAGAATTTTATGATGCCATGAACAAATTTGATCGAAGTATCTCATCTTTGAGTAATGATTCATCCGAGACTCGGACTCCTGAATTTAAATCCCCTGCTAGTGGATCACCAAAAGATAAAAAGAGGGCAGAGGTTGAGCAGGGCTTTCCGGATCTTGAAGTAAGATCAACTGAAGATATTAGCTTGGCTTTTAAACATATGGAAGAAGAAGCAGATGCTGAGGAGGTCATCCTTCCATCTATGATTGAAGATCAGCTTGCTAGAGAAAAGTCTGAAGGTAACTCAGAAGCTAATTCTTACTTGAAAGTTATCGAAGCAAGATCTTTGGATGATATTAATGTTGCTTTTGAGTGAACCGCGAAAGGTAATAAAGAAAAGCTTCCAATATCATCGGAATTGAAGGATAGAATAGTGAAAGAAGCAAATGAAGAGGGAGAATTTTTGCATGTAGAACCAAATAATCATGAAATTAATGTAATCCCCATGAACAAATCAGAAAAAATACGCAGTAGCACCTCCAATAATGAGGCAACAACTCGAAGTAAGCGATAGAGTTCTAGTTCCAGCTCTTGCTCAAGTGACTCTGATTGACACAGGTTTCACTTTGAGCAACATTGTTCCGCAATTCAAACAGTTCAGGGTAAGGAGAGGTGGTCAGATTTTTCTCTCTGTTTTTTATTTTGATACATCGTTTTCTTCAAGATAGTTAATTCTATTTTTAATAATTAGTAGTTACTCTTTTGTTTTAAAAGTATCTTCATTATTTGTTTAAAAAAATTACAATTACAATTCATACTTTCATAGAACAGTGTAGCTTAAATATTTCAGATCCGGGTCGCATGAAATGAATTTCGTGCAATGAATGGGAAATGAGAGGATGCTAGCCATTTATTTTATGTAATGGTTGGAGAGAAAGAAGTGCACAAAAAGCTTTTTATCTATAAAGCACACAAACATTTTTTTATGATAAAAAATATTTCATAATTTAAATCCCAAAAAACTTACTTCACAGTATATGTAGAGAGTGGATTCTATCTAATAAAAAATTCTTCTTTATTTTTTATTTAAACTATAAAAATCTTACTTCACAATTTAAATCCTAAAAAAACTTTGAAAAATTAGGTTTTAAAGAATATGCAAAAAGTTTGCATGCTATGAAAAAAAATAAAATTTTTTGTACACCTCTCTCTTTCTGACCATTAAATAAAATGAATGGTTAAAATTCTCTCACTTCCCGTCCATCGTACAAGATTTAGTCCATGTGATCTAAATCATAAATCTTTCTAGGGAGATTTATTTTAATCATATGATATATTTTATTTTTAATTTTATTGTATATTTCATGAACAATAATATTTTTTGCCCGATATGTAATTATCTTTTACACTATTATTGTTTATCTTTTACAATATTAAAGAAACAATGAAGCTCGTTAGTTATAAGTTATAAAGTCTAAAAATTTATGTTTTAGAGCTTTTTTTATTTTATTTTATAAAAAATCAATTTTTTTAAAATATTTTGAGTTTTTATAATGCTTATTTAAAATTTTAAAATTAATATGACTCCCAAAAAACATATTTTTAATTATCTTAAAAAATCACTTTGAACATATTCAGAAAATAATCTGACTCAATAAATAAAAGAGAGAGTTTTAAAAATGTGTGATATGCAAAAATATTATAAAATTATAAAAATAATTAAATATTAAATCATTTTATAAAAAAATTAAGAAAAATATCATAGAATTTAAAAATACTCCCCCATTTAAATAAAAGTATTTTTAATTAAATCTCACTCCTAATAAAGTAGTTACTTATCTTCAAACTAATACTATTTTTTTATATTTACCCCTATTTAACAAGATATTTCACTCTAAAATACATTTAAAAAAGTAATAATTACACCTTAGAATACTAAAAGTGCTTTATATTTTTTAATAGAAAGAATAACTAATTTATAATTAATTTTTTATTATCTTAACTAAACATAAAATAATATTTATTTTTTATAAAATCTTTACAACATAATTTTTTTCATACAAATTTTAAATTATCTAAAAATCACTTACTTTTAATATTAAATAAACAAGCTCTTAGATGATTTTGATAAAATCACGATTAGTCAAAAAATTTTCTCCTCATCGTCTTGCATTAGTGATAAGAAGATACTAAAAACATTTCAAAAATCACAGTATAGGTTGATGCAATAAAAATCACTGTATTTTACTCCCCTCATGTCCCTTTCCCCAAGTTCTTTCAGGCAACATTTTCTGCACTTTTTGTTAATTAAATTATCAAATTATTTACCTCAGTTTAATTTTTCATGTCATTAATTTTGCCAATAACTTATAATTATATCATTCATTTTAAAGATAAACGAGCACATTACCCTCCAAACTTTAAATCCAATGGCACAATAAACTATGAAGTCATTTATTGTATAAATCATTTTCTCAACTTTTGAAAATAGTACAAGCAGGGAAAAATATATGGTTGTAAAATTTATATAGGGCTGAAATACTAGTATAAGCAGGAAAAAATATATTTAGATTGTTTTAGATGAAGATTGATGATTTTATGCAAGTGATTTCCCCCTTGATTTTGTAAATCATAGGGTTGAATAGTGAATTTATGATATATGCATGTTGATTTAGTTGTGTTGTGTTGCATGAGGCTTAAATAGTTCATGGAGTGTGGTTTAGAGATTAGTATAGACTTTTGGCACATAGATGATAATTTGGGCACCATAGTTGTGAATTTCATGAAAAAGGAGTAAAATTGGTAATAGGTTTCCAACTTTTAATAGAAAAATAATTTAGTTGTGAAACTTATGCCATTAGCTAAAATTAGAAGAAAACTCTCTGTAAACACTTAGATCACCTCAATCGGATGTTAGACAAAAAAATAAGACACGTCAAAAATTCATCCTTGGTGTTATCATTTGACAACAAAATAATGTCAAATTCATGTAATGTGTCGTGACGTATGGCACTTCATACCACAGCACATGGCATAGAGGCAATACACTGTTGTGCATGAGTGTTATGTGTGGCACATTAGCCATTTTGACAGACAACGAATTCTCATTTTTTTGCAAATGCTTTTACCTATTTTGGAATCCTATACTTCCGCACATATTTTAAAATCTAATTTAGAATATTGAAAGCGTATGGAAGTATTTTAAATGTTAAAAACTTAGGATCCCATTTATATGCTTTGACAAATTTAATTAATTACTTACTTTGGTGATTGGGGAGGATTAGTAAGGATAACCTTATTGGTCTCTCCCTAGATTTTACAATGCGCATTCAAACTAGGTTCAACATATACACTAGTAATCCACATCAATTTACTGGATTTAAGATTAGTCACTTTAAGATGAATATATTGAGTAGACGAACTTAATTACTAAATAGAAAAAGAATCATCATTCTAGAGCATCCAAATACCCCCAGTATATCCAGTAGCCTCAACCTTGATCCAATAAGAAAAACCTAATCTAGCACATATTCTATTTGCCTTAACCTTACTTATATGAGTTTTAATCGAGATAGAAAAATTTATAACTTTTCCTTTCAACAAATCTCTAAATCGTCTCACAAAATTTTTTGAGGCCATGCCTTTACAATTCCATGATAACAAGTTCATAAAAAGATAAGAAAAAAGAGAGCACACCCATTAATTAGGCAAGAGAATCAGGAATAACTTCACCTTCCTCCTCCTCTAAAGTAGTCTCCACATAAACTTCATCATGTGTCTCATACCACTGATCCGAAGATTCCATTAAACTAGTATCACTAAATTTATTTACACATCGACTCAAGGGGTCAGGTGGTTTAAGAGATTTTTCCAATCCATCCTTTAAACGTCGATTCTAGGAATTTTTTAGGATAGCAGAAGAGTTGGGTTTCAAAGCTATAAAACTACCTTCCGCTTCCCTTACCTTAATAAAAAATTTTTCATCCCCCTCCTTTAGTCTCTAGTCCAGTTTGCCCATTTTTCTAATTGACCCACTAGCAAAAGAATGGATCCTCCCTAATTGCATTCTTTTTAAGCTTAAGGAAGTAATTTTAGGCCACATACTCTTATTTCTTTTTTTTTTCCTCTTCCTTTCACCTCTTCCTTTAAAACTTTACTGTCTTCTGAGCCTAATATTTTATCCATTTCCAAAGTTGCCAAAATTTGGCTACATCCTAAATTTTTAATTTAATGTCATGTTGATGGATTGGAGATCATAATAATATTAATTTAATTCATTATTTGCATGCCAAGATATTTCTACTTTTCCAACTGTATTGATGAGCATCTACCAAGCACAATTAGTACCACTATGCAGATCCTAGTTTATGTTTGGTTTTCAGTTTACATGTAATAAAAGTTCATTTGGAGGATCCAACAATTTGTTAGATTTGACAAAAGTACATCACAAATGTGATTTACATGTACTTTTGAGGGTTATTCAAACAAGCCCTTAATTTACACGATTCATATTTAAAAAATATTATTTTTTGTTTTTATTAAAATAAAAATTAATTTTTTTGTTTGGATGGTTTAATTAAATGTTAAATATTTTTATAATTTTTATAAATTGGTTATTCAAATATATTTTGAATAGTCTAGATAATATTAAATTTTTTAGAATTTTATAAATTTTTTGTAAATATAATATTAAAAATAAGGGAAAATTTCAATAAAGATTCCTTGACCATGCTTATTTAAATTTAAAGCTTCCAAATTTTTGAAATTATGGTGCAATCCGAGGGTACTAATTTAATATTAAATTTTTTTAAAAAAATGATAAAATTACCCCTCATTTAAATTAATATTATAACTTTACTTATTCATTTTCCTACTTCACTTGCTAATTTGCTTACAGAATATTGTTAATTACCTTACTTAATTTATTTTCACTTTAAGTGTTAAAATCATTTTAAAATTATTATACTATATATTATTTATTTATTTACGAACTGTTGTTTATTACCCTACTTCACTTGTTCATTATTAGAATTTTACTTGATTTCATTCTAGGAAACTGAACAAGTAAAGTAGGATAATTAACAATATTCTATAAGAAAATGAAAAGTGAAGAAGTGAAATTCTAATATTAATTTAAATGATGGACAATTTTTTCATTTTTTTCATAAATTTAATATTAAATTAGTACTCTTGGATTGCAATGAAATTTCAAAAATTTAGGATTAAATAAGTTTAATCAAGGGATCTTTATTGAAATTCTCCCTAAAAATAAAGATAATTTCTAAATTGGCACTTCCTAAAAATATTTTTTTAGAAAAAATTACATACAGAGTACATCTGAATAGTCAATTTATAAAAATTTTAAAAAAATAATATTAAATTAGAAAATTATAATTAAATATATGTTTTTAGGATTGATAATAAAACATATTTACTAAAATTTTTATTTAAATAAAAATAAAAAAAATAAAAACGTTGAAATTTAGACCATTCAAATTAAAAAATTGAACAATCTAGATCTAAGCGTCTGATGAGCACCCGGTGCTTAACACCGAAATTGGCTCCATTCTTATAAGGAATTACATGCAGAACATTGATATTTTAATTGTACGGCATAAGGGATTGAAACTAATTATATTATAGAATTAGAGCTTACAAATTGCATTGAAGGGGAAAAAGGATTGCACTTAAAGTGACATGATAGAGTTGAAATTTAAAATATTTAAGACAGTTGCCTTTTTTATTCTTTAATTCTATCTTTTTTCCCCTTGCTTGCTTAATTTCATTTGTTGTGCAATATTTTTCTTATTCATAAAATTTGGACAACTTCTCAAGTTGTAAAATAATCGCCTCTTTATGTAGGCAACGTTGATGCTTATTTCTAGGTCATGTAACTACACAAGCGCAACATATTTTTAGCAATGCAACTAGATTTTCCTAAACATATAGTATTTATTTCTGTCCATTCTAAGTAAGAAAAGAAATCTTTTCCTTTCCTTTTCTTTTTGGTAAAATTTTGAAATCTAAATTAATCTATAATGAGAAATTTAACATTTTTAAATAATTAAATTATATCAATCCAATAAATTGAATATAATAAAAAATTAGATTTCCCTTAGATTTTTAGTATTCTAATGATAAAAGGCACAGTTTTCCATCAAAGAGGTCTAAGCTAGCTTGGTAGGATTGTGACATGAAAATCAACCATTCTTAACCGTTGAGCACGAAACGGTCCCCTTCATTTATAGCGCATTTTGTTATCCATAGAAACTCATCGCTTATAAGCAGCATTTGCTTTTTATATTGTTACAATTCAGGTAAGAACTAAGAACCATGCATGTTGATGATTCGCATTTCCATTTTCACTTTCTAAATTATTCCAACCATTATCAATTGAGAATTGAAGGAACGAATTTTATTTGGTCTCTAGTGTCTTCATTTGTTTACTTTTGCCAATGATTCATCTTTGTTCGATTGGAAATAAATGTTGCCTCACCATATCAAAGTGTTGCTCAATTGCTTGATATGTTGCATTCCTACCTGTTGTTATATAATCTGATACCCTTTTATTTGGTAGTTGCAAAATTGCATGGAATAAGTTAATTTTGACAATTGAAGAGATTAAAAAATGATTATTACGTGGATTAATGTATGAAAAGAGACTACAAGCTAGATTAATCCGCATATAAAAGTTGATGTTGATATCCATGTTGTGGTTTCTTAAAAATGAGTTATTTTGATATCTAGGATATTGAAGTAAGTGCATAAATGTCACCAAAACCATTGAGAAGAAGACTCCATCATGGAGACATCAATAGCAAAGTGCAGGAGCATTTGGACACTTTAGAGAACATAGATGCTTCAAATGAGCCCTTGTTAGAAGACCCTGACTATAATAAGAAAGGAGTTCAAAAGTTAGACAATTCAAAAGTAAAAGCAAGAGTTTTGTATTCCAAAAATTAAAGAATTTAATTCTCTATTTTTATTTTACAACGTAGGTAATTTTTTGAAACTTACTTTTTACATTCAGGTATCCACACTTGGAGATATATGGAATGATGAAAAGAAAAAGGAACAGCTACATTGGTCCTCCTTATATTCACAACTAATTATGCAATGGGCGCATGCTTTAGGTATATGTGCGTATATGATGTTTTGGGGTTTTCTTTTTATACATTTATCTAGACAAGTGAGTATTGAATTATTTCACTACTAATAAATCTTGATTACTTGGCCAATATGAATAATTGTTTCATTAACTAATAAAAGGAATGGGGTATAACATAACATCAACTCATGCGTGTTACAATTTCACTTACAAAACTTGACCATAGGCAGTATATTGACAATTAAGTTAATAATATTTTTCAAATATGTATTAATAACTAAATTTATTTGATACTATTAAGTGCCAATACGTGTTCATGTATCTTTAAGGGAGTTTAACATTTCTAGAAAATGTAGTGCTAAAACACGTTAAATTGTATTAATGTATGGTCAAATTCAAAGCATGTGAAGTAAATACCAACATGTGCAGTATTGATTTCCCTCCTTTATTTGATATGTGATACAATAAGAATTTTATTTTCTTTGTTTAAAATGTGACCTAGGAAGGTGGACTAGCGTGAGGGTGTCAACAACTCCTCTCTCAAAATGTCAGTGTTCATTGCTTTATACTTTCAAATTTTTGCAACTATAATATTTGTATGGTATTTTTTTAACATAAAAAATTGATTAGAGAAAATAACAAACAATCATAAGGAGGATAATATATCCTTCAAAAAAATAAAGGAAAAATAAAGGTCTAAAGAAGCTAAAAATGCAACATAAACATCGTTTGCGCATATTAGAAAGTATTTAAATAGTGAATTAGAGAAAGGCCACAAATACAATCATTTCCTATATCATATATAAAGGTAATTAGGCAAGAAAAATATTAATTTACTTGTAAACTAAAATCTTATGTCAATTAGGCAGTACATATAGTTGTATTAGTCATATTTTGACTTGTGCTAGAAATATGCTATATTGTATATTAAAAGCTATGGTTATATATGAAATAGTCCATTTTTTTAGTCAATGCAAGAAAATGAATCACTTTCTATTCAAAAGTTAGATCTAATGCTAATGAGAAGTACATTTAGGGGAGGGAGATATGAGAAGGAGGGTTGTGTCATAATAAGTATGGGTTAAGTGTAGGGAGTATAAGGGAAAAGAAAAGTGTTGGCTATGGTTGTTAAAAACATTGGCTCTTTAGTAGTAGTGCTAACATGCTATGATGAAGTCTCGCATCAGGTAGCCACAAGACATTGGTTCTTCAAGGTAGCACTATGGTGGAATTCCATAATGACACAAGTAATTGTTGTGATTCTTAAGTAGTATGATTTTTCCCTTATAAGCTTCTTTTTGAGGTTAGGTTTCCCATTCTTACTTAGATCTTTGTAAAGAGAAAATTATAATAGGTTAGCAGGTTATGCTACTTATATATGATTGGAATGATGATTTCAACCTTTTATTCATATTTAAATCTAGATGTTGGCAATTTGTTTTAGAACTGAGGCAGTTTTACTAGACAACACTTTATATTATTATTTTTTCTAATAGCCATATTTGTGGTTATTGGAAATTGAAATAATAAAATATTTGAGCTATCATATAAAATTAGTAAATAGTAGAGTGTTTTGTATGTTTAGTTGTTATAACAAATATATTTTATCTTTTTTTTTTATCATTGACAGATGTAAAGATAATATCACTTTGGTTTTCTTGCACAATTTAGGTAATGCATTCTACAACTAACCATTATTATTATTATTTTCTTGCAACAAATAGTGTAGTTGGATCTAGATCATTGATTTCTTGCCTTCTATCTCACTCTTCAAATGTTCCAAATAAACAAGGCAATGGGATAATTCCTCCCTCTCTTAGTCATTTGCAAGTATATTCTCTTATATCTTATTTTCACTTTCCGCTATAGTTATTTTTCACATCCCATAAGAGAATTCTACTAAAATTTATTTTTAAGTATTCTTTAAGTTTATTGGATGGAGTAATTGATGGAAGTAAACTTAGAGTGTTCTAGAGATAGTACATGAACTATGATAAGATATCAAGGAACTGATAAATAAAATAGTGCTTTGGTTTTAAAAAATTAGGCACTTGCAATAAATTGTTGATTGTTGAAAATGACGCTTTGTAATTATTATGAAAAATTAGATTGAATAAGAAAACTTAATTGGTTAACCTATAAATTAGACTGTGGTTCATTTAACCTATGTGTAAATTATGTTATTTTTTGGTGTATGTGATTGGAGTAGAATGCATTTAATTTTAAGAGTATTTCTATGCCCTTGTGGAGTTCAGGGAATAATGTTTTTTATGGTATCTCTTTACTATAAATGTGATGCATATTATTTATTTTAATGAGTAACCATGTCTTGCATGGAGAGAGATTGGATAACTTTATTGTGTTTGGACTCTTATGCCTCATAGGATCTCTTTTTTTACTCAAAATAATCCATATTAGTTATGAGTGTAACTCATGCTGTCATATCTTAGGAAGAAAGACTTAGACATGTACAAGAACGACTTCAAGTTCCTTTTAACAGTTCTAGAACAAAGCACCAAGTATGTGAGTTATCTCATTTATTATTTCCTAATTATTTTTCTGACACCTATCGTTAACCCTTCATTCTGTTTAGCCACTCTTACTGATTCACATTTATGGTTATTAGTAAATTGGTATATTACTTTGTACTTTATTTGTGGATGTTTTATTTTGTTATTTATAAATGGTAGACAATTTTAATTTTTTTTTCTTATCTATGATATGGCCTGGTTGATTGCTTCACTTAAAATTGCATGGTTTTTGGGTTTAATAACTTCCAATTCATGCTTCCCCATATGGACTAATTGAAAAATGGCAAAAGACTGATTTCATGCTTCCTTTGTTGCATGCCTGTCTATAAAGATGTACTCATTTAATATTTATGATACCTTATTATGAATACATGTAATGGTCAATAGTTACTTTGTTATATGTATTAAAAATAATTCAAAAATTTTGAGTTGCAGGATGCATTAAAAGAATTGTGGAAATTGGCTTTTCCTGATAGGAAGCTTCCTACTCTTAAATCAAAGCTTTGAAAGGAAATGGGATGGCAAGGTGAGGCCCCTTTAACAGATTTTAGGTATGGAATCAAACTAATATATTATACTATAAAAAGGAAAAATGAAGGCAAATAGACTTAGTTTAATAGAGCAATTGATAATGAAATTTTAGAGCATTGATTTTATTGGGTTAACAATGGGAGTTTGGTTAGAGTGACTAAGAAAAGTTATATAAGAAAGTGTTCATCTCTTCATATGGGTTTGAAACTTAGCTATAATTATTTAGTAATAAAGGGAGGGAGGAGAGAGTGAGACTAAAAAAGCATGTTGTAAACCAATCATGTTTACATTCTTCAAATCAAAAAACTTTTTTCCAATCCTTGTAACAACTATACATTTGGACTTATTGGCTTCCTAACAATAAAAATGCAGTACATCTTTACCATCTTTGTGGTCAACACTCATTTAATAAAAATTATATTGGTAATTAGACTTGCTAACATAGAAAAGAAATCAAGGACTTTTAAAAGTTAAAATCTTCCTTTTTCAAAATACAGTTTCCAACTATAATTTTTATGAAACTTACAATTCTTCACTTGCTAATCAAAATTTCCTAATTCTAAATTGCCTCTCTATCTAATGTTTATCTCCATAGTCATGGCTAACAGTGTCCTTATCATTAAGGCTTAGTTCTTGATGTCTTGAAAAGTTGATTTTGGCAAGCGCATGTAATCTAAAAAAAAAAATAGGTTCAAGACTTCAAGTTAAAAACAATCTTTATCCAATTAGCAATACCTATTTTTAGATTTATATTATGAATGTTTTGACATGAATTATTGGGCTTTATCTACAGGCGTGGAGGGTATATATCATTAGAGAATCTTATCTTTTTTGCCTAGAAGTTTCCAGTAAGTTAATTTTTTTGCTTACATATTTCTGCATGTATTTTTTTTACCAATTAGTTGTCTTCTTCTTGCTTTAGCAAATATGAATCTTAGCCTATTGAAGTAAGATGATTAAACTTGTTACTTTTCTTATTATGTTTTTGTCAAATTAGTTCCAAACTTTGATTCCTAACCTGTTATCATTTGTCAGAATGTGTTGTGTTTATTTGGTATTATGCATAACTTGTTATTTTCATTTGTGCGTTTCTTTGTATAAGTATAGCAAATTTATATTAACTCTTCACTAGGTAATATCCTTTTGGTTGTGTTGAAACACATATCTATGTGGCTTTGATAGGACTCATTTCAATGATTATTACATAAAAAAGATGGAACAAGAGCAGAATAGGAATATCTATTTGCTATAGCTGGAATCAATGTATCTTTCATGTTGGCACAAATGTTAGATCTTAATGCAGGTAACATAAACTTCTTAAATGAAGACACTTAGTAGAGTAGGAGTAGTGGTTGTCTTTAAATATTCAAATCTTGTTATTGCACTGTGCTGCACGTATTCAGTAAAAAGATAAGAGGAAGCATGTTTTCACAAGTTATAAGAGTACACTGATCAAATATTGTTAACAATGAAGCATAAACAATTTTTTTTACATATATAATTGATGTTAAGTAAATCAACCTAATAAAATGTTATTTGTAAGGTCACTCATACTTATCCACAATTAACTCCACAAAATCAAGGTAATTATAGGAATAACCCAAATGAATTATTAAGTTTGTAAAATTTTTATAAATAGGATCTTAAGTTTTCAAAACTTAAATGATATAAAATCATTTTATAAATTAAAATCAGAGCAAAACATATATAAGAAAGCATGGACATCATACAAGGTAAGATAACATCAAATTAGGTCGAAATAGAAAAAAAACCAATTTTGGTACAATTATACTGTAGCATAAAATTTTATGCTGTAGCATAAACAGTAGAATCCATGACAGTAGCAAAAAGCTGTCATGGCAAACTTTTTGGCTGAACTTTCGACATGCACTAGATCTCTGTCTGACATTCGATTAAGATGATCTAGGTGTCTATAAAAAGCTTTCTCTGAGCTTTAATTAATGGCATTGATTTCATTTACAAATTCTTTCATATCAAAAAGTCAGACACTTAAAATCAAAACTACTATGTTCTCACATTTCTCAACTTTCAAAGTGTCCAAAACCCCAACCCTAAGTGCCATTAGCCCACACAACCACCTAAAACATACTCAAGAGACTTAAGATAACTTGTGTAACACACCACAATATATATATATATATATATATATCACATATCATATTTTCACTTCTCAACCCTAAATTTATCAAAAGCAAATAGAGAGGTCATTATCATTCAAATTATCCAATTACACATTTATAACCCTCAACATAGCTTTAAACATACTTACATAGCATTTTGATGTTGAAAAAACATGTTTAACTCATAAAAATTGACCCAAGGGCGTCAAAATAGCAACAATCACATATGAATGTAATGGTGCAAGTAATCAATATAACTATTTTAGTTGGCAATATCATAATAATTATACATTAGTCAAAAGTATTTGAGGCATTACAGTAAAAAAATCCAATTCCTAAACCTCATATGCCTTTTCCTTGTCCCAATCAGAGCTAGCTTTGTAAAATTTAAATAAGGGGTGAGTACAACTACTTAGTAACTAAATTTTACCTAATCTATACAGTTGTATATCAATCGAAAATGAATACAATTAGCAATAAACACATATATAAAGTATGTATGACAACGCATAGCCTCGGCCACAATAATAACAATGATATGATTGGGCTTCAAACATATAATCATGTATATATTAATAATATACAATTTGGGGTCGCAATAATACCAACTATACGCTCCTAACCGCATTGGACCACAATACTAACAACCATGTGGCTAGGACTAAATGCATAATTATATGCCAATCTAATACCTTCCTGATTACCTTCGACGTAAAACCATTGGCTATTCAATGGTTACGCCCTTCACGGGCTAACCCAGCCTTCCACTTGTAAGAAGCTACCGAGTTAAGGTCAACTCACTCACTTGTATAATCTGATTTTTCTCGGTACTAATAACCATGAGGTCTTATACTCCTAATCTAACCTCCTCATAAATCAGTGAAGATTAGTTAGGTTCAAGTCCCTCATAAAACAAGTGAGTAAGATGGTCATAAATCAACCATGAGATTAGGGCTACCTCTTGATTCTAATTTTCAGTGCTAAGGCAATTTTTCGATTCCAATAATCACTACCAATACCACATGAATTTACTAATCGACTTCTTTCCTTAGGCAAACTCTCACTAATGATCATGCTATACACGTATACCATAGATTTATGCATCTTAATCATCAATCACATAACATGAATTCACATATCCATACTCACATAAACCACTCCGCATACCAAATACCACATAACAAATAGTACATACTCACATAATCTTAATTATCATCATTAGTCATATGTAAGTGAATGCAATACTTCAACAATATCACATTCTCAAATATGCCAATTTTGCATCAAGAGTTTAAAATAGCAAACATATTTCAAATCATCCATTTCAATAAATAATTAATTAATATTCAACTATATAAACTAAGTTTCCCTCAATTACCTTAAACCTTTGAAAGGTTAAAGGTTACCTCTCAATTACAACTTGCTTTTTGAGCTAAATTTAAGCTCACCAGTGCTTCAAGAGGTTAGTTTACAATTACATTAATACCCATCATTATTAATCATTAAAATCACCACTTCCAACATCCATTTCATACTTTAACAACCAAATTTCTCAACTATAAAATCAATCTCACATCTAATGAGTTTCTTAACTCTCATTAATTTCATTTAGCTCTCAATAACTTAAATAATCACTAATATATAATCCAACAACCCAAAATCATCATTAATCCAACAACCCAAAATCATCATTAATGTCACAACTTACTGACTTCCAACTCTCAAATTTCAATACTTTGATAACCCCAAGCTCTCAACTATTAAGTTTAATCACCACATTAGGTTTATTAGCTCTCCTTAGATCTAACTAACACTAACACAATCTTTAATTAACATCAATGGCAGCCATGTACCTCAATCACCATCATTTATGGCACTTTAAGGCATAGTTTTGTCCATAATTGAGAGCCCACTCTTATGGATATATAAAACCACTATATATAGGCTTAGATAATTCAAACAATTCCTATTAGTTTCATTTAGACTAATGGGTTTAGACCCATAGCCTTAGGTTCAAAAATCATCATTTTTCAACTTCAAATCTCACTTTCAAAATGTGTAGAGAGAAGAAGAAGAGATAAGAAAGACATAACTAGGTAAAATCAAACTCCAATTACCTCTAAAATGCCTAAGAGTTGATGCCCTAGCAGAGGAGCAACTCTCTTCATCACCCTCCCTATGTTTCAGACTCATTTCACCTTGTTTTAGACATTTTCACATTTTTTAAAAAGCTGATTCTATAATTTATGTTGCAGCATAAAACATAGTGGGCTAAAATTTCAATTTTTCTCTATAATTTAAGTCCAGGAGACTTAATTCACTTCTAAACTCAATCCAAAAACTAAAACCAAACCCAATGGCCATTTCTAACTGTTTTCAAATCCATTTATATTTAAATTTATAAATTTACCCTTCATTAGCTTAATTAATTAAGGAAATAATTTTTGAGATGTTGCATTACTTCATCAAGTAACCTTCTCAAATAAATTAGTCTTTTCCTTGCAGGGATTCCGTCTTCTTTGGCAAGAATCTGTTTTCCAGAGATGCTTGAAGAGGATGAAATGACATTTGATAACATTTATTGTATTGCCTTTCAAATGATGGATGCTCAGTGGCTTGCCAAGTATGCTTCCTATATGGATTTTAATGTAAATATTTCAATGTATTCTATACATCATTTTAATTTCTTTTGCCAAATATAGGATACCATTCATTTCTTTATTCATTTTATTTATTTATTCATTAGGATGTTCTGAAGTCCACAAGAACATAGCTAGAACGTGAGCTTGCTCTTGAAGATATAACCAGTGTGAAATATATACCAGCTTATAACATGTTGAGATAATTTTTCTATAAACACAGCCCCTAAAAAAAGGAGAACCCTATGTTATAACAAATGCATAATCAATTGTTCTAGCTTATGGTGAAAATCAATTTGAAGAGAATCTGAAATGTTAGATTACATCTTCTGGAAATAAATTACACTAAAGCATATGCTTAACATTGAGGAACTTGTTCAAAAAATGTTTTGCGACAACAAATTCATATTGGTTTTGACCCTCAAAAGTTGACTTGCCACATAACATCTAGTAAGAATAGTTAATATATTTGTTATTGCTTTGAGTAAACATAATGTGATTGATAGTATTTGCATGATTAATTAACTGATGTCTCTTATTATTTAGCCAAACTTTTTAGCATTTCAAGCAATATTAGCTCATGATTATTTTGGTCAGAAGAACAATGCTTTTATATAGTTTATTCATGTAATTAAACCTTTTGACTGAATATACATGCATGCATGCATAATTATTAGAATAGTTTTTTTTCCTTTTTCCTTAAGAAATGTGTATCGTTATATGAGAGAAGAAGACGGTCATAGATGACATAATATGCATACTTTTATTTGCAATTTTAAAGATGATCAAGCACAATTCTAGCAAGAATACTGATTAGATAATAGCAACCATATATTTATGTATGCTACTATGCTTTGCCAGCTTGCTCCAATGTAAACTCTTGTTCATAGTTAAATATAAGCAATCCCACTATCCTCAAATAAACCACATTTTAAAATTCATTTAACCTCCTAAAAAAATATTATTGACATATAGTGAAAAGAGAGCGCAAATGAGAGATTTACTTTTGCTATATGAATCTCATCTCACTTATTTTTTTCTCTATTTTAATATCTAAATTTTAGATGGAGCTACTTTAAAATAGTTATTTTACAATGAATTTTCATATGTGGATTTAAAACATGTTGACATATTTTAAGTTCATGGGATTGATGTGTAATTGTTAAAAAGGACATAATTATAAGTATATGTCTCTTTCATTATTGACATAATAGACCATGTAAGTTATTTTTTTTGTGTCTAGAATCATAAAGGAAAGAAATTGGAAGAGTTAGTGGAAGTTACTAAGAGGATAGGTTGAATATTGTTCAACAACATGGAGACTAGTAACAAAGGTGACAAATGGCTAATAGCTTTATGCACCTCTCATCAATAGATTTGGATAACAAGTGTCCAGTGTCACCAAATTTATGACTTCATCTTATTTTTGTTAAGCAATATCCTGTCCTTTCCTTTTAGAAGGGATTGATTATCCTTTGAAGTCATTGTGTGTGTGTGAAAGATGAATTATTTTTCTTTCAACTTCACCCTCCCATAATTTTCATGGGTTGGAGGGGACTAAATAAAGAATGCATTCAACAGGGGTGGTTTAGATATTGGTGTCGTGAAAAGGACAACAAAGTTTGTACCATGTGATTTTTATATTTTTTTTAAAAATTATGAACAATGCATGTATAGTCCCAAGCTCAAATCCCAACTAACATCCAATGGAGTTTATAACTTTCAAATTTAAAGGGAGGGCGACATACAGCGAGTGGGAAGCAAAACAGTTAGGCCCACAGCAGAACCAATCAAAGTCCAACCAGAACCAAGTTGTGGTTTATGATGTTAGTATTTATGATAATGGCACCCTCTTTTCAACTTAAACAGGGTTAAATATAAACATCATCATTTGCAAGGCAATGATGGAGTTACTTATTTTGTCTATGTTCAAATCAAGACTCCCGTAACCCTGCAATCCAGCCATACGTGACCAAATTAAAATTAACCTGTCCTGTGATATGTTTTTTTATAGTGCTTGCAATCCATTTTTATAACGTGTTTGAGGGGCTCTCCCAAGACGCCGACACGACATGGTTTAGCGAAGAACAAATTAGTCAACAGTGCGAGACAAGCTTTTTACATTATAAATTAAAAGTTCGATGGGACAAAACTAATTGACGAAATATACATTAACTTGACGCATAGTTAAACAATCTCGTGTTTAAAAAATTACGATTAAAATTGTATCAGGTGGAACCGTGGAATCTGACTGTAATCCGCCACCCTTGAGTTCCAAAAAAGTAAATTAGGCATATTGAATCAAGGTACTGTTAATGAGTTATTTAATTTATTAAGACATTCAAAAAATAACAGTTTGAAATTAAATCAGTAAAAATACGGATTCAATAATTTATCAATTCAATCGATCGGATTTACTCGGTTTTAAATATTATATCGTGTGTATGTATTAAAATTGAAGAGCGAGTTGGATTACGCTGGAAACGGACAAAACGAAAGCGTAAAGCGAAAAAGATAAAAAGAAAATAAACGTTGGGGTTGGCTGGCACTCGCTCTTCCCGGTGCTTCCCCACTCCAAAACAAGCCACGCCATCCTCTGTCCCTGAGTTGGATCATACATTATTAATGTGCAAAGTATTGTTTTTTTTTTTTTGGGGTGTCAAATAAATATAACCAAGAAGTATGCCAACTTCTATTTTCCTCCTATGCTCTTTTGTGAACCGATTTCGGCCAACAGGGACGTTGTTCTCATCTTCCAGGGTACTTTGATATTCTTCCTGGCTAATTCTAAAGCCCTAAATCCCAAGATTCGTCACTACTACACTGCAATTTTTAGTGCTTGATTTCCCTGCTCCTCGGCTGAATTTGCATTTCGTGACGGCCCTGTGATTTTGATCACGCTTTTAGGGTTTTTACTTCCTGATTACTTCGTTTGATTCTTCGATAAATGGGGAGCAGAAAGGAAGATGAGAGAAATGAGAAGATTATTAGAGGTCTTATGAAGCTTCCGCCTAATCGAAGATGTATCAACTGCAATAGCCTGGTATTCCCTGTTTGCCTTCCGAATTTCTCTCTCTCTTTCATCTTTTTGGTTTGGTTTCTTCGTCCGGCTTGCGCATGTATGCTGTGGTTCCGATGTATTTCAGTTTTTTGGTATATCTATTATATAGTTCTTTTGAAGCTAAACCCTCCGGCCGTTGAGTGGTGTAGTTGATGAGAATCTTGATGGCCTGTAAGTGTTACAGGGTGGTGGCCTTGATAGTTTTGTTTCAAGGTACTGCCTTCTCTGTTGCGGTACCCAGAATCGTAACGCCTTAGCTTAAATTTGCGCATTAAAATAAGTATTTATCTAAGAGGTGACGCAACCAAGATTTTGAGGGGAGCTTAAAACATTTTTTTTTCTTTGGAAATTGATCCTGCAATAATCCTCTTCTTAGCTGTCAGTGCAGGGTGGTATGATCTTACGGATTTATCTCATATGACTCCTGTATTATCTCTTAACAGGCGATTCCCAGTTAATCACTTGATTTACATGTTATTTATTTATTTTTTTACAGGGTCCGCAATACGTCTGTACGACTTTTTGGACCTTCGTTTGCATGACATGCAGTGGGATACAGTGAGTTTTTTGTTGTTGTATTCTTAATGTTGAAATGTACCATGGATTTCAATAGAGACAGAAGATCCACATACATATATATATATGTAAAATACTTTTACCATATATCATATTCAATTGATTTGAGAATTTGGTGCATAACATGCATTTTATTTCCTAAGTTCTGTTAATTGTTGTGTTTATAGCTGTAGTAAAAAGAAATGACCATTTTAAGCGATGAAATGTTGTGCTTGGGTGATATTTGATCTTCCCATGTCTGAAAATCATCAATTTATCATGGCCGGGCTGTCTGCATTGTTGTGGGCAGTGTCTAGAACCTGAAATTTAATTTAAAAACCTGAGATTCTAAATGACAAATTGTCACACTATAATATTCTGGTTTCCCTTTGCAATTTTTTGTTATGTGACGACAATCATGGAAAACAGGAATAACTAATGCAAAAATTAATGCTTACTTATGGAGCATTTTCCTCCCAATTGTGTCTTTCTTTAAAAGGGACATCATCATAATTAACAGTTCTCTACACATTATGTTCCATCTATTTGGTTCACTTTATGATTTTTTGTGTAAAATTATATAGCCCTTTTCTGGTAGTTTAACTGTGAGACGTTATCCTTTGCAGAATTAGTATTCATTCCTGATGTTAAGTAATGGAATTTCATTGGAGAATCATTAGTTTTCATACATGATATATAGTGCATGGTTCTTAAAATTGTCTATCTAATTTAATGTCATGCAGTCGTGAGTTTACTCATCGAGTTAAGTCTGTATCAATGGCAAAGTTCACTTCTCAGGAAGTAGAAGCTCTTCAAAATGGTGGCAACCAGGTAAATGGTGCATTTTCTTTGGTCTGATATTTGGAGTTGCCTTAGTTACATCCTGAAAAGAATTTATCTGTGTGTAACTTGATCCAGCGCGCAAGGGATACATATTTGAAAGACTGGGATTTCCAAAGGCAGCGTATGCCAGATAGCAGGTGCAATCATTGTTAAGAGCCAAAAAAAAAATGTATCATGATAATTGACAAGTAAATTTGTCTATGTGTAGATTTAATCACTTAAATTAATCATGCTTTACTTTTGCAGCAATGCTGACAAAATAAGGGAGTTTATAAGGAATGTGTACGTTGATAGAAGATATGCTGGAGCAAGGTCTGCTGACAAGCCTCCAAGAGATACGCAGGCAATAAATTTTTAAATATTGATATGTTTCTGTGATACCAGTACCTCTCTGAAGCTGACTTTGACCTAGACTCGTATTTTTTCTTTCTAGAAGAAAAAACTGAAGTGCTGAGTTTCTGGCGTTATTTGGTAGTTGGTAGTGTTGATTGTAGGATATGTATTGTTGATTCCATTGTACTAAAATATAAATATGGATTCAATACAATTCAAAACATTGCACATGTTAATGGATTTATAAATAGAGTGATATGACTGATCTTTTTTCCTTTGCTATGCATACTTCATATGAATGTTCAAATGAAACTTCAGCTTTTGACTTCAGTGATGGCAAATGAGTCTTTATTAGTACTGATAAGTGAAATCAACAAGACACAATAGTCCTATAGTTCTGAGTTAATTATTGCCCTCCGGTTCAATGCTTATATCTTTGTTTGGAAATTGACTGTAGAGCCCTAGAATCCATGGAGAGGACACAAGGCGTGCAAGCTCATATCATTCATATTCTCAAAGCCCTCCATATGATTATCAATATGAAGATCGACGGTATGGAAGACAAGCAGCTGCATTAACCAGGAAGCCTGGTTCGGATAAAGGTCGCTATGAGGGGAAGATGTCTAGTATTATGTATAGTCCTGGGCGCTTCAGTGACCATGCATCTGATGAGGGCTTTGCTAATGAGGGATCTGGTCCAAGAAATTCAGACTATTCTGTATCTGGTGCTGGTGAACAATTGAAATCTGTTGTGCAGTCTCCTAAGTTTTATAAAGACATGCGAAGCAGTCCATTCCATCAGCGTTCTAGTGCCGGTTCAAGTGAAGATGTATGGTCTCCATCACGGTATACATCTCTGGAAACAATTGTCAAGGGTGATTCAGATGGACATCATCCACAGGTAAGTTCTTTTTTTTTTTTTAAATTGTATCTATGGTAAAAATAAAAATAAAAATGTGTGCGCTTTCTGATGATCTATGAAATTGATAATTCTTTTACCCTAGTAAACTTAAATCAACCGTATGAGAGTGTTTTGATGGTGATTTATTCTTTTTTCTTGCTTCTTTCCAATAGTTTGAACCACGAGATAATATCTAGAAGAACATTCATTTCTCATGGGCTATTTTCCATTAAAGACGTCTTTTCCTATACGATTCAATTGACTGGATAAAGGCTTTAGTTTCTTATCTCCATGGTTGGAGCCTGTAGATATGGAGTTAAGTATGAGAGGAAATTTATTCATCCTTTGTTGTGCAAATTATTTTATTGTTTGCTTCTCTCCTGTATGAGCAAAAGGAGAAAAAGGTCCTTCCCTGATAAAATCTCATTTATGAAAGTGGAAGCCTGTGGCCTAGTAAGTGTGTGCAAGAACATAGAAAAGACAGAACGACATCAATACAATAATGATTTGTATTTGGAGGCTGTTTATGAACTCTCGAACATTCTGAAATTATAAATGCTTCTGTCAATTTATTTGTCCAATATCAGTGTGCCAGGCCAATATCACAACAATCTTGTCCAGCAAGATCAGTTAGCTTGGATCTTTCAAAGGCACCAGTGGCATCTGAGCCATTATCTTCCTTAAAGCCACCTGTTGATCTTTTTGAGTTTCCAGCATCATCTCAGGCTCCATCAATGGATTTGTTTCAACCATCTATTTTGTCTTCGGCTCCATCTTCAAACAAAAATCAACCTTCACAAACATCCCAGTCCTCATCTATTGACTTCTTTGCGGATGTTTCCGAGCAGCAGCCTGCAGCTACATCAGATGAGAAGTCTCCAGAGTTCTTTGTCCCTAAAAATGAAGGATGGGCAACATTTGATCTCCCTCAGCACACAGCATCTCCTGCACAAGTTGAAATTCCAGCAGGAGTTCCGTCAACTGACAAGTCTTTGATGGAATTATTTGATCCATTTTCAACTGCAAATACTAGCACGCAGTGGCCATCTTTTGACACTTCTGGTGTTCATGACCCTTCAATCACTTATAATGCTTGGCGTGGTGGTGTGCAAAATGGAGAACAAGCTTCCATTGCTCCAGCAAATGCTCAAGTAAGCAATCTCAGATATTGGATTTGATTGTTCTTGTTTTAAACTCCATGAGAAATTCATGATGCTATATGCTTTCTTTTCTCTGCCCCCTCAAGTATTAGACTATGGAACAAATTGAAAATTAAATCAAGTTCTGTGTACTGATCCTGAACAGTCATGGAATGCATTTGAAGATCCTGGTTCCCACCTTCCTGTAGATGCTGTTAATCAAGGGTCGCTACTACATAATCTTCCATCAAGTGATGATCAATTTTTGAGCTCAAAAGTTTCTGAGGTTGGTGCATGTATGCTGTTATATGATGATAGTTGCCAAGGTTTTCCGGGAAAAGAAATCTTAGAACATTTGCTTTTATCAGGGCTCCAAAGGTGGGGTGCAAGAATTTGCCCCTCTTGGTGGATTTAATGATAACATTCAATCAGATGCTAGTGGTTTACCATATCCTCCAACCGTCCTTCCTCTCAAGGTTTGTGCTCCTTAGGTCGCTTGAGCCTCTTTTCTATTTCAATTGGTGTTTTTGTTTTTGTTTTTGTTTTTGGGGTTTTCTGTTGTTAAGTTTGTCTCCTTTTAGGAAGAGACTCAACACAATGCAACCAATCAGAAATCAACTAATCCGTTTGATCTTCCCTATGAATCTGATGCAGAGCACAACAATATGGTATGTGATTGACTGTTAGTAGACATATATGTTAATCAGGATGTGATTGTTGATCTTCCTGACGTGATACTTCATGTTGAAGATGGTTGTAAAACAATTCTTGAGGGTTGGTGCAAAGGAAAAAAAATTCTTGAGGCTTTTCCTAACGACTTTAAACTTTTGGAGTGTAATGGTTCTTGAATCTTGACTTAGTGTTAGAGCTGTATGGGTTGGGATTTCTATCCTCTTTACCCCTATTTTAAGTAATTAAAACTCTATGCTTCTCCGGGAGCTTGAAAGTAGTGGATTTTGGCTCTGAATTCTGTGTAACTTAAGAGTTTGGAAAGGGTGAAAAAGTGTTCGATATCTTTCCCTGCTATATCAACATCACCAGAGAGGATATAATTTCAAAGCTGTCCCTTTATTATGTTTGAAACTTAGCATGCTCGAGTCCACTACCTTGCTTTCTACTTTTGTTTATTAAAAGAACATAATAGACTTGAAATTGTGGAATGTTTCTCAATGGAATTGTCTTTCATGATATCCTTTTATTGTTGATAACCCCAACTATATAATAGTATTAAACCTAATTATAATATATGCCTTGCCTTAGAACGTAATTCATTTGCATGGTGGTTGTGAGAGATAGGTAAACATGCTCATCTGCATTTATCTAATTTGTTTTCTTTTATCTACTGCAGTTCCTTGATTTGAGCTCACTGCAAGCTGCTCTGCCAGATTCGCAGTTGGCTCCCCCATACCATGGTGGTTACCATGGTGGTATAGCTGAACCATGGCTCCCGCAAAGTGTGACCCCATTTATTTCTTCTGCAGGACAAGGTAGTCTTCCAAGATTTCTACTAAAAGTTCAAACATCACCAAAATACTTTTATTTTTCTTACCTTCATTACCAGGCTTCTTGCTTCCCTCCAGTTTGAATCATCTTGTCTTTGTGTGCACAAGTAAATGCAATTATTCAAATGAATCTAGTGGCTGGATTTTCTTATTGCCCTTCATATTTTGATTTGGGTTCCGTTATGTAGGTGGTCTAACATTCATGGCTGCACAGCCCCCAAGTTCTCAAATACCGTAAGTTGCATCACGTCCTTGCATTTTCCTTTTTTATCCCATATAACGACAGTCGTGTTTATTACTGCTTTTGTCTGAATCTAACGGTTTTGTCATCATTCTTTCCAATAAAAAGATTTTAACATTCAAATTTCTGAGATTGAGGTAGTGAGACAAGATTTTAATAATGTAAGAGGTTGGCCAAGTTAGTCGTTTGTCAATTACCTAAAAATAGTGGGTAATTTGTTAGGAAAGTGTATTGGAGATAATTTGTCTCTGGCTGGAAGGGGCCATGGGTTGGCGTCCCTATGAACAAGCAATGATCATTGACTCCCCCCCCCCCCCCAAAAAAAAATGAAGCAAGGCCAGAATTTAGTCGGGGCTTACAGAAAAAAATTGAGTCAAATATTAATTTATGATATGGAAGTTAAGCAAATTGACATTTTCATCTATAGAAAGTGCAAAATATGCGTGTGGTGATCCTACTACTGGTGTGGAAGTCATCCTCATGGCTTCCCTATATTAATATCAACCTTGGAACACTCTAGCCTCCGTTGAATGTCTAATCCCGTAGAGGCCATTGATCAGTCCAGTCGGCATTGAGTCATTATCTTGAAATTTTCGTAGTCAACGTTCCAGTTTTGCACTGCCTGTTGATCGAAATGCTGGAAATACACAGTTGAGAATCAAATTATCCCAGGTATTTGGTCAGACAGGTTATGTGCATCACCAAACCAACTTTCTTTTCACAAATTAATTAATTGATGTGTAAAAATGAAAATATTTGAGAACGTTGTTGCTAGTCTATATTGCCAGCCTCTATTTCGCTAATTTTAAGTAGCCATGGACGGAAGTGTTAAAATTATTTGTTTGAGCATTTTTCATTTGACCATGACCTTTTCATACAATTGACTCATTTAATTGCTTATATACAGGAACATCCAGACGCAAGGACCAGTTGCATCCTTTGGGGGCAATCCTTTTGCATAGGATTCGGTTGTATAGTGTGTTTTTTTCAACAAAATTTATGCATGGCCATCCAGTAACTACTCATAGAAGTCATTTAGTCATTAGCGTGCCTTATTGTTAGTTACACTGTTTCCAATTGCTTCTGCAGTGAGCGATGGCTTACAGATCATAGTTCCTGCGGCACACTGGCCGTGATTATTAAATTACGTTGTCCTTAGAATTATTGATCGGTAGATAGTTTTCTGGCAGGTAATGTAATTTAACTTAGACAAATTGGAATTTTAGAGTGAAATTTTTCATTTTGACGCAGATGATTGTAGTGTAATTGTTTTTTTTTTTCCTCTCTTTAGATTCTGTATACGATTGACATTCTGATTTTATTTTTATGCGTGAAAGGGTCAAAGATAATTAGAAATAGAAGACCATGAATTCAAAGGTTCAAATATATCGAAACCCTTTGATCGAGCCCTTTGCTCTATGTCAATAATAATAAGAAACTTTAAAAAAATTCTTGGCCTTGAAAAGAGAAACTTCAACAAGAGATTCTCAATGACCTACTGATTGGGATTAATTTTGCTTCGTATGCACGGTCGTCTGTTGCTTTGTACTCAAATTAAAAACATCCTTCAAAATTTTTGTATGATTTTTTCGGTTTTAGGGGACTTTTATAGGGAACAAGTGTATGATGGCACATGTTGACCGACACACAATTATATGCGTATAAGTATCTTTCCAGTATTCCGCAATGAACTAAGTATAAGGATGGCAATAGGAGTACAAACGTGACGATTGAATCATGATTTACACATCCAAACCCTTATTCTAGTCAGTGAAGCCTCACATCGAAACACCGGAGAACGTACCATGTAGTTCTAAACTGACTCTTTGTTTGTTTGTTTGGTAGTTGAATTTATTTATGGTCTGTTCGACTTTCTTAAAGAATCACTCTTGATTTGGCCTTTGTTTTCGATATTGGTTTGGTTATCTCAAAACTTATAAAAGCGTATTTTATAATTCTACTAATATATAAAAATCTTGACGGCAATCGAACGAAAATAATAATAATAATAATAAAAAGTGAAATTGATCTTCGAACAAATCGAGCTCTCTGTGTAGGTAAAGAGGACCGGTTTCCCTGCCCCTCAAAGAAAAGTGTCATCTCTCTGCACTGGTGCCTGGAATTTGCTGAAAAGAAGAGTGAAGCCAATGACCTCTTGACAAGAAAATCTCTAATCATTTCAGCCCGACGATTAAAATCTCTGCATGGTATGTGATATTCATATAGTAGTTCTTCAGTGTTTCACATGCATCATAATTGTCAGAGCTATGAAACTGACTGACAATCCATATATAGTCAATCGTCTGCCTTCTGTATTTTCCAAATTCACCTAAGCCAGCAACCTCTGACTTCGAATGCATAACCCTTTGCCAAAATCTCCAACCTGACTGATCCTCTCTCTCTCTCTCTCTTTCTCTCTCTCTCTCTCTCTGCTGTGCAGGTTTCATTTATTATAGCTGTTCCACTAAATTTCAGCAGTACTCAGCATTCAATACGCTCTTTATAAGGAAGACAAAACCCAAAAAAAAAAAAAAAATTGAAAAATGATGTCAAACTGCGTAATGAGTTTGACTGGTTCCAGTTGATTTTCTGTCAGTGATCTCCCTCACTACTCATAAATCAAAAAGTAAACTAAGGAGTGCTCAAATGGCAAGGATCCCACGCATACACTTTAATCACGTAAATGGGAATAATGTGCAGACTAGACGGATAATCAACCTCAGAGCGACATGATTATGAGAAAAATAAAGTGAGGGGAAAATGAAATTTCCTGGCTTTGCTGACGAGCCGTGGCGCCACGTGACTCAGAAAAGGAGAAAGAGAGAGAAAATGCCGAAACTCCTCTCGCTGACTTTGGTTCCTATATTGACTACGTAATAAAGTTAAAGGTTGAAGGCAATAAAAGGGTCAGGTAGATGAGTGAGTGTAAAAATAAAGTGGCTCCTCTACTTTCTAGCCATCGCGTATATAAGCAGCACTCACATGTAGTGCTATCATGTGAAAGCTTCTATATTGCAAAGTTTTGCCTGAAAACAAAAGGAGGGTGAGACAGAGTGGAGATTGCAGCCATGGGAAGACCTCCTTGCTGTGACAAAGTTGGGATCAAGAAGGGCCCTTGGACGCCTGAGGAAGATATCATCCTTGTTTCTTACATCCAAGAGCATGGCCCTGGAAATTGGAGATCAGTGCCTACTAATACTGGTAATTTCAGTCACTTTTCAGATCCGAACTCTTTCCAAATTTCATATTCTTTAGCTCTCTGATTAAACTGAGACATACGTTATGATAATGGCTTGTTCTTGATCTATATCGTAGATTTTTCATTAAATTGATATAGATAAAATCTTCTTCTGTGATTAAAAAAGGGTTGTCAAGGTGCAGCAAAAGTTGCAGGCTGAGATGGACTAACTACCTCAGGCCAGGAATCAAGAGAGGGAACTTCACACCTCATGAGGAAGGAATGATCATTCATTTGCAGGCTCTTCTAGGAAACAAGTAATCTTCAGAAACCTCTTACTTCTGTTTGCTCAAAAGCAAAAAGAAAAAGAAAAAAAGAAAGAAGAAGAAGGAAAAAAATTCTGCCACATGCACAGAGCCTCACCGCCACTCAGTCACCACGTCTTTTTCAGTTTAACTTCATATATATATATATATATATATATATAAAGATGATACGTGTCTGAAATTTTCAAGTTTTTGACGGTTGAGCAGATGGGCAGCCATAGCTTCGTACCTACCACAAAGAACAGATAATGATATAAAGAATTATTGGAACACACATCTAAAGAAGAAGCTGAAGAAATTTCAAGCAGCCTTGGACCCCCACCTTGTGTCACCGGACTCTACCTCTGCTCAGTTTGTATCCAAGAGTTTTCACGACAGGAGTACAAGTTTAGATATGAGCAGCACTTCATCTCTTAGACTTGGTCAATCACAGTCTCAGACTCAGACTCAGACTCAGTCTCAGTCCTCCTCCTCCACCTATGCCTCAAGCACTGAAAACATCTCACGCCTCTTGCAAGGTTGGATGAGATCATCCCCAAAGACAGACACTAGTCTTCTCCAAGTAACCAAAGACAGAGAGCTTCAAAGCAACAACATTAACAGCTTCGAAAACAGTAAGCCGATGGTGAAGTCAGCATCAGTACCTGCTGCCTTAAACTTTGCGTTCTATCATCAAGCCAAAGATGAGCAAGAGGGTGGAGATATGGTGTCCCATGAAGAGTTTGATTCCATCTTGTCGTTTGAGAACCTAAACAATGTTGCTTGGGACAAGTCCACTTGTGATTCTGTGCCTGACAAGAGTTCTGAAGCTGCAATTGACAAGGTTCATGATAAGCAGAGATCAGATAGCTGTAGTGCTCCTCCATTATCGTATCTTGAGAAGTGGCTGTTTGAGGAAAATGTGGGCCACGAAGAGATGATGGAACTATCCCCTATGTTCTGACACAGCAGCAACATAAGATCAATCCCTGATAATTATTCTGGGGTATGACAATTCAAAAACATGACCAATCAGAGAGGAAAGGACGGGAGAAAAGAAAGGAAAAAAGTTAGGATTTTTATTTTATATATGATGAGGGTCTTCTAGTTATGGCCTCTCTCCTTCAACATGTAACTTAGTTTATGAATGATTTATCTCAAGCAAGCTTAGTGAATTAATTAACCCTGCTCACTGCCTTGTAAAAAAACTAAATGTTTACTTGAGCTTGAGCCCAAATAATAAATAATTTATTGATATTCGCTCGGTGTACTCTTGAAATTTAAAAATTTGATGTATTTTTTACACAATGAAAAACATTACTCCCTCCGTTAAAAAATATAACGCATTTTTTAAAAAATTAAATATTAAAAAATATAAAATATTTTTAGTCTTTTGAAATATAATCATTATTTTTTTCATTAAAAGTACCTCTATTAATGAATAACTGTATATTTATTATAGAGTGTTTAATAAGAATAAATATGAAAATATAAGGTTAGTATAAAAGTAGATAACTATTTTATTAAGAAGTGAGATTCAATTGAAAATATTTTATATTTTTTAATGAAAAAAGTATATACATGTGTTATAAGTAAATATAGCATGCATGCATATATGAACATAATTTTATATTATATATGTGTGTGTGTGAGGGGCGCGCGCAATTGGTCCATAGGTGATTAATTAGAGTGGAACCTATGACGTGACCACTGTTTTCCACAGCGTAGAGGCTTATTGTGCTCGCTAAAAATCATTGATGTCATCGGTAAACTTTATTGGCTGAGATGGTGCATTATTAGGCTAAATTATCAATGTAATCACTATTGATTACGAGTCCACATGACTATATATCCTTGAACACCTACCCTGTCTATTGGCTGTAATGATCATTATTAATTGATGCTAGCTACTAACAAACATTTCAGAGAGAGGGCATTTGAATTTGAGACACTAAAATATTGGCGAAATACCCAAAACACAGACATATTTGTATATATTGGCAAGCAAGGCGGTGGTCTTTGGCCTTAGGGCTCAAGCTATTATATTTTATATATTACAGAATCAATATAATGAACCTCTCCACCAACATGAATGAATATCATTATATTGGGACAAAAACAGGATGGTGTCACGAAAGTCTTGCAAGCAAATAAGGGAAAACGGGTTCTTCAAAGTTTTTTCCTTTTAAGAAAATTTTTGTATGGGAAACCTGTGATCTTCTTCATCTTTCGGTGAGGCATGGCTACAGGTCATGCAGCCACCTATGTCTATCACAAGATATCTAACAAGATGGGTTTAAATCTTCTGCTACTGCATCAGTTTTCAACGCATGAGCTCCAGCCAATCATAACTAGCCATGTGTTCTCATCACGCCCTCGCAATTCATATCGTATAGTATAATAATGCTGACAAATATTAATGAGTAGCAATAAAAACAAATAATAAAGCAACTATTTTGGTGATGTTGAAGACCAGTTAATGCAGCATGTTGTGATTGGCAGTGGACAACTAGAGATGAGGTGCGTCATTTAATAGCCTAAAACTGTTTTTACAATTTAATAATCCCAGAAATCAATAAGTACTACTACTGTACAGGTTTGCGGAATGAACGGTGAGCGTAAATATGAAGCCGATTATTTTCCGTGCAGCTGTTGTTTGCACGTACGTATATATATTTTTAAATTAAAGCATATTTTTAATCACTTAATTTTATATAAAATTTTAATTTAATTATTTAATTTTATAAAGTATTTTTTTAATTCTTTAATCTTAATATTGTGAGTTTTAAACGATTATTTTTTATGTCGATCATTGTTACTTTTAAAAAATTAAATTTAATATGTCAATATTATTTCAAAAATATTAATTTTGTGAACATTTAAATGTTCAATGTAAAAATTTATTAAAAAAAAAACTCAGTATTAGAATTAAAAGATTAAAAAGATATTTTATAAAGTTAAGAGATTAAAATAAAATACTATGTGAAGTTAAATGATTAAATATATATTTTAACCTTTTTTTTTTATTAGAGGCAAGTTTTACCGTTTTTTTTTTTGTTCAACTTAAATTTCCATTTCCCAGTATATACACAAATATTCCCCACCCATATATATTGTTAATATAATTGCACGCCATGCTTTACTTATTCTCAATTTATCCACACGAAATTCAAGCCTTGCACTTTATTTTACTCCAATTTTATACACGTATTTCATGATTACTGATTTGTGTTTCATTTCATTTTTAGTAACAGAAGCAGCCTAATCAGATCAACCGATCAATGATCAGTTCATAATTCATAAATTTCGAAAAAGTACGCAAATGGTCCTTATATATATCAACTAAACCACAATGAAGAGTCCCGTCCTGGGGTTTTTCTTCGGATTCTCTATTCTTCACCATAAAAATCTAACTATTCACCCCGTTTAGTTTGTTTCAGCAAGAGAAATCCACAATAGTGTGAAACTCTGAAGGACATGATGAGGAGGCATGTGAGGTATAGCTATATAACACCAAGTTATGGCAAAAGTGGAAAGCCAAGAAGCTGGAAATTAAATGAGGAAGGACATGAAGATAAAGACGACGAAGGTGATGGTGTTGGGATCATTTATTTGTGAATTTTATGTGTCCCATACCCCTTTTTTGCCTCCTTTCTGGGTAATGGAATACTGTGTTACGTTTGTTATTTTTGTTTCTTTTTTGCTTTTTATGCTCCTTTTTCCTCCATATGCATGCTGCCTTTTTATTCATTATTCTTTCGGACTCATTAATATTCCCACTGTAACAACACGCTGGTGACAACCCATAGACATTCATTATTGTTCTTTATTATCTGCCTTTTCTAATTTTACTGTCGTCTATGTTCACTCTCGTTACACTTATATATCTATCGAAACCAACAAGTGTCAGTTTCTATCATCTGAAAAGCAAGAAACTGAAGCTGTACTAGAGCTTGCATGTAGTGATAGCGCAGAATTTTCGTTCTACATTGGTGCCAAATTTTTTATAAATAAACTGAATTAATCAGAATAATTTGCATGTTTCTGGTTGTAAAACGTAAAAGTACTGTGTGTGTGTGTGTGTGTGTGTGTTTATTTTTCCTTTGAATTCATGGTGATTTGGTTCATTTAAGCATCACGAGCCTGCTTAGTTACTCTACGTATTTGGAATTTAATTAATTACACAACTGCTTATTAAAGACTGTGGGGTTAAAATAACCCAAAAACAAAAAAGAATAAAGGCAAAAGTTTATATAAATCTTTAGTTATATAATGTTCATTACTGTAAATGATAGATTTCTCAATAACTCGCCATATTAATAATGCAGGAAAAGGGGTGTATTATAACCCTCTAGACAAAAGAGGTATTAATTGAATCATATCTTGATTACTTGAGATGTATACAAAGTTAACTTTGAAAAGCCTGAAGAGATTAAAGCTTTAGATTAATTATATTCAAGCCATCACATCTGATTGCCGCACTTGTACCTACCATTGCATGGCTGTCGTGTGAGAGATAATAAGAGTCCTTCAGTTACTGTATATATGATCCTCATGAACAAGATGCCTTCTCTTTCTCACAAACCAAAACAGCTTAGGACCACCCCAAATTAATTAAATTGCTCCGAATCTACCTTAATTAAACATGCAATTCAATTTCAAGGAAACATGGAACTAATTTCTATTAAGGAATTTTAACAAGCCAGACACTCACTGGGACTGATCTGTACGCCTTTAATATCCCAATTACTGAGTGATCCCACGGCCTTGAATGCAATTTAAGTTGCGTCCAATCATATCCTCAAAATAGACCATTATCAACGTCAGCACTATAATGTCGAAAACGAAGTCAGGCTGCTTGCTTCTGAACCACACCATTTAATTGGCCTTCAAAATTAGGCCAAGCATAAACTACCAGTAACCCCGAAAGATAGTGCCCATTTACTCTAAATTAAACCACGAGATCATCATCATCATGGATCGTATATCACAGTCTTGGATTCTCTACCTTCATAAATTTGACTGCACGTGGCGTATATGTTGAAAGAGAGAGAGCGAGAGAAGTGAGAAGGTATAATTATAACATGTGGTTCTCATAGTCATATACAGCCACACTGTAATTTCTCGTGTCACTTTCTTTCTTTTAGTGTCCATAGAGAATAAAACTTAGGATCATATTTTCCATACTAAATAACCCCATCAGAACTCAGAAATATATATCATTTTCTGCAATAACAAAGGTTCTATATTAATCTCATGCCGCAGGTGCCGCTCAGGCACCCACCATACATGAGATATTATCTTGCGTACTCCCCTAGTGCAAAGAGGTAACGTGAAGGTTAACTTGATTTTTAAATTTATCTATTTTCAATTCACAAGGGTTGAATCAAAGTTTTCCCCTCCAATATATGCATATATTTCATAATCAAATAACCAAATGAAAAAAAAAAAATTCTCCTGAAATATATAAACATCCTTCAAAATGCCATCATTCCTTTCAAATCTTTGGATAATGTTTTGATATCAATAATTTTCAATTAAATGACTAAATTATTTCCTTTTTAAAAATAACTAATCATAATTTTTATTCTGTAAATTATAAAAATTAAATAAAAAATTATAATTTTTTAAGTAAAAATTCTTTTATCATTGAAGTGCAAATTTTAAAAATAACTCATCACAACTTTCATTTAAACAACTATAATTTTTATTTTGTAAATCGTAAATATTAAACAAGAAATAATAATTTCTCACATAAATTTTTTTAAAAAAAACATAATTTTTAATTCCTGTACTTTGCTTGTGTTTTGTTATAAATTCCTGCATTTTTTATATTTTGTGGACTTCTACACTTTCATTTTTTAGTATTTTAAGTTCTTCCAAGGCCTCTATACTTTGTTCATTTAAAGACCTAAAACATCAAAAAATAAAAATACAGAGACCCATAACAAAACACAAGTAAAATATAAGGACCAAAAATTATGTTTTTTCAATTTCTTTTATCATTGAAATTATAATTGTGAAAATGATCAATCACAACCTTTTTGTAAATAATTATAACTTTTATTCTGTGAATCGTAAATTATTAAAAAAAAATCACAACTTCCTACATGAAATTTCTTTTACCATTAAACAATGAGCAATTTAATCATTTCACCTAAAATTATTAATGTCACAAAAATACTCAAGGACTTCAAAAAAAATTATAGCATTTTAAAACATTTGATTATCATTTATATATTTTGATGGAATTTTATTGTCATTTTCCCATAATCAAATTATTTTTTGCTGTAGCATATAAAAAAATTAAAACTAATTAGTATAATATAATCCAATTTTTCATAACTAAGGCGCAAATAATTTAAGTAGCTGGCAGAAGATTTTAACTTCAAGCTTTTCCTCAAAAAAGGAAAGAAAAACGTACTATAAATTTAGAGCAATAAACTTTTGGACATGCTAAGGTAATGGAGACTTGATAGTGATTTGATAAGACCACCGGGTCAAACCGAAATCCATATTCTTCACCTAACCCAGAGCCTTCGGTAGATGTTTCTCAAAACAAGGAACTAATCACATAATGAAGCAAACCTCAAGCGTTTCTTATAATTAGCGAGTTCACAAGTGGGTCTGAAACATGACAATTTGAAAAACAAAAGTCTTCCTCGTGAGCTTAAGCTTTTTGAGACATGTTAGACTTTGAATCATACTGCGTCCTAATTCCAAGGCTTCCCACCAAAACTTCGTTACTAAGTAGAAATTCCCCCAATACAATATACTATGCTACAAAATGACCCAACAGCTTCCATGTCAACGTATCATACATTTTGTGGTCAACAAGCAAAATAAAATGAATAGAATGAAAGGCCACGCACATTACCAGAACAAAAGAACGAAAGGTCTAAAGGACGTATTGTACATCAACTCAGTCATCTTTGCATCCTGTTTCAGCTCCTAGCACTCTGATGCACAAATTTTGTGTCTAAGAGGATTGAAAAGACATTATTAATGAAAATACTGATTCTAAATTCACATGTTGATATGATCATACCTATACAGAACGTAAGGCAGCTTCTTTATTGAGACCATGAGATCAATCATCAAATCTCCAGGAAGCATTTGTCAATGACATGCAGCCGGTCTCTAGCTTATCATGGTTACATTCTCTGTACCTCTTCATAGATTGAATTGAAGAGAGCAGTGGATATGTACCTCTCACCAAAGCTTGGAAATATAACCTCCATTCATGCAAGAGCATAATTTGGGTGAGATTGTGTAGAGACCAAAATAAGTTAATATAAATTGAACATTCTGAAACAGAAACTCGTGCTGAAAGTCTTATGATTAACACAGCGACTTTAATGTACAGAGAGATATATCTTTGCGGACTGCATGTATTAGCTGTGGTATGATGAAAACTACACGCACGCACACGCACACGCACACGCATATTCTTATTAGGGACACTTCTAGTAGCATCTAAGAAAGCCAAACGGTTTAAAAATGGACTCACTACAATGAGTTTTCCAACATTCTCAGGCCGTCTTGCTATACTTACGGCAGCAGCTGCAGCAGCTCCTGAAGAAATCCCAACCTAAACCAAAGTTTGAGACAATTATAAATAATACATATCCTGAAAAATACAAGCTACTTCCCACATCACGGTAATATTGCAATATCAAGCAGCATATTAAACTTGAAGTAATTGACACGGAACCAAAAGGGAGGAAAGGAAATTGAAGCGAGAAGGTTGCACCAGAGAATAAACAGGGTTCTGAAGCTAGAACAAAAACACAACACTTGTAAAGCTATATGCAGACCACCTCTGTTTACAATCAAGCAAAATATAATAATGAAATTAAAAACATATAAAACAGAATATGGGATACTATATATCAAGATATTTGAATTTGCAGCCTACCAGTAAACCTTCTTCCAAAGCTAATCTCCTTGCCATTTCAATAGCTTCAACATTGGTAACCTGTGCTCTCAAGGGTCAACGTTTTGATTCAAGATAATCTATGTAAGTGAGACAACTATGAAGATAAATTGCTTCAAAATGGAAAATAGAATAACATCAAACCAAAACTTGAAATTGTCTAGTAAACTATGGATGAAGCTCCAAGTAACGCAATTAGATCCTGTTGATGACTCCAACAATAGAACTCTCTCACCTAAATTTCAGCCACCGTCTAATTCTCTAAAAAACTGATTTCAAATCACAAAACAGTTAAAGCTTCCTTCTGCAATCACAATCCACCTTTCCATTTAATTTCTGGTCCCTTGCATCTTTGTCAAATTTATCCAATGCAAAGGCATGTTAACTGAAAACTGGAAATGTTCAACTTTTCTAATTTTTATACATGCATAAAGCTTCACTGAAGGGTAAGGAAATCCCACAGGAAAGAGACTAGAGCAAATAAGGTTACCATGGCAAGAAATGTGCAGGGAGTCAATGCAAATAACCAAGGAGGAAGAATTTGTTTTATTACCTTGATAACCTCATCAAGCAATTTGACATCCAAAATGCTTGGCAGATAACCTGGAACAAAATCTCTAATAGTTTCAATAGCTGATAATCAAATTTTTCTTAAACAAAATTTTGATGAAAACCAGCAATACGATAAGACAAAAGAAGTTAAAGACTGCAGCATTAAAAAGTTTGTTAGAAGATCCAAACCTGGATTATCCCCTGAGATTACACTTCTCTCTGCAGGTTCAACACCAACAACCTAAGCAAGCAAAAATATTGTTAAGACGAAGAAAAAAGATACATTCATGTATTCTCCAATCTCTTTTCCTTTATTCTCTGCCAAAGGGAGGGGGAAGCACACACCTTTATTTTTTTGTTCATTTGTTTGAGATATTTCCCAGTTCCTGTAATAGTGCCACCAGTCCCAATCCCAGCAACCAGTACATCAACATTACCCATGGTATCCTCCCATATCTCTGGCCCTGTAGTTTCGAAGTGGATCTGTAATGTGTGCATATAAAACTCAATAACATGCATCTTATTTTAATTCCTGTTATAATATAGCTGTGATATGTGCTTTCGTTTTCACTAATGCAAGCCAAATATAACATAAAACAGTGTTTAATTAGGTCTGATGTGAGATGGGTTAGAATTAACCTTCACATTAGTCATGTTATCAAATTGCTGCAACATGTAAGCATCGGGTGTTCTAAGAATGATTTCTTCAGCTTTGTCAACAGCTCCTTTCAGGCCCTTCTCAGGATCTGTCAGAACAATCTCTGCTCCAAATGCACGTAAAAGGATTCTTCTTTCAATATTTATAGAAGCAGGCATGGTGACTATAAGTTTGTATCCCTTTGTTGCCGCAACAAATGCAATACCCAGTCCTGTATTTCCAGTTGTTGGTTCTACTAAAGTAGTCTGCAGAAATACAGAATCAGCAATACGAAGTAAATCCAAAATTTAGAAGCTCAGCTTTGATACATCCTAGTTCAATAGGTTTAAAGAAAGTCAGAGCAGTGAAATTCACGCTGATCAATAAAACCATTAAATCTTCATAGCTTACCTTGCCAGGAGAAATTGCTCCAATTTCTTCAGCATTGGTTAACATGCTATAGCCAATTCTGAAACAATAACATCAGTTACTTCATGACGTGCTCCAGTCTATGCTTCACAAGGCGTATTGCAACAGAAATCGTGAAATAAAAAGATCAAGATAGTAGCCTAATAAAAGTCTGAATATCAAACAAATTAGTGCCCCAACAAAACAAACATCTAAAGGAAGTCACGTCACACGTGAAAGAAAGAGTGAAGATATAACTAAATATCGCGTTTAACATTGTCAAGAATGCAGAATCATGCATTGTCATGACGTAAAGTGTTACCTGTCCTTGACGCTTCGGCAAGGTTCCATAGACTCAAGTTTTGCAGCAATGTTTCCCACGCAGCCTTCTGTAACCTTATTGAGGTACACCATCGGTGTACTTCCGATCAACTACATCAATTTGCAAAAATAATAAAAAGAATACAAAAATCTACAGGATAAGTCATCTTTATCCTCCAATGAAGAAGATAAACTGGACTGGGCCCAGCATTATATGCACATACGCTTGTGTCTGAATAAACAGTATTGCTAATTATAATTCATCAAATGGGTTTTTTTATTATAATTCAAGAAGGGTAAGACCACAGAAACATATCAAAAGAAAATAAAAATGGAAAATTTAGTGGTAAGGGGTTACAAAGAGCTGGTATTGATAGAAAACCTGGGTGACGTCTTCTGCAATGTTGACAGAGTCAAACGCTTCCCTAGGGGAGAAGACCACCGGCGAAGCTTTGGCGAAGATGACGGAGGTAAAGCGACGGGGACGGAGACAGACACCGCCATTTACAGGTATGAGAAAGGTACGAGCTTTAAGCGGAAATAAACGGTGGGGTTTGGGTGGAATAGCGAAAGGTTGAGAAAGAAGGAGTAAAGATGATAGGGCCATCTGGGGAGACAGTGGTGTCGATGAGACAAGGAAGGGGTTCAAGGTGGGTTTTGCGCTATCATCGTCATCACCGGACGCAGAGGCCGTCGTGGCAGGCTTTGCGGCTTTGGGCCGGACTTGGGTTCTTTCCGAGTCTTTTACCTGTTATTTCCGAACTTCAAAGTACATCCGATTCAATTTCTACTTAATTTTTTTTTTAAAATATTAATCTTTCAGTTTTTCAATTTTTAAATCATTTATAACTCAATTTTTTAATTATAACTCGCCATAACTCAATTTCTCAATTATGACTTGCCTATTACTCAATCCCTCAACTTTTGAATTACTTACAAATTAGTCCCTTAACTTTTATTAATTTTTTTTTCATGTTAGTTTATATCTCACATCAATGAGCAAGAGGAGGGTATTTTAAAATAATATATGAGCATTTTTTTTATCACTCTTATTTGATAAAAAATTTTTAACAAAATTAAAAAATAATGATCGAGTTATAGGTGAATCAAAAGTTGAGGGACTGAGTCGCAGCGAGTTATAGTTGAGAGATCGAGTCGCAATGAGTCATAATTAAAGGATTGAGTTACAAATGAGTTAAAAATTGAAGGATTAAAAGATTAATTTTTTTTTTATTCAAACTCAATTAATAATTAATAATTCAACCAAAATACGTCCTCCCTGGGATATTTTTTTTAGTAATTTGATGTCTTATAATATACAATATTTTAAGATAAATAATGAATAATGATAATGATTCATCAATAAAATATATTTTAAAATTATCCATCATTGTTTCATTCCTTAATATTTCTTTCTCTCGCCCTTCATTAAATGTGGTTTTAAAATTTGCATAAAAATTAAGATTTCAAGCTGAATTTAATTAATTTTTTTATTATTCACAATTTTATGAAAAAATAATTACAAAATGAAGCGGGGAGAGAGAGTATATTGCAAGCCTAAACATCAAAATATATAATCTTTTTTTCAGAAATCAAAACAATTGTGTGAGTCAAATTACTTGGATAATGGTTTTTTATTTATAAAATTGAAGTAATTAATTTAATTGGTAGAAAATGTTAATCATAATTAATTAATTAATTAAATTGATAGGACACTAGAAAAACATTTTGAAGTTTCCCAACTTAAGTAAAGGTGAACTTGACAGATTCAACGAAGTATGTTTGAACTTAATAGAACATTGGTAATCATGTTTACTTTGACAGAGCTTGGGACAATGTTTTTGAAACTTCTAAGCCAGGAAAATTCAGAGTGGGAAATTGCCCAGTTTGCACCGGAGCGTCCTCTGGCTATTGATTATGGGAATCTCAAATTATTTTAGAAATCAAATGTATCAGAACATAACCATCTTCCAACCCGCGTAATGGTATGTTTGAGCCTTCCAGGATTCATTGCATAAACCCAAAAAAAAAAAAAAAAAAATCATTGACTCTAATTGCCTAAATCATCTTTCATAACTCGAAATATTCTTTATAACAACGTTACAAAATATGATTACCAGAATCAAAGTTAAGGGGAAAAAATTCATATTTTTCACCAAAAATTACTTGGTGCAGGTATTGATTTTAACCCATTATCTGTGTTAGGTGGAGATCTAGCAAAACGCTTAGACCAGTGTAACTTGAGCTTCAAAGCAGGGACCTTACGTTCAACAGCTTGCCATATCATTTGGACGGCATCACCTTCCCTTGATGGGAACTGATACTCAAAGAAATGTTCAACCTCTTTCAACTTGTTCCACATTCGTGTCCATTCTTGTTTCCCAATACTTCTAATGAAGTTGATCAGAAAATTTTCTCTCAGCGCATCCCTGGTGCGAACAAATATGCAAAACTCAGAGTAGTCAAGCACATCTTCATATGGGAGCTCAATTTCGTCACTGATTATGACGGGAACACAATGAGCAGCGATGGCGTCAAATAGGCGGTTTGATGAGGGGGTGTCACCAGCAATGTTAAGACAGAATTTGGACGCATACATTCCTTCCGTAGCTTTCTGGATTCCACCCCTCTGAACACTTCCAAAAGAAAAATGCACTTCTTTTTCATCTTTCAGAAGATAAAACAGCTCTTGCCGAGCTAGACCTCCCTGGGCATTACCAGAAACTTCAACTAAGTACATCTTTTAAGGAACCCACAAATTTTTGACAAAGAAAAAGTCAAGCAGAGGTGAGTTGTAAAAAACTGAACTTTTTTCCCTGACATGCTTCAAGCTATTGCTAACATGGTTTAACTACAATATTTTATACTTTCACCAATAAAATCAGATTTCTATGTTCCTTCCTTGTAACCAAAATATAAGTTGTCTTGTTGCTGCATGTAGATATGGCCTCCCTCCTTCTAATTATGGAACTGCAAGGCATTTATGGATGGGTTGATAATATAAAGATAGGATTCCCTGAAGAATCTTCCCACTTGCACATTCTCTCAGTCTCAGTTAAAGCTAAAAGAAACAACAGAACCAAGATATTAATCGCCGAGGAAGGGGAACTCACGTCTTTTCTATATATTGCTCCTTGGAAGTAGAGCAGTGTTGAACGGCTGTCAAATTCTGAAGAGTCATCGGCATAGGATGCCACCAAGTGTTTGTAAGGTGCAATCACATCTTTCTGAACATTGGCTATGTTTGGAGGATATCTCCCAAAGTCTGCAAGTATCAAAGTGGCAGCCCACAATTGCTTTCTTGCCTCTAACATGCTATTTGGATGGTGTGCCAAAATCAAGTGGTCCCTTCCACCTGACCTCTTCCACTCCTTTTGAGCTGTCAGATACTTCACCAACTTATCCTGTAGAATATTGTTTATGTTTTTCGCTTTTTGGGGTTTCTTAGTTTTAGCGAATCGGTTGTAGCTCAGAGAAGAAAAGAAGGGTACGAATATGATGTCCGCTTCACTAGAGTTATGAACTCTGATTGCAGCACCGCCATGGCTTGGTTTAGGTAGTTCTGAAGCCAGCAGATCCAATGTAAGCCAATATTCTATACTGTGTTGCAAATTCAAACCTCCAGGATATTCTGGTATTTGAGCTGTGATATCAGGCCAAACGCTACTTCCGTTGGGTTTCCAATCCAAGAGACCAAAATGAAACTGTGGAGGTAAATCATACATGAAAACCTTCAAAACAGATTTATCAGTTGTGGTGCATGTTTGGCTTCCGAATGAGGATTCTGTATGTTGGATCTGCGCGGTAGAATCTGAACCATCAACGGTGGAAAAAATCTTCGAATTGGGTAATCCTGCGAACTGAGTACGCCCCGTGGAACGCAGAACCAAGAACCAAGAAAGAACGAAGAGGATTGAGATCAATATAAAGAAACAGGACAATGACCTCCGAGACATAAACTTGATAGAAGACACATGTCTATCCGCCATTTTACGATATAAAGAATTGAATGCATAGAATCAGGCGGCACGAGAAAGAATCCCCGAACGTAAATCCCAGATTTGAAGGCCACGGAAGACCAGAAGAGCGACAAGGACGAGGAGGTTCAGAACCAAAGAACAGAGCATAAAGCCAAAGCAGAAGAATTCACCGGGAAAATTTGTGTGAACCCATTATTGAAATTGCACATGCGAGAAAAGAATAGACCATCAACAAAACAAATTCAACAGACCCGAAAGAAGACAAATCCAATTTGGAAAAAGATTAAAAACGGAGCAATTAGAAGGCAGTGGACAAAGAAGAATGAGAGAATGGAAGAGGAGGAGGACAAAAGAAACGAGTGAAGATAGCAAAGTGGTGATCGAAAAGTGAGAAGCATGTGCAGATTCCTGGGAGGGAGGAGAGAGAAAGTGGAAATGGAAAGGAAGAAGCGAGGGAAAGGGAGCGAGGGAAAGGGAGGGTGTAACTGACTGTGGAAACGGACTCCCCAAGGCAAAGCCTCAGCTCCACGTTTGTGGGTTACATCTGCCCTGTGACTCTACCTTGCTGACATAATATAATATTAATTGCTATTTTTTATTTTTAAAAAGCAATCATTTATTATGGTAATAATAATAATAATAATAATTTTATAATACAATGAATCTCAACCATTTAAAGTTGAAATCCAAGGGTAAAGAAGTTGAAAGGAGGGGAGGCCGAGGGATTAGTAGGAAGAGGAAATCCAACTCTGTCAATGCAGGGTTTAAATCCTAAACATCGCGACTGCATAGAGGTGGCAGCTATCAGAAAATAGATTCAATATATATATATATATATATATATTCTTTATTATTAATGTGCTTGAGCCAAAGGCATCAAATTCAACATTAGTTGGCCCCCATTTTGGCAAGGGTAGAAAAAACAACAGTTGAAAATTGTGTGCGTATGTTCTCTTTATTAGTAATGTGCTTGAGCCAGCGGCATCAAATTCAACATCAGTTGGCCCCCATTTTAGCCAGGGCAGGAAAAACAACAACAACAACAACAACAAGCAGGAAAAACGACAGTTGAAATTTATTTGTTATTATTAAATTAAGAATAAGTCTCGTGGTGTTTATCAAAAAAAAAAAAAAAGAATAAGTCTCGTGGTAATATCTAAATGTAGCGATGTTATTAATCTTAAAATGTGAAGACCTCCGAGGATTGTTTAAACATGACCGTGGTAGAGATTTGGCAAAAAGTTGTCTCAAAAGATCAACGGATGAAAATCATCAGGGGCAATTTCTCAGTTTCGGCCTTGCCTATTTTTCTTTTTAAAATTGAAAGAGTCCTATTAAAAGGATGTTTGTTTTGATTTGTGTTGACATCACTTGGTGAGCCTCAGTGAATTTCGGAAAGGACCCTATGGCCCTGATTTAGACCAGGACGTTGAGATACTGATAGGAACTGCTGAGTTAGTTATTGCGGAAAAAATATTAGTCAGCTAAGTCCCTCCTAGAGTTTCTTCTTTAAATGGATTCCAAAAACCTAGAATAAGAGTTTTGCTTAGGCATTGTCTATTATTCATGCAGATGCTTTACTTTTGTATCTTTGTTTGACTAATTCAGAACATAACATAATCCGTTGGATCCTTATTAATTCCTTGCAACCTGGGATCTCATTAACGCATCAGACATTCATGTATTGCATTTCTCTACCATACATTCAATTCAACGTCTCATCCTCGTCATGGAGTAATCAATTATTTCACATTCTAATTCTGGCTCTCTCAAAGTCAGTCCCATGCTTCGCAAATTCAAACTCAGAAAAAACACATGGCGATTGTTTTCCATCCCGGGCTGGCCATTAATGAAATGTTAAAAGAAGAGAAAAATCAGAACTGGAACTGCATGTCAGGGTCATATCCAAGGGCATCAAGGTGAGTAGCCATAGCCTTGTTCATAGGTGGTGGGCCACACCTCAGTATCTGCAAATTTCACAACCAATCCTCTCAATCAATAACCCTCCTTTCATGATAACACGAAGAGGCTAATTAATTAGTGAGATTGCTAGGAGGATTTCCTACCCTGATATCATGTGCAGGAGGAGGACAATGGGTTTGAATCATCTCCTTTGATACAAATCCAACACCACTATCCCATCCTTCTGGAGGCTGCACAGATCACATCATTTCATCACTCAACAGTTAGATCGTCACAACAATCAGAGAGGAAAACTTCAGTTCTCTTCTACATGCTATGGTAAGTTAGCAACTGACCTCATTTAGGACATAGTATACTTTGAAACGACCTGGATAATTAGCAGCAAGACGGTCCAGTTCTTCCTGCATATATAAATATGCAGATTACCATTAATGACAAATGTCAGGATTCAATCATTGGCTGACAAAAAGAGGAATGCTTGTTACCTTCAAAAGAATGTCTTCATATGTGACGTTGGCATAGATAAGATGCACCTTTGTCTTGTCTGTTGGGTTTTCTAAGATGGCTCTAGCAACCTTGAGCGGCCAAGACACATAAAGAATATATCAACACACATAACCCTCACAAGGATATGAGCAAGCAAGCACTGTGTAAGGGTGGAGATAGGGAACCAACAAGACTACGGCCCCTCAACTTTTTATTTTTCTAAGTAAAATATATAAATTATATATTTTCGACTCCTAAATTGATACATTATAGAAGTCTTCAGACATTAAATGAAACTATCATTTCAATTTTATAATAGTCTTTTATGCATATATAGTTCAGTTGTTGCAATAGCTTGAAGATATAATTGCTATAAGATCTACTTATTTTCAACAAAATAATGTTACAATTACTTTTAAAGCATTGATATTATTTGATTTTGCTTTCATTTTATATTCAATAAAAGAAATTATGAGAATTATTACTAACAAACTTTATAAAGCATTGCAACAAAAATTCCAAGATATATTGAATAAAAAACATATCAATTGAAAAAATTAAATAGTAAATTCAATAAGCAAACTATAGATTTTTTTTATATTGAACAGAATTTTATATCCCAAAGACGCATTTAAATTATTCAATGCTAATGGGAAAGATGAAATATCCTCCAATTTAATGATAGTTTATATTGATAAGGAAATTTTTAAAAATTTTATTATAAACATGATAATTAATTATTCTTATATTTTAAAAAATTAATGAGCAAAACTAAAAAAAATAAAGATATATATTTATTTTTGTTATACATATGTGTGTGTAGAATTGAATATAAATATATAAGTTAAAATATTTATGCTATGTTAGTGATGTATATAGATTTAATTTCCTTTTGATTATTATATATATTTTGTCATTTTGGCTCCCTTGACAAAATTTTCTCGGCTGACTGTGTGTGCGCCTTCATCTTCAACAGAAACATACCTGAAACATTGGAGTAATTCCAGACCCTCCAGCAAGCATCCCAAACGCTCTAACTTCACCAGGTTGATACCTAAAACGTCCCTGGTAGCAGTATTATGTCTTAAAATCAAATATTCATATAAAAAGGCTCTGTCATTCCTTTTTTTTTTTTTTTTTGCATTGTCAAGTCCAGTGAGGGCTATTATCATGTATACCTTGGGCCCTTTGACAGAAAGATAATCACCAACACGCATCTCACGGAAATGGTGTGACATCCTTCCTTGTGGGTACATCTAATCAGGGCATATTGAAGATGGACAACCAAATGTTATGAGACAAATAAGAATATTAAAAGGATAAGCTCATTCAACCTTATTAAGGCAAGGTTCTGGATAAACATACCTTTATAACCAGTTCAAAATATCCAACATCAGAATCCAAAGTAGTAGGTGTATATGCTTTGATAACCTCTTCCCCTTGGCTATCCTTGCCCCTGTTTGAAAAGTAGCTTTGTTACGTTGTAGGACAAAACACTGATAGAGGAACTAAAAATGGAACTTCACTTGGTTTATCCTATCATATTTATCACACTGTTCTCTGTCAACATTTGAGTACAGTAAATAACTCCAGAGCAAATAAACTGAGCCGATTCGAACCACAAAGAAGAGGCGCAAAGCACAATGAGATGGAGAAACAGAACCTGCAACTTATGTGCTGCCCAATTGGAAGACCCAGCACTGAAGTAGGCGTTGGTAGTGCGAACGTGAACTTTGCGACATTATGGCTCAGCTGTACGCGCTTAACAAGTTTAAACTGCTTGAACTTCTCTGGGTCCAAGCAACCTATAACCGCGTGGACGGCAAGATGTTGGCAAAACAAGTCACTTAGATACCAAGAAAAATTGGTGTAAGAAACTCAGGACTTAGTTCCTCAAGTTTTTATAATATCTGCAGTTCCTTGCTAGAAGGTCTGTTCGAAGTCTTCTTTTTGTTCGGCGTTTCAGGAGTGAAACAAATGTTCATGAGAATTGAAGAGGGAGAATGAAAACAATAGATTTGCTTTCGGTATTTCCAGTGGGAATAGTTCGCAAAATGAGCCACCATAAACCATTGTCAACTCCAGAACAACGTGAAACAAAAACAGGAAATAAGTGGGGGAAAAAACCGCAAATAACTAGTCGGAGCAAGGTTCTCCTGTAACAACTAATCGTTCAACATCTCAGAAGCACCAAGGCTTATAATAATCTGAAATGAGTCGAAGGATTAGCTATATTAATTTTATAACAAGCGGATCGGATTTCGAGGAAGAGAATCAGAAATCCAGATTTGAGCATCCAGGAGTGACTGAGACTATCATTCACACAATGATAGAAGCAACAGAGAAACAGAAAGTGAAAAAAAAAAAAAACAAACAAACCTCTGTTCTTGCTGGAAGAATAGAGATAGAAAGCGGCGAACCCAATGGCAACGACGGAGAGGGTGACGCCCACAAGTAATTGATTCTCCTGCGCCTGCAAGAACTCCATGCCCCGGTTTCTTCAAATGCTGGATTTGGAATCTGCGAGAATCAGAGTTCGACGGAGTTAAAGTTCCAGAAGGGGGGAAACGAAAGGGGGTGAGTGGGCCTAAGTCGAAGTGTCAAACTTGAAAATGCGGAAGAGATGGAAACAATGGCGGAGGCAAAAAAAGAGTATAAATAATGAGGAATGGCAGAAGAAGGGTGGTAGGTGCGAGTAGGAAGCAGAGGTTAAGTGACGCTGGAGCGATCTGGTGCAACTACCAATTCCGTCGCCTCCATCCATTTCATTCATTTTCAACATATGGTACACAGCATCGGTGCGTCCCCCCCCCCCCCCCCACTCCTCACAAGTTTGTGTCTACGTTTGACCTAGTAAATGTTTTCTTTGTTAGTAGGATTTATAATGTGTTTTACAATTGTGTTTATTAATAAATGGCAATAACTATAAATCTATGACCGACTGATGGATGGATACTGTTATTCTATCTCGTGTCCCATGCCCAATGGTCTGTGCTACTTATTTTAAAGTCTGTGTAAAGTGTATACTGTGTAATTTTTACTGGCTGAGTTTAAAAATATAAAATAATTTTTAAGAAATTAAGTATTTAAAAATATAAAATATTTTTAATTTTTTAAAATATAATTATTATCTTTTTTAAAAAACAACTCTATCAATAAATGACTTTATATTTATTGTAAAATATTTAATAGAAATAAATATAAAAAGATATGGTTAATTTAAAAATAAATAACTACTTTATTAGGGGTGAGATTTGATTAAAAATTCCTGATATTTTTTAATAAAGAGAATAATTTTTATCCTTAAATTACATTTATATATTTTTTAGAACATTTGTATGTAAAATAATTATAAGCATTGTGACTTGGCTTCCTGTAAATTCTCTATACGAAAATATAGATGTATAGATTGTTTGGCCATAACATTTGCATGTTAAACTGTTGGTAGCATTTATCTGTGGCATTGTGTTTCAGCGTCTAATTTTTTCAAAATAAATAAATTTTATTAACAAAATTTTTAAAAAGTATTCGAATAAAAAGTTCTCTCTCTTGCCGAATGATTAAAAAAAAACACGGAAGCCTCGACGAAACATTTGTCAAGAAAAAGGTAGCTGGGGCGTGGCATTCGGCAGTTCGCCCATTGCAAGCCTCTGTCTCTTTGTGGCCTGAAAGTTAAATTCGGCTGAAGTGTTTTTTTTATACATAACAATAACATTTAATTTAAATGATAGATGAATTTGAACATTGAAACATAATTCAAATGACAATTACATATCATAAATCAACAAGATTATCATGTTGCCAAAGTTAAGGCAAAAAGCCCAATTCAATTTATTGATGTCTTAATAGCTGTCTATTGAAACCAAAATAATGAGTAATCCACTTATGGAGAACAAATAAGAAAACGCTATACAGTAACAAGAAATTGATTAAATTATATATCAATAAATTATGAAAGTTATTAAAATTCATATTTTCCTTGTGCAAAATAATAGAAATATTTACAATTTTACATATATATTTTAACTTTTAATTAAAGCTTTGTACTGTTGCACATATTATGCATTCCATAATTTTACTTTATATTTATAGTATACATTATACGTACCGAACCAGATCAACACTTGAGGTCTCCTGACCGGGGACCTGGTTTCTAAATCCAAACCAGCAGCAGTTCTGGAGGCGCTCATGGTTTCCTGATTTCTTTTTATATTTTCGGCTTTTGGCGGAGCTTTCTTCATTTAAGTGGTATTCACCGGGATGGAACAAAATTGAGATACTCCTGTCTCATATCCCATCTCAAAAAATTATTAAGACTAAGCTTCTGTCTTGTATTCTGTTTTGTCTCAAAAATTATCTCATCTTGTTAGAAATTGAGACAAAAAAAGAGCAACATCAAGATATTCCACCATCCCAATAAAGTAGACAACATGAATGAATAGCTAAGAAAATAACATTCATCAATTAAAATTTTAAATCACATAATTTATTAAGTATAAAATTAAAATAATACGAGTACATAAATCATAAAAATTATTAAATTACATAAAATAATGACTATAAGTGCATAATTTAAAGTTAAGTACACATAATATATAATATATTATAATAACAATTATAAGTAATATTTAGATTATAGGAGCAACAATGACAGATAAGCCTGGCACAATATTAAGTTATTATTTTTTTCTTCAGTTAAAATATGTCAAGCTAGTGACTCTTCATAAAATAAAGAAAAAAATAAAATATAGACAAAAGTTATTAAATGAGTAAATATAAGAATAAACTATATTAATATAATTAATCTATTATAAAAAAAGATATTAACATGTACCGCTTACTCTATATCATTAAAATTATCAATATAAAAAACTTTTAATTTTAAATAAAAATAGCAAGTATTGAAATTATAATTAATATAAATATAAATTATATTAATATATTTAATGTATATTTAAAATATAATATATATATATATATATATATGTTTATATAATATTCAGGACTAAGGGTAATTCCTTATCCCATTTCGAATTCCTTTTCCTCCCGTCCTGCAAAATCCTGTCCTAAGATGGCTGCAGATTGAACACCTATCTGTAATTTTAATTAACTCAATCATTTAAGAGAAATATAAATAAAATGTTATTGCAAGAGGAGCAAGATGGAATTTCAATGGTTAATAAAAATTCAGGATTCAAACCAGTGCTAAAAAGCGGGTCGCAAATTGAAAAAATTAAACCGATCGATCGTTCAAGTATTAATTGAAATATATAACCCAAGCCACTTCTTCTATTTTTATTTTTAAACTTAAAAATAAATAAAAAACTATTTTTTAAAAAAAACTTGGCAGTAAACTTAAACCGATCAAGTCTATATTGAGAGATCAAGTTTGTTACTGTTGACGTGCTGAAGTTTCAAAGATTGGCCATGGATTCTTTTCTTTTCCTTTCTTTCTTTCTTTCTTTCTTTCTTTTTTTTTGATAGGCAAAGACCCAGTTTAAGGACGGGGATTATTAAAATCCAAGGCAATTAACCTAGCAACCTCTGGTGTAGGATTATAAAAAATCTGTGTAACCTAGGCCATCCCTGTATAGCTTGCTTAGCTAAATGATCTTTCACCGCATTTCCTCCACGAAGGATGTGCTGTAGACTGACTTCCCGCTCTCTCTTCATCAGGTTCTGGATTTCCTCGATAATCCTACTATCATAATGCAACCAAGTGCTTCCATAGAATCAAACTCTAGGATAATTTTTCTGTGTCCTGTTCCCATGCAGATTTAAGACGCATCAAAATAGCCCACAGCTCAATAGAAACACTATCATCCCCAACAAAATTGAACATAAACCCTTCCATCAAGTTGCCTGAATGGTCTCAAATCACACCCCTACAGCCTCCTTTATTGAAAATTGGGTTAAAAGTCCCATTGACATTCACCAGGATCCACCCTGAGGGAGGTTTAGATCATCGTGGGCTATTATTATATGCTATAAATTGGCCAGAAATATTAATATCGGCTAGATTGGACTTACTACTAGCATAAACCGAATTCACTTGGGCCACTAAAGAGTCAGTAGAGGTATTTTTCCCCTTCAAAAATCAGTTCATTACGTCCTTTCCAGAGAGCCCAACAACTAATCGTGAATGGCTGGCTCCAATTTGAATGTCATGCCGATCCCATTCCTCTCAGATTCCACTTCAGCCAGCTATCCTTATCAAGCTCAAAAAAGACAATTCTCAGTGTGGCCGTGGATTCTATTTTTGGCCATGGACTCTATTCTTGAGTGAATGAGGGCAAACTTGAGCTTGCTTACGCTTGAAGGCTTGTGTGGTTGACTCGTTGGTCTTGCTCAGCACGCATCCCAAGTTTTCACCCCAGAAGCAACAACGGATCCGTCTTCGGTGCGTGCTCATCATTGAAGAAAATATGACTATTAATTTTTTTAATTTTAATTTTATAATTATAAAAATAAAAATTTATAAATTTTTTTAATAAATATATTCATTATCAATTTGGACAGGTTTAATTTAATATTATAATTTTTATAAATTGACTATCTAGATGTACTTTAAATGGTTCATATTTAATATTAAATTTTTATTTGCAAGGTCTACACTTAAAATTTTTATTTTAAATTTATATTTATTAAAATGAAAAAATTATTTGTGGATCATGATATGCTGTAAACTATGAACTTTATGTTTGCACTTTTCAGTCAAAAAAATAAAATATTATTAAAAAATTTAATATTAAATCTAACTTATTCAGAGTACATCTAAATAATCAATTTATAAAAATGATAACATTAAATTGAACTACTTAGAATTTTAAATTAAATCAATACTATTCAAATTGATGATAATATATTTAAAAAAAATTATAAATTTTTATTTTTATAAAATTAAAATTAAAAAATCTGAGCCATCCCAGATGTTTCCTGGGTGATGAGAACCGAAGACGGAGCAAAGCAACTACGTAATGAAAATCCAAAATGATTATTCCCCCTTTACTTCACTCAACGAAATCGCCGTAAAAAATAATGACTCTATCAATGAGGTAACGCTGCAAACCATACAACGCAGACCCTGCATCGACCCCCATGATTAAAAAAGGATACAGTGACTCCAATCAAAAGCTGTGTTATTAAATATATCACACACACCAATAAATTTTTTACGAATACTAGATACCAAGTGCCAGCCACGAGTGCAAAAAGACGGAGCAAGCGTACGTCCTTCTTGCCATGCGAGGTGGTCATCCAGAATTACCGTGAGAGGGGAAAGCGGCAAACCAAGTTTGGATGAAAGTGAGAAGAAGAGCCGCAGAAGCAGCAATGAAGGCAATAATAGACCAAGGGTTGCTGAAATAGGTATTACAAGCCATAGCGAACCACGTCTTGCACTTCTTCTTATAATGCTTTTCTATTTCAGCTCTGAGAGACGTGTATATGGAGGTGTGAACCACCAAGTCTTTGCTTATGACGTTAAACAGTTCCGCTACTTCCTCGTCACTTCCAAGGCAGTTGCGCAGAACGCCTGCCTTCCTCAGTTCCTTCACATCGTCCGCGTGGTCGATCAAGGAGTCCAGTAATTCTACATACGAGCTTATCTCGTACTTGTTCTCAAAATCTGGGCACGCCTCGTACGCCATCAGGTTCAGGTATGTCGGAGCGATTGTGTCGTCCACTATCATGTCTGGAAATTTCAGTTCTCCGCCGAAACAGGAAGAAGAGAAAGTGATGTCGATGGGGCGCTTTGCCTTTGACTTGTTTCTTTTCACCTGAATCCCTGCTTCTTTCAGCTCTTTCAAATTCCTGTACGTTATCTCGTCCCTTTTGATTTCTTCTTTCAGCTCTTTCAAATCGCTACTTTTGATCTGTGGATCAGGGGATTTAAAATCACGCAACACTTTCCTCCGCAGTTCATCGAGAAGATGAACTGGATCAGCTGGTGGAGGATCAGCATCAATCGCATGATGCCCACTTCCGGCTCTATTTTGATTCTGGGGCTTTTCTGGTGACAAATGATGACAAAGAAGGAAGTAGTCCATGTCTTTGATAAGGTCAGTGTCGGAGGGAAGATCACTCAAGAGGCGGAGGAGCTGGAAGGGAAGTTGGTTCTCTAACAAGAGCGCGTCTTGGCGAACAAGAGCAAGCTGGTCAACCTTGGCGTTGAGTGGTTCTGCCTTCAATATGTCTGGATGCTTCAGGATCTGAAGCAGTGCGCATCCATCCACAAACAACATCCACGCCAGTTCATCGTCGTTGAAGCGTCGAACCGCGTCCTCATCAGTGTATAGATCCTTCAGATCCTTGATATTCACAACAATCTTTTCATGCAGACTTCGGGCCTTATTTCGATCACCCACGTACATCTTTGCCCATGAAAGCTTGTACTGCTCTCCTAACTTGAGGTGGTGTTCGCCGTGGTGAATAGGACCCAGGGACACCATCTTAGGAGAGTAGTACTGTGCAAAATCTGGTCGACTTCTCAGATGATGCGCCACGCTCTGTATCTTAGGCCATGCACTACGCGATGTATCTGGGTGGTTTAGGAGCTGGGCATACCGATCTTGTGCCATGGTAATCATTTTAGAGACTCAGAGTTGAGATCATGTGGATGTCTCACTGCATCTAGATACATGAGAACACTAAGGTCCTTAGGTATAAATTTATAGCGGCAAGATCTCTTTATGCTTGTATTAAAATAATCTCTAGCCATTGGATAAAGTAGCTAGCCAGCTTTGCAAATATTTCAAGTTTGGCATCTGTAGCCCATGATAGGTTGCTGAATCAGACATGATATGCAGTAATCTATTGTAATGGACCCATGCCGAAGATTGTTAAAATGTTTTCGTAAATTGCAAATTAGAAAACTGTAATGTCGAAGCTGCCGGCGTCTGCTCTGAATAGAGCTTAGCCAATGAGAGTAAGAACTAATGAACTACGTACTGAATGCTAAATAAATAATGGAATCGATATGCTTGATGTGACCCGATCCTTCATTCCTTACCTGCCACACAAGTCAAGTAAAGGACTTGATGCAAGAAATAAATATGCATCACCACCGTATGCTATGAAGTATATTAAAGCAAACCCAAGGCCAAAAGTTTGCTTGATTTGTACGAAAGAATTTGAGTAATTAGTTAAGGACCATCCACATCTTTATACGATAATTAATTAAGGCATTGTTTTGTCCTGCTTCATTAGAGTATCGGAAAGTATATATTATTCTCGACTTTTTTATAAGAAACGTATATAATCGTTTCGCACATGGAATAAGAAATGTGATTAAGGTCAATAAATATAATGAGATTTATTTTTTCTCAAAAAATACTTGTTTATTGTTGGGAAATTTGATTACATATTCAACGATGCTAATTAACTCTATCATATTACCTGAGGATAAAAAATTTAAGTAACACAAGAAATTAAATAATGAGTAATTGTTTTATATATTTTAAAAGGAAAAAAACTCTTTTTTTTTTATAAAGAGGATGTCCAATTGAGTAACTAGGTGAATTATAGGTTGGTTAAAAAAGTAGGTAAATTATATAATTTAATAAAGGGTCAAGGTACATTTTTTTTCCTAAATTAATCTCTGAGTAACATCTAGTATCCTAAATTATTTATTGTAATAATTTTGCAGCATTTTTCCTGACGTTAAAAACCCCAATGTTAATCATTAAAAATGTTGACTCGAACTTAAATCTGACAAAAAATGTCACCTGTCATACTAGGTGGATTTGAGTTAAGGTACATTTTTATCCATGCATTATTTTTTGAGGAGTACTCCGTATCCTTAACAATTCTAGTCAAAACAGTTTCGCTCGAAAAGTAATTAAAGCATATATATTTTTGAACATCAATAAGTAAAATTCCATTTTTGCCCTTCTTTCAGTTTAATTAAAACAAAAATAAGTTCAGCCCATTTGAACTATCTACTTTAAATAGGAGAGGGAGGATAACATTTTAAACCATAAGAAAAATTGTGAACTAACAAAAGGGAATGGGTAGGTGGGGCCAATTGATAGTAGAATACATAAGTAAATAATAATTAAAAATGATGGAAATGACTAGTTGGATCTATCTAGCATGACAGGTGGCATTTTTTGTAGATTTAAATCTTAATCAGCATTTTTAACGACCAACGTTGGAGTATTTAATGTCAAGGAAAAATTTGTCACGTTTTAAGTATGATAGGGTAAAATTGCTACAATAAATAATTTAGGACACTTGATACTCTTCGGAGAATAGTTCATAAGCAAAAATGCATCCATCTTAGCCCTCTAATAAAATGTCCAGTATTGCGAGACTAAGCAAGAATTGCTTAATAAACTATTTAGGATATAGATAAGGTGATCAGTGACTTAAATTTATTTATTGTATGAGTGTCTTAATTACAACTATATGTTTTCATCAATACTTATATAATTTCACCAAGTGAAAAAAGATTCTATCCTTAAATTACATTTATATCTTTTTTAGAACATTTGTATGTAAAATAATTATAAATATTGTGACTTGGCTTCCTGTAAATTCTATATACGAAAGTATAGATATATAGATTTTTTGGCCATAATATTTGCATGTTGAACACTTGGTAGCATTAATCTGTGGGATTGTGTTTCAGCGTATAATTTTTTCAAAATAAATAAATTTTATTAACAATTTTTTTTAGAAAATCAAATAAAAAGATCTCTGTCTTGGCGAATGATTTAAAAAAAAAAAAAATTCAAGGAAGCCTCGATGTAACATTTGTCAAGAAAAAGGTATCCTCGATGTAACATTTGTCAAGAAAAAGGTGGCTGGGGCGTGGAATTCGCCCATTGCAAGCCTCTGTCTCTTTATGGCCTGAAACTTAAATCTGGCTGAAGTGTTTTTTTTTTTTTTTAAATATATGATAGATGATAGATGAATTTGAACATTGAAACATAATTCAAATAACAAATACATATCATGAACCAACAAGATTATCACGTTACCAAGGTTAAGGCCAAAAGCCCAAAACAATTTATTGATGTCTTAATAGCTGTCTATTGAAACCAAAATAATGAAAAATCCACTTATGGAGAAGAAATAAAAAATGCTATACAGTGAATGAGAAATTGATTAAATTATATATCAAGAAATTGTTAAAGTTATTAAAATTCATATTTTCCTTGTGCAAAATAATAGAAATATTTATAATGTTACATATATGTTATACTTCCTCCATTCAAAAATGGAAGACATTTTTAACTGAATCTCACTTTTCAATAAAGTAGTTACCTACTTTTAAACTACCTATCTTTTCATATTCGCCACTATTAAACACCCTATAATAAATATAAAATCATTATTAATAGGGGCACTTTTGAAAAAAAGAGGCAATGATTATATCTCGAAAGGTTAAAAATGCCTTATATTTTTTTATATCCAACTTTTTAAAAGATGCTTTACATTTTTGAACAAAGGGAGTAACTTTTAATTAAAGCTTTGTACTGTTACACATATTATACATTCCAGTGATATTTTCATATTTCCTTGATACATAATTTTACTTTATATTATAGTATACTATCACAATATATGTATCGAACCAGATCAATACTCAAGGTCCGTTGACCTGGGACCTAGTTTCTAAATCCAAACCAGTAGCAGTTCTTGAGGCACACATGGTTTCCTGATTTCTTTATTAATTGTATATCTCAATTCATATGAACAAGTAAAGTAATGTATGTATATTTGAAGAATCTATAACCATTTACTAGAGATACACCAATCATCTCGAGTATAGACAGACGCACAACCTACTAGACCCTAAAGTCTTCAGAGAGTGCAAAGATAATGAAGTAAAAGAAAATGTATCGTGTATTTAGTGGTTATCGACTGATCGACTTATAAGGATCAGATCAGTAACGCTTTATGAAATAATTAAATAATTATTTTCTATTATCTTTGACTCAGTCAGTCAAGAGATAGAAAATAATTGACGGCTACTGAGTTGTAGGTTGGGCCTCTGCCAATTGGGCTCACTTGTGTGGTCCACCTATCACGGTCCACACAAGATCATAAGGACTAATTTGTTTGGGCTTATTAATTAATGTAAATCCATATAAATATTCCAACAATCTCCCACTTGGATTGCATTAATTAAGCAAGTTGTATAAATAAGCCACAAACAAAATTCAAGAAATGAAACTCCACAAAATCACTGGATCCTATGAGGAAATAAGTGATATAATGTCTCATAATCTGAATAAAATATAAAATTTTTATTCCAACATAGCTCAATAAGATAACAACATAAATCACTTATTTCTATGGGGAAACAAGTGGCATGCATAGCATACCACGACAAAATCATTACATCCTAGAGGAATACAAATGATATAAACGCATCTAACTAAACTGAACATAACTCACAGAAGAACACAAAGCCTAAAGAGAAATTACAACACAAAAGAGTCTCAAACTCCTACTAAACTAGGGCATCAAAAGAATTCACAATACCCATACAAGTTATATGATTTTGAAAAACTTCTATAGGTTAGCCCTTGGTCAATAGATCTACAAGCATCTACGTGCTAGGAATGTGTACCTCACAAGTTTCAGACTCAATAATTTTATCTTTCACAAACATAAGTTTGATATCAAAATACTTTGTATGACTGGAATTTCTGTGGTTATTAGCATAGTATACAGCAGATTTGTTATCACAATAAATGGTTAGAGGATGTGATATTAACTTAATTAAGTGCATGCCAGATATCAACTTCCTTAGCCATATAGCTTGACGTGTAGTCTCAAAACAAGCAATATACTTAGCTTTCATAGATGAGACTGCTATAAGTATCTGTTTCACACTTTTTCAAAAAACAGCTCCTCCAGACAACATGAAAATATAGCCAGTCATAGACCTACGATCATCTAGATAGGAGGCAAAATCAGAATTTGAAAAGCCAACATGATCTTCTGATCTCTTAAAATCATAATCAGAATACCCAACAACCTCAAGAGAATTTGACCTTTTATAGGTCAACATATAATTCTTTGTACCTTGAAGATACCTCATAACTTTCTTAGCAGCCTTCTAATGATCCGGACTTGGATCATTTAAGTATCGACCCAGCACTCCAATGGCACAGGCTATATCTGGTCGATTACACACTTGAACATATATAAGGCTGCCAACAGCAAAAGCGTATGGTATCTTTCTCATTTCAGCCCTCTTCTTATCATCCTTGGGATACTGTAACTCTGACAATAGTTCACCTTTCTGTACAGGAGCAAGTGAGGGAGAACATGAATTCATTTTGAATTTCTTAAGTACCCACTCAATATAGGTAGTCTGTGATAAACCAAGAATACCACGAGATCTATCACGATGAATCTGTATCCCAAGAACAAAGGAGGCTTCACCCATGTCCTTCATGTCAAAATGGCTAGACAATAGGTGCTTTTATCTCATTGAGGAAATCCATTGAATTGTAGGCTAACAAGATATCATCAACATAAAGAACAAGAATGGTAAAATTATTCCTATCAAACTTCTAATAGATACACTAATCTGAGACATTGTCAATAAAATCAAGCGAGGTGATAACTTCATCAAACTTTAAATACCACTGCCTAGAGGTCTGTTTTAGCCCATAAATGGATATCTTCAATCTGTACACTAGATGTTTTTTATCAAATTCAACAAAACCATCAGGTTGTGTCATATAGACTTCTTCATACAAATTGCCATTTAAGAATGCAGTCTTAACATCCATCTAGTGAAGATTAAGATCAAACTATGCAACTAAAGCCATTACCACTCTAAAAGCATCATTGGTGGATACCGGAGAGAAGGTCTTTGTGTAATCAATACCTTCTTTCTGGTTGTAGCCCTTAGCTACAAGTCTGGCTTTATATCTATCAATTTCACCTTTAACTCCTCGTTTTGTTTTAAAGACTGACTCGCAACCCACTAGTTTAAAACTCTTTGGTATCTCTACAAGCTCCCATACATGATTGCGGTACATAGAGGCGATTTCTTTACTCATAGCCTCTAACCATTTAAAAGAATGCAAGTTAGAAATAGCCTCTTAGTAAGATATTGGGTCTAAACTATCAATAGCATCTGAATCAAATTCCTACAAATACACCATGTAATCATCTGGAATAGCAGACCTGTAAATCCTTTGGGATCATCTTGGTTCAATAACCAGATGCTCATTACCCTTTAAAGGTGGTTCATCTTCAGCTTTATCCTGATCCACAGCATTATTTCTTTCAACATGAGGGGTTGTCACGATAGGCATAGGCAAAATATTACTTTCATCATATAAAGTGATATGCTTAAATATAAAGCTCCCACCGTCTAAAGCATCTTCAAAGAAATAGGCTCAGTCAAATTCAATAACCCTGGTAGTATGATTTGGACAATAGAATCTATACCCACGAGATTTGATGCAAAAGCAAATAAAAAAACCATTAACAGTTTTAGCATCAAGCTTCATCTGTTGTAGATTATAAGGTTTTACCTGTGCTTTACAACCCCAAACTCATATATGCTTTAGTGCAGGAGTCCTTCCAAAATTACAACTTATATGGAGTCTTTGGAACTGTCTTGCTAGGAACTTAATTCAAAATATAAATAGTAGTTTTAAGTACATCACCCTATAAGAATTTTGACAGTGAGGAGTGACTGATCATGCTTCTAGTCATATCCATGAGAGTATGATTTTGCCTTTCTACAACCCCATTCTGTTGCAGGGTGCCAAGTATAGTATACTGAGCTTCAATGCCATGCTCTTGAAGGTACAAAGTGAATGGCTCAGGGTTCCTACTAGTCTCAGTATATCTCCCATAAAATTCTCCTCCTCTGTCAGATCTCACATATTTAATCAACTTGCCAAATTTCAATTTGACTGTTGCCTTAAAGGTTTTGAATACATTAAGAGACCTTTCCTTTTCACGTAAAAGTTTAATCCATCCATGATGAGAGTAATCATCTATTAAAGTGATGAAATATCTGAAACCACCCATAGCTAGAAGTGTAATAGGTCCATAGATGTCAGTATGGATTAAGTTTAAGCTATTTTTAGACCTCTTTGCCCCTTTGATTCTCGCTCTAGCAGGGAATTTTCCCTTTATACAATTAACACAAGTCTCAAAATCTGAGAAATCAAGGTCTTGTAAGACACCTTGCTTGGCCATGCGTTCCAATATCTCTCTAGAGATATGACCCAAACAACAATGCCATAACATGGAGGAATTATCATTGGGCTTTTGACATTTATGCCCAATAGCAGCATTAATTTAGAGATTGAGAAATTCAAGTGACCAATCATTCAATCGATATAAACCATATATTAAGGAAGCACAACCAACATTAATAAAATCAAAAAGAATATCAATTTTTCCATTTCCTGGATAGAATGAATAATCACAAATATCCAATGCAGAAGATGAAATTAAATTCCTCTTCGCAGAAAGTACATAAACAATATTATTTAAATTTAAAACATGACTAAAATTTAAACACAAAGAAATAGTTCCCATGCATTCAATTGATGCCTTACTCCTTGCTATGCCAAAGACGGACCTCTATGCCTCACTTAGAGCCTTCTGGTTTCTTAACCCCTGTAGAGAATTCATAACATGTACAGTGGTGCTAGAATCTAGCCACCATGAGTCAAAAGAAGTTTTAATAGTGTTAGATTCAAAACAAACTAGAGCTAAAGGGGCAGTTTTGTAACATCCCGAGTTTTAATTCCTGATTAATTAAACCTAATTAGGGTAATTAAGTAAGTCAAAGTGGTGTGTGGCCAGAGAGGTCTAATAATCATATTTGATAGTATTTCAGCCCTAGTTGTAGGTTTGGTATTGAGGCAGGCCACTTGGGCATCAAAAAAAGAAGAAAAGGAAGAGTTGATGTTGTTGTGCCACACGCTGCGACGTGGAGATCATCCGTCACGGTGCACAAACATTTTTGAGCAAAGGGAAGACCTCTTTGTGCCATGCTCCGTGGTGCATGGCCATTTTTTATAGTTTATCAAACACGAAATAAGACATAAATAGAAAGAAGAGAAAAGAAAGAACAAAGAGATACATCATGCTCTGCTAGGGTTTACTTGGAGATGACTTTGGGAGTATTTTAAAGGCTACAAACACCCAAGGTAAGTATCACACTCATTAATCTCCCCATTTCTTTCACATTTAAGAGTTTTATGGTTAGGGTTTGATAAAGGAAGTAGAATTTCAGTCCATATAGGTTATGAGTTTGAATTTATTGACTTAAATAGAGTTAATGGGGTTAGATTAGAGTATCTAAACCTAGGTATAATGATTTTTGGTGTCTTGGATTGTTGGGCACCATTAATATCTAAAAATATCATTTATTATGGGTGGTTGGAAGTTTGTGATGCTGTTAATGGGGATCTAATGGCTCATTAATGCTACTAGGGGCTAGAGGTAATTATTAAACCTAATGGATAGGCCCCAACTCTTGTAGAGTGAATGTTAGGTAATTTAGAAGTAGAGATTAAGGGTTTAAATGTTTGAGTTAGTTATGTTGATAGAATTCAACTAGGTTAATTGTAGTTTTAGCTCTTGGTCACCTATTGGATTGGAACTTCAAGCTTGAAAGCTAGTTAATTGAGGGGTAAACTTTTGACCTCTCCAAGGTTTGAGGTAACTAAGCAAAAACTCTACTTTAGGTAGTTACATGTTAATTAATTGTTAATTAGTTGTTGAATGTGAATTGTGAATGTTACATGCATGGGATTGATTGTTAAAATAAATACTATATATTAGTTTCACAGAGTGCATGAAAAAGCTATTTTTGACTTGAAAATGAAAAATGCGAAGTCAAGAGGATTTTAACTATGAACATGCTTTTGTTTTTAAAAAATGAATATGATGACGTCTACAGGTATTTGTTTGCTAATGAGAAATGAATTTTGAAAAAATGATGAGAATATACACTTGGGTAGTGCAAAGTCGTAAGCCTAACGTGATTGTTGTAATAATAAGTATATGAAAGCGAAAAAAAGTGAGAACAAGTGAGAATTGTTTATGGCATGATCAGTGGTGAGAGTTTGCCTAAGGATTATGAGTAGAGAAAAATCCATATGGTATTTAGGCTGCCTTCCAGTACACAGGGGTATAGCCTTGTCCCACAGTTTGTCGAGGGACTATCTCATAGTTTGTTGAGGGACTAGAACCTAGCTATCTCTACCAGTTCAATGAGGAGAATAGACTAGGGTATGAGATACCCTAAGGATTTGAGAATGGGAGAAGCCATGGTCTGAGAATGAGTCCTGTGATCTTTGACCGGGTCACACCTCATAGTTGGTGAGCTTGGGTAGTCCAGTCACACGGACAGAGCCCTAATCAATATTATAGTCCACGATTTCAATCTGAGAAAATAAGAAAGATATAAGGTTGGTAAATATATATGTCGTGTCACACGTGCTAAGTGGTGGCAAGTCACATAAGTATGGGTCATGTCACATATCTGAGAATATGGTGATAATGTACCTAGTTATGAGAGTTAAAGAAGTTATAAAATGATAAATTATGATATATGTGGTTTTGTTTTGCATACTTGATTTCCTTGTGCATGTATTTAGTTTATAATTGACATATGACTGCATAGGATAGGTTTAACCTTAGTTACTGAGTGGCCAGACTCTCCCCCTTATTTAATACTCTTCAGGCTCTAGTTCTGGTGTTGAGAGGGAGAAGACTCAAGAGGTGGGGAATTAGCATATTCCTACTGTATGCCTCTAGTTTAGATTTAATTGTGTAATGGTATATGATTTGTCAATTCTAGGATGCATGCCTTCACACTTGCACTATTTTGTTGTTGGAAATATTAGACTGGTACTTCGGGCCTCTAGTCTTTGTGTATATTGATATATATATATATATATATGTTTATTAAGCTAAAATACTAGTACAAGTGTAGAAATAATGTTTTGAACGATTTGGGCAAGATACAATGACAATTTACATCCCCTTCTGTTTTTGGTAAAATAGGGTTAAAGAGTGAATTTTTATTATAATGATGTTTCAGTGCTTATGACATATTGTATTGGTAGTCCTAGGTCTATTTGACATGGTCCAGGTGTTAGGAAAAGCTTTTAGCATTTGTTGAGGGTTTTGAACACCCATTTTGTGTAAAAGTATTAAAAAGTGATTAAAATGTGTTTGAGTGTCCAACTTCCAAGTGTGACTTGTTTTGAAAGTGAAACCCATGCCATTAGCTAGTTCATGTAAAGAGCTTTCCGTAGATATCTAGATCATGTTATTCGGACATTGAATGGAGAAGTAGGGCCAGTCAAAAGTTCCCCGATTCTGCTATCAAAGGACAGTAAAATCAGTGAAAATTTTGTGCAACACATCACGGCACATGGCGCCTAAGCCACGACGCGTGGCATAGAGAGCAACATTCCGTGACGCAGTGTGCACGAGCCACGGCACATTACCCTATATCATAGCACATGTTTTGTTTTTCAACTGTTTTCGACTTCTTTCACTCCTCTGAGGTATCCCATGCTTTCGTATCTTATTTTTACTTTGATATGAAAGATTTTGATTAATTTTAACTCATTTTCACTTAGAAAACTTGGGATCCCATTGAACCTTGGTAACTATCTTGTTGAGCTAAGTCTCTGATTACTAGGTATTTTATTAGTTAATTTTGTTTAGTGGAGTGAGAATGTTTCAAGTTTGAAGAATTGTACCTTTACTTTCTTGTTTGTTCTTCAGTTAGAAGCAATTAGCTTTAATGTGGTCGGGTTTCTTGCAATAATTGCATAACCCCTTAAAGGGTTTCTTCCTCAGCTTCTCATTCTTATCACCATCCTTCTTAAAAGTTAAATTGTTAGACTTTGGGACCTTTGGGGCCTCATGCTTCTTCCCCTTTTTCTTATACAACCCTTCAGATTTGCTGCTAGAGCCATAAGAAACATAATTTACTAAGTGAGAGGAATTTTTTTTTATAGCTTCCTTTTCTTGAGTGACTATTGCTATCATCTAGTCAACAGACCATTCAGCTTCTTATGAGTTATATGAAGTCCTCAAGAATGCGTACTCCGGTGGCAATGATTGAAGAACATAGTAAACTAAGGTACTTTCACCCAAGTCAATTCCATATGACTTAAACTTGTTATAGTAATGAACAAGCTTCAAAATATGCTCCCTGACACTAGAAACTCCGTCATATCGAGTATTGTCAAGAAGTGACAAATAGTAATTCTTTTGAGTCTTGTCAAGCTTCTTGTATTTGTTACCAACGGCTTTCAAGTATTCCACTGTAGTATCCTTTTCAGAAATGCTGTCCCTAATTTTCTTTTCAATTGTGTACTTAATGATCGCTAGACATATTCGGTTGGATTCACTCCATTGTTTATAGAAGGCCATTTCAGAAGCATTGGACTCGGAAGAGAGATCTGCAGGCTTGAGTTCTTTTAGAGCTAAATCTTTCTTAAAAATGGTAAGATACATATTTAGAGACTCTTTCTAGTCGTCATAGTTAGTCCCATTGAGAACCTTCACAAAGGATAGTTGCACAAAAGCAAAAACTAAAATCGCAAAACAGAAAATGGAAAAAATTAATTATGCATACATAATATAATTATAAAACAAAATTTCCCAATAAGTGATTATCAATTATGCAACTATAATCATGCACCAAGAAGGCTCAAATACCATAAATATTTAGCTTATACAAAAGTTCATACAAAATAATGCATTAAATATTTCTATACCTATAGAGTATAACAAATATCTAATACATAAAAAGAGTGCTATTAACCTATCTTCAAAACTAACCATCAAAATCACATTAATAATGTCACACCTATGGGGTATGTCCATTATTAATGCTACAAGATCCTAAGCATCACCAATAATTCACAAAGTCACAAATTTTATGACCTTAGGATAAAAAAAATAATTTCAAAAGTCCTTGAGGTCCATTGAGAATTAGAGAATAAATTTGAGACTTAAGTAAAAATTTAAAAAGTGTTTAGGGGTAAATAGGTAATTTTTGGAAGAGATTTAGGTGAAAAAATACAATTCTGGAAGTTAAGGGACTCAAATATAATTTTTAAAAATTTCATGAGTCACAATGTGAATAGAAGAAATAGTGGGCGAAGGAGGTAATTTAAACTGGGCTCGAAATGTAATAAATAGAAATAATTAATTTTTTTAACACTACTAGGCCGAGATTCAGGCCCAATATTTATTTAAGTGAAATGATGCGTTTCACCAATGGCCCATCATCTTGCTTCCCTTTTTTTTAAGATCTAGGCTCATATGAAAATTGGGCCTAAAACCAGTAGAACCGAAACCCTAAGATTTGGTTCTTAAACCTATTTTGGGTCTCCTTCAGCCGCTGCGAGAGGAGACCCATCCTTCTTGATGCCAGTGTCCATAGAGGAGTAGCCAGCCACCACGATGCTGGCATCTTCCACGACGATGAGAGCTGGAGTTTGTTGCCACCCACGACTTGTACGGTGTGGACGCTACTGAATGGTGTCTTTCTCTGCCAGCCACGCATCGTGCAGCTTCTTCGATGGTGGATTAGAGTGGCATAGCAGTTGAGGAAGGAGGAAACAGTGCTATTTTTGGTGACAGTAAAGCAAATGCTAAGACACCATCTTGGCTAGCGAACACGGAGACGCTAACAATAATGACGAAGACGCAGGGAAGGATAGAACGAAGAACAAATAATAAATCAAATTTTATATTTGTTTGCAACACTCTCTTAAATATAATATGATGATGCACATATGAGTATATGAAAATCTCATATTCATCCTCATCTTCAATAACATGAATATAAGGAAATTATCAACATATGAGTATGAATCTCTATCAATATATCATTATATGCATTAGAAGAATTGAGATATATAAATTAAAAATTCGTAAACCAGGCTTTAATGCCACATGTTAATTGTATATTTCAATTCATATGAATAAGTAAAGTAATTTATGCATATTTGAAGAATCCATGAGCATTTACTAGAGATACCTCAATCACCTCAAGTATAGATAGACGCATAATCCACTAGACCCTAAAGTCTTCAAAGAGTGTAGAGATAATGAAGTAGAAGAAAATATATCGTATGTTTAGTAGTTATCGACTGATCGACTTATAAGGATCAGATCAGTAACCGCTTTATTAAATAATTATTTTTTATTATCTTTGACTCAGTCAGTTAAGAGATAAAAAATAATTAACGGATACTGAGTTGTGGATTGGGCTTCTACCCATTGGGCTCACTTGTGTGGTTCACCTATTACAGCCCACACAAGATCATAAGTATCAATCTGTTTAGGATTATTAATTAATGTAAATTCATTTAAATATTCCAACATTTTTTTTATATTTTCGGCTTTTCATGGAGGTTTTCTTCATTTTAATTAACTCAATTATTCAATAGAAATATAAATAAAATTTTATTGCAAGAGGAGAAAGATGGAATTTTAATGGTTAATAAAAAGTTAGGATTCAAACCCGTGCTAAAAAGTAGGTTGCAAATTGAAAAATTTAAACCGATCGACCAATAAAGTCTTGATTGAAATATATAATCCAAGCCTCTTCTTCCATTTTTTATTTTTAAGCTTGGAAATAAATAAAAAATATTTTTTTAAAAAAAATTGCCAGTAAATTTAAACCGATCAAGTCTATATTGAGAGTTCAAGTTTATTACTGTTGGCGTGGTGGAGTTTCAAAGATTGGCCATGGATTCTATTTTTGGTAAAATTACGCTTGCTTGCACATGAAAGAGTGTGTGGGTGACTCGTTGGTCTTGCTCAGCTCGCATCCAAGTTTTCACCCCCGAAACAATTGCGTACTGAAAATCCAAAATGCTTATTCCCCTTTACTTCACTCAACGAAATCGCCGTGAGAAATAACGACTCTTTGTCAATGAGGTAACTGTACAACCATACAACGCAAGCCCTGCATCCCCATGATTAAAAAAAAGGATACAATCACTCCAATCAAAAGCTGTGTTATTAAATATAATCACACACACACCAATAATTTTTTTATGAATACTATATACCAACCACGAGTGCAAAAAGACTGAGCAAGCGTACGTCCTTCTTACCATGCGAGGTGGTCATCCAGAATTACCGCGAGAGGGGAAAGCGGCAAACCAAGATAAAAGCGAGAAGAAGAGCCACAGAAGCAGCAATGAAGGCAATAATAGACCAAGGGTTGCTGAAATAGGTATTACAAGCCATAGCGAACCACGTCTTGCACTTCTTATAATGCTTTTCTATTTCAGCTCTGAGAGACGTGTATATGGAGGTATGAGCCACCAAGTCTTTGCTTATGATGTTAAACAGTTCTGCTACTTCCTCGTCACTTCCAAGGCAGTTGCGCAGAATGCCTGCCCTCCTCAGTTCCTTTACATCTTCCGCGTGGTCGATCAAGGAGTCCAAGAATTCTACGTACGAGCTTATCTCGTAGTTGTTGTCAAAATATGGGCACCCCTCGTACGCCATCAGGTTCAGGTATGTCGGAGCGGTTGTGTCGTCCACTATCATGTTTGGAAATTTCAGTTCTCTGCCGAAATAGGAAGAAGAGAAAGTGATGTCGATGGGGCACTTTGACTTGTTTCTTTTCACCTTAATCCCCGCTTCTTTCAACTCTTTTAAATTCTTGTGCGTTATCTCGCCGCTCTCGATCGGTTTCTGTGGAATATGGGGACGAAAATCACGCAATACTTTCCTCCGCAGTTAATCAAGAAGGTGAACTGGATTAGGAGAAGGAGGATCAACATCAATCACACGATCACCTTCAGCTCCATGCTGCTAATCAGGCTTTTCTGATGAAAAATGATGACAAAGAAGGAACTTGACCATGGCATTGATGAGTTCGGTGTCGGAGAGATCACTCAAGAGCTGGAGGAGCCAGAAAGGAAGTTGATTCTCTAGCAAGAGCGCGTCTTGGCGAACAAAAGCAAGCTGGTCAACCTTGGCTTTGAGTGGTTCTGCCTTCAATATGTCCGGATACTTCAGGATCTGAAGCAGTGCGCATCCATCCGCAAACAACATCCACGCCAGGTCATTGTCGTCGTTGAATTGCAGAACCGATCATCAGTGTATAGATCCTTCAGATCCTTGATATTCACAACAATCTTTGCACGCAGACGTTAGACCTCATTCCAATCACCTTGCACGTGCATGTTTGCCCATGAAAGCTTGTACCGCTCTCCTAACTCGAGATGGGGTTCTCCGTGGTGAATGGGACCAAGGGACAGCATCTTAGGAGAGCAGTAGTCTGCAAAAGCTGGTCGACTTCTCAGATGATGTGCCACCCTCTGTATCTTGGGCCATACACTTGGCGATGTATTTGGGGGGTTTTGCAGCTGGTGGGCATACCGATCTGCCATGGTAATTATATTAAAGAGACTGAGAGTTGAGATAATGTGGCTGTCTCATGTATCTAGATGCATGTGAACACTAAGGTCCTTGTCTTTGTGTATAAATTTATAGCGGCAAGATCTCCTTATGCTTGTATTCAAATAATGAAAAAGTTGCAATAAAATTTTTTCGGATTATATAAATAACAATATGATCTCTTGAAATATCATAATTTCAATAAATTTGTAGGAGCTTCTATGTCAATAAATTTTAAATTAAAAAAATTATTCTTATTGACAAGTTACAATTTCTTGTTCAATTTTTACAATTTTTTAAATAAATTAAAGTTATTCTTTGAACAAAGATTATGATTGAGGCTTATTATTTTGAGAACTTATTTTTTAAAAATAAAAATTACACTTGACGAATAGTGATTTCTCGTTCAACTCTTGCGATTTACAGAATAAAAGTTATTATTCCTTAAGTAAAAGTTGTGATTGGAGCTCATTATTTTGAGACACAAATTACACATAACAGATTGTGATTTCTTATTCAACTCTTGCAATTCACAGAATAAAAATTGTTATTTCTTAAGCATAAGTTATGATTGGGATTTGTTATTTTTAATAGGGTAAAATGATCTTTTCACTTTAAAATTTATTAACACAAAAATTTATAAAAATTTCAGTAGAATTATAACATTTTAAGTGAATAAATTATTATTTATATAATTGATAGAGATTTTATTATCATTTTTCTTAAAATAATATCTATAGATGAAATGATATCCATTGGATAAAGTAGCTAGCTAGCTTTGCAAATATTTCATGTTTGACATATATAGCCTATGATAGGGTGCTAATGAGACATGATTTGAAGTAATCTATTGTGATGGACCCATGCCGAAGATCATTAAATGTTTTCGTAAATTGCTAATTAGAAAACTGTAATGTTGAAGCTAGCAGCGTCTGCTCTGATTTATAGAGCTCGGGCAATGAGAGTAAGAACTAATGAACCACGTACTGATAGGATCTAAATAAATAATGGGATCGATGCTTGACTTGACCCGATCTTTCATTCCTTACTTGCTAAACGAGACAAGTAAAGGACTCGATGCAAGGAATAAAGATGCATCACCACCGTATGCTATGAAGTATACTAAAGCAAACCCAAGGCCAAAAGTTTGCTTGATTTGTACGAAAGAATTTGCTGATTGATTAGTTAAAGACTATCCACATCTTTATATGATAATTAATTAAGGCATTGTTTTGTCCTGCTTCATTAAAGTATCGGAAAGTATATATTATTCTCGACTTTTTTTATAAGAAACGCATATAACCGTTTCGTACATGGAATAAGGAATGTAATGAAGATCAATAAATATGTTTGAGATTTATTTTTTCTCAAAATATCCTTGTTAATTGCCTGGCAATGTGATTGTATATTCAACGATGATAATTAACTTTATCATATTCCTTAAGAGGGTAAAAAATTTAAGTAGTGCGAGAAATTAAATAATGAGTAATTGTTTCATATATGTAGAGGGAAAAAAACTCATTTTTTATGAAGAGGAGGTTCAATTGAGTAACTAGGTGAATTATAGGTTGGTAAAAAAGCTAGGTGAATAATAGAATTTAGTAAAGGGTCAAGGTACATTTTTCCCTTGAACTAATCTCTGTGTAGTAGGGCTGTGCAAAAAGTTTTCTAGTTCAATTCAGTCTAGTCCAACCATGAGACAAGGTCGGCCCTATCCAATCTGGAAAAAAATTAGTCTTTTAAGATCAAAAAGACCAGACTCTTTCTTCAAGTTGGACTGGATAAGAGACTGAACATTTAGACCACCTGGCTTGGTCTAGTCCTATAAATTTATTTAATATAATTATAATTAATTTATTAATTATTATTACAATAAGTTAATTTATAATAATAATTTATATTTTTTGGGTTTTATACTTTGAAGTCATAAATACTGAGCAAAATTAGAGCATTGACCAACCACAATCTTCTCCTTTTATTGGCAAAATTTGTTGTTAACTTGATGCAAAGGCTTTTAGACATGTTGCAGGTTGTTTAATTTGAATCATTTGTGTTGTAACTGAAATATTTTTTGTTTGTTGTTATTGGGGATTGTTCTAAATATATAATTGTTGTTGTTGTGATAACTTTTACATGGCCATTAATAATTTTATTATGTTAATTGAGTTTATTATGTTAAAATAAATTGCTACCCTCATAGATGAAAAAGGAAAAAACAAAGTTAGATGATAGATAAAATTGGGACCAGTCTCCTAATCCTACTGGACCAATCCAATCTTATTCGACTTCGGGTTATACCAAGAGACCAGGGGTTGATTAATTCAATCCTTTTTATGAAAAGGACTAGACTTTAGGTTGGGTCAAAGTCCTGTTAGGTTAGTCTTTTGTGCAGCCCTATTGAGTAGCATCTAATATCCTAAATTATTTATCCTAACAATTTCTCCCCTGAAGTAATTAAAACACAGCATTTTCCCTGATGTTAAATACTCCAATGTTGACCGTTAAAAATATTGGCTCAAATTTAAATTTGATAAAAAATGTCACCTATCATGCCAAGTGGATTTTGGTTAAGATGTATTTTTCCCCATGCATTATTCTATGAGGAACAACCATTGTCCTAAACTATTCTCATTATAACAATTTCACTCAAAAAGTAATTAAAGCGTAGTGTATTTCCAAACATCCATAAATAATTCAAGACAAATTCCTTTTTTGCCCTTCTTTCAATTTAATTAAAATAAAAATAAGTTTGGCCCATCCAAACTACCAACTTTAAATTGGAGAGGGAGGACATGTAACCTCCCTGAGATTAAACCACAATTACTCCAAATCATGGTAATCCAGGGCTTAACCTTTCAAGAATTACCAAACTGTAGGGTTTATAAAAGGAAATTTCTCAAAATCTTTTTAAGGGAATCTCAATCTCAACAGTTCAAATCTCAAACATAATTTAAGAACTCCAAATCAGAGTTTTAAAAACAAAGCGGAAGCTTGAAAATCAATTGGGACCTAAATAATGAGTTTTAAAACTTATAAATAAATTTTATGTAGAAAATGACACGTGCGTCGTGGCAAGTCTTCTTTGTGCCATGTGTCGCGGCGTGAGGCACCATACGTCGCAGTGCATTGCACGAAATTTGACAGATCAGTGCTGTCATTTGATAGCTCGGGAGGCAAACTTTCGACGCATCCCAAATCTCCGTCCTACGTCCGATTGAGGTAGTTTCGATGTCTACACAGAGCTTTCTCCTAGCTCTAGCTAATGGCATAGGTTTAACCTTTAAACTCATTTTCTATAAAAAAGTTGGACACCAAAACCCATTTTTACCATATTTTCACAAAATCTCCCAAATGGGGTGTCCCAACTCAACAATAAGTGCCAATAGCTTACACAAACCATCTGACCACATTCAATAGACCCTTACGAACTCGTGCAAAACACCACACACAATCAAACACACTTATTTTGCAAAATCACCACTCAACCCCAATTTTCACAAAACATAAAAGAGGAGAAAAAGTTCCATAAAATCAACCATTTCATTCATATTTCTCAAAAATACATATGTTCCTATGTGCACAAGTATTTTAGCCCTATCCACGAGTTCACAACAAAAACTCACTAACCCAAGGCACAAAATACACTAGTTAAAATACAAAATCATGCAAGTAGAGCACCAATCATAACAATCAATCCTAGTTGGCAAATACATTAACAAATACACATGAAAAACAACTAAAGAGAGGCATATAGAGGATTTACTCCACAATCCTAAGCCTCTGTATGTTTTCCCCGACTCGGATCCGATGAGCTGGATCCTGAAAATATTGAGAATTGAAGGGTAAGTGCAACCATTCAGTAACCAAGTTTAGCTTAACCTATATAGTTGCATATCAATTAAAATAGATGCAATTAGGCAAACAAACATATATTTCACATAGCGCGAAGCTATAGTTCACAAAACTAACAACCATGTGACCAGGTTTACCATAAAACACTATATCATGATATTTTGCAAAAACATAACTCAGGGTCGCAAAAATAACAACCATGCACCCTTAACACGTGCCAGACCACAAAACTAACAACCATATGGCTGGACTTATGTGCATAATCATATGTCAACCTTTTATCCTCCTATTACCTCTGACACGAAACTGGTGGCTATCACATGGCTACGTCCTTCACGGACTAACCCAACCTTCCACTTGTGAGGAGCTACTAGGCCAAGGTTAACTTACTCACTTATGTAATCCAGTTTTCCCCAATACTAACAACCATGGGGTGTCGTACCCCTAATCTAGCCCCTTTATGAACTGGTGAAGACTAGTTAGGTTTGAGTCCCTCATAGAACAAGTGGGACAATCCTGAGTCAACCATGGGATAAAGGCTACCTCCTAATTTCAACGGTTAGTGCCAAGGCTAGTTCTTGATTCCAAAAGTCACTGCCAATACCACGTGGATTTTTAACCAATCTACTCCTTTTCCTAGATGAACTCCCACCAATAAGCATGCTATGCACATTTCACGCATAATATTCATTTTAACAATCATTCCTCAACACATGAACTACATAACACATATGCTCTATAATTTAACACATATTTCATCACAATTCTCCACCCATAGTAATAAATCATAATTAATTTCATAAAACAACAAGGGTAGTAGAATCAAGGTTTTCTTTCTCAAAACCATTTCACAATCAAGTATTTTCCAATATGTATCATCAATTTAACTCACAAATCACATTTTACAACACAATTAACATTTAACTATAAAAATTAAGTTTTTCCCGGTTACCTCAAACCTTTGAGAGGTCAAAGGTTTACCCCTCAATATAACAACTTCCCAAAGCTTCAAAAAGTTTGAATGGTGCCAAAATAAACCTCTATTCATCCAAACCATAAGAACATCATCATTACCTAGCTCTTAAAACTTTATCAACATAAAACTCCACATACACTATTTTTTATCAACTCATAATCGATACCTATTCTTACCCAATGGGTTCATTAGATTTCATTAATGCACATTATCATTAATGACACCTCAAACCATCATTAATGCACATTAACCTCTCTCAACTACCATATTTATGATAAATTTTAGGTATTAAACGGTCCTATGGACCAACCGCTACCAAAATCATTAATGTGGTGTTCCAATACATTAAACCACTCCTATTTAACTTATTTTAACCAATACAATTGGACCCATACTCTTATGGACTAAAAATTCATCTCCCAACTCAAACCCTACCATAAACAATCATAAATAAGGGAGGGAGGGTAAGAAGAAAGCACTATAATCTTACTTTAGGTGTTTGGGAGTTCAATCTATCAATAATGAGACTAAATATTGTGCCTTAGTAGAGCCAAAACTGAGCTCTTCATTTTCCTCCTCTTTTCCTCTTCTATTTTCACGCAACGCACGGCACAAAAGAGCCCATTACGTTTAAATTATCTCCGTACGCCGTGACGGACCAACCACGCACTGCGGCATGTGGCACAGAAAATAATTCTTCACTTTTCATACTCTTTCTTTGCTCAGGTGGCCCGTCTCCAATCCAGACCCACTTCTAGGGCTGAAATCATAACAATTATACCAAGTTAAGCCTCATTGGCCACACACCTCATTAACTCACTAATTACCCTCATTAGGTTGATAAATTAAGGTTAAAATTTTTCGAATGTTACAGGATAACATTTTAAACTATAAGAAAAACTATGAACTAATAATAGGGAATGGGTGGGTGAGGCTAATTGACAATAGAATACATAAGTAGACAATAATTAAAGATGATAGGAATGACTAGTTAGAATAAAGAGATCCCACCTAATAATGCACTACCTCATTTTTTCTCTCTTTATCTCTCTACAGCTTATCATTAAAGCCTACATGGCTTCTTCTTTTCAAACATATGTAATTAAATGTAGTCTTTTATTAAAAATAAAAAAGAAGGGCAAAAAAGAAAGTTGACTGGGTTATTTAAGAATGTTTGGAAATATGATATTTTTTAATTACTTTAAGGGTGAAATTGTTATAATGGTTCAGGATCAATTGATAGTAGCTCCAAAACATATAGTATGGATTGTCCCTTCAAGTCATATGAGATGCAACCATTAATATTTTTTTTAAATAATAAAGCATCATATACAACATGATTGCAAAACATGATATATATATATATATATATAATGGAATTATGTGTAAGGGAATGAAAAGGAGATTTGTCAAGATAAGGGAGACAACTAATAAAATCAATGAAATCACAGAGGATGTTATCTAAAGATTTAAGAAGATAAATGTCTCCCTTATTCAATGCAAGGTCACATGATATAATCTCCTTGGAATTGTTACAAGCAAGCAAGTTACCCTCCATTTAAAGTGGCACAATTTCTTTTGCACTTGCTTCTTACTTGACACTGTTTGGAACATTTTGACTAAAAATTTCTTCAAAGAAATTTATGATTAGCTCCTCGGCCTTCTCATTCTTTTAACCACCATACTAATGTAGGTTATATCTTGTATTTCATCAAGTGTAGAATCACTTTCCAATAGCTTGGGAATCAAGTAAACATCAAGCTCCAGTGGTAGTGACTCCAAGCATTCAGTCTCAACAATGGTACCTATATCAACATGAAAAACCAAACCTTCCTCATGCCTAGCAATTTCAAGTATAGTTAACATTCTATTATCACTAAGCAATGCATAAGAAGGTATGTCAAGTTCATTCAAAAATTCTTCAAGATCCACACAATATTTACATCGAAGATCATCTTCACAAAAACAAGGAGTTATTAGGATAAAAAGAGATAAATCACTACTAAACAAAGAAAGTTCATCACCAAATAACTCAATCTCATATTCTACTATACTTTTATCATGCTTAGCTCCTTGATTGACCTCAGCCTCAATATCCGAAGGTGCAAAATTTTCCTCTTTTAATATAGGCTCCTTTTGAATGTTAATCTCTAAAAAAGTAGGAGTAGGTGTCTCAGCCTTCATGGCTCTTTCTTCCATAAAGAAGTAACATAACCTTTCTGAAGCACATTTTGATCACTAAAAGAAAGTGTAAATGCATTATCAATAATAACCTAAGAAATATTTTGAGTCTCATCCACATAAGGCATATTATTTTCAACACATGCATCACATTCATGCTTAGTCTCCAATATATTATGGGACTCACATATGATTTCCTCATCTATATCATCATCATTATATGAATCATTTAAAAACTCCTTAGACAAGGTAGAAAACAAAGAAGAATCTACTTCATTAGGAATAAGAGAAATTACCTTTTGAAGTAAAGATTGGATTGACTCCTTCTCTTTTGAAGATTGAGTAACTTGAGGTATATTTATGATCTCAATAGCTTAATGAGCAACTTTTTATGTATCTTTAACTTGAAAAATGTAATTGCTCTCTTATGGGCTTGGGCTACTCTATGTAATTCACAATTTCTTTTTGGAATAGGACAATCATAATAGAAGTGGGAGGTAGCTTCACAGTACACACAATAAAATTTACCCCTTTTCCATATAATTTTTATAGATGCTCAATGTCAATGGTTGGTATATACTCAATATGATTACTTGATTAGATTCAAAACTCATGGGATTGAAAAATTCAAAATTGTGACTTGGGTAGAAATTATCATAATATAGGGGTGGCCAATCAAAGTTATATGGTTAAAGTTCATTATAAAAATGGGATGTATGGTTAATGTTAAGTGCTAGAAATGGATGAGAATACATGCCAAATAAGGTTGGAATGAATCATGATGGTGAAACCAAGCCATAAAATATGATGAAACTTATGTCTACAAGTAATGATGTAAATTCAAGCTCAAAATGATGGAATAACCAAGGAAGCTCAAATAATATGTCCTCTACAAGTGTATGAGTGAAAATTCATAATAATAATGTAAACAAAATCAATTAAGCAAGAAAACAAACAAACAAAAATCACAAAAAAATAAATGAAGAGAGAGTTAGAAAGGCTCAATTAGAAGGTACTATGCACGCTTTGGAAACTCTGTTGTTTGCATTTTGGAGGAAGTGAGCTTGTGAATTTTTGTTGAAGAAAATCCTCAATTAAAAATCCCCTAAAAATTTTATGAGAAGCAAAAGAGATATATAGGACAATGATATAAAAATTACAGCTCAAAATTCCTTCCCAATCATTTCCAGAATTTTTCACAATTTGGTCTACATTTCTAGAGAAACAGGATTTTATCCAAAAGACCTTCTAAGATTCCAACAAAACTTTCCAATAGGATAAAGAAAAAATAAAAGAAAAAGATAAGCACAAAAATAAAGCTAAGACAATAAGAAGAAATACAAAACTAGAACCAAGCAATTTGGATATACAGAGTAAGAGATATGCTAACTTAAAATTGCCACAGGCTTTCAGGATCCTCGGTAAAGGCTCCTTGGACCTTGTTAGTTTGTAAAAACTACATAGAACAATCCTCACCTCTAAAATTGACCAAAAGACTTTTAAATTGAATCTAAGAGATATATCTTTCCATTAAAATAAAATTCAAGTCCAAAATCATTCCCAATTAATTTTTCAATTAAGCACAGTAACATTGGAAATAAAGTACTGTCAAGCACTAAACTAGAAAAATGAAAAATTGCATAATTTTTTTCTTTTTTCAAACTGAACACAAAAACACACTTAGAAAATACAAAACATAATTTTTTATAATTTTTGAAAAACTTTCCAAAAACACAAAATATAAATTAAGCATTAAACAACCTCAAAATTAAACCTAAACACATTCCCTGAAAACGGCGCTTACTCAACCCTCAAAATAAAACTAAATTAATCCTAATATAATATAGGGCTAACCTAGGTCATTTCCTAAGGAATGTGTAACATCCTCAAATTTTAATCTGGTTATTTAGGTTTGATTAAGGAAATTAAGTGTATTAGCAAGGTGTGTGGTAGAGAGGTCTAATGGGCATGTTTGGTTATAATTTCATTCCTAAAAATGGGTTCAAAGGAGAGTCGGGTCACTCGGATGTGAAAAGAGGAAGAAAATAGAAGGGTAAGGTCCTGTGCCACATGTCGCAAGTTGTGGATTTGGCCACGATGGCACATGTATGTAGATACGCCTGGGGAGAGCTCTTTGTACCATGCACCATAGTGCATTGTGTGTCCGCTGCAATGTATGGCCATTTTTCTGCAAAATAAGAATGTGAACTGATGCAACAAAAAGGGGAAAACAAAGAAGAGTCGAAGAGAAATGAAAAGAGAAGTGCTAGGGGTTAAGAAAATTGACCTTTGGGAGTACTTTAGAGCTAAAAACCATTTGAGGTAAGGTTTTTAAGCTTAAATCTTCCTACCTTCTTCCATTTTCATGATGTTAGGAGTTAAGGTTTGGTTGAGAATAATGATTTTCGATCAATATAGGCTAGGGGTCCAAACCCATTAACTTAAATAGAGTTAATGGGAGTAGATTAAACTAATGAAAGTTATTATTTATTGTTTTATGATGATTGGTGATTGGGGAACATTTAATATGCGAAATTCCATCACAAATATCATGGTTAGAATAATGTGGCTCCATTAATAGCCACTAAAGAGTTCAATGATGTTAATGAGGGCTAGAAAGAGCCAATAAACCTTATGGGTATCTTTTATATGAGTAAAGAATGAATCTTGAGAGTGAAGAAGTATTGAGTTAGTAGTGAAAATTACCAAAAAAATAGATATTGATGAATTAATTTGTGATTCATTATAGAATGACTATCTTTCACACCATTTAAGCTTCTTGAAAGATTTAGAAATGAGTATTTGAAGGATGAAACCTTTGACTTCCTAAAAGTTTGAAGTAACCGGGGGAACTCTATCTTATGCTTTTATATGTTAATTTGTCCATTGCTTAATATTTGATAATTTAAATGTGTGAAACTAAATGAATTGCAAGTGTGGCATGAATACTTAATAAATCCACTGTGTTGGTTTTTGCGAAGATGAGAACATGATATATGCAAACTTCTATGAAATAATATTAGTGGAGTTCTATAATAAGTTTTTCCTTAGAATTTAATGATTAATTGTTATAGGAATTCAATGACTATAGGTTTTAGTAGAGTACAATAAATATGTGTTAATGAAGTATTATGAGTATTGTAACATTCTTGATTTTAAACTGAATTAATTAAGCCTGAATTAGATTAATTAAGTGCATTAGCAATGTGTGTAGCCAGAAAGGCCTAACGGGTGTGTTTGGTTTTAATTCTAGCCTTAGAAGTGTAACACCCTCAAATTTACAAACCGATTTTTTTGCAAATTATTAAAACCATTATTATGATAGAATTTTTTTTTTACCATGATACATCCAAGACATACCACAGGTATTAAAATATCCCAAAAGGCAATTAAAACCATGAGGGACAGACATGATCCTCATGGCATGATATTCAAATCAGATCATAAATCAAGAGGGACAGGCATAATCCTCTTGGTCATATAAATACTTTTAATAAAAAAGATTAGAGTTTACATGCTTCTCAAAGAAGATATGTCCTAAGTTGGCACAAGATACATTGTATAATCCAAAATAAGAGGCAACATAAAAGATGGTGTCTCATACACCATAGTTACACCTCTAGTGCTTTCTCAGCCGGACTCGCTCCTGTAAAAATGTTAACCACGGGGAATGAGACTTAAAAGTCCCAGTAATCAAAAATTAATATGTAATGATGCATGTGGATGTAACTAATCATGCGATTGCTAAGTGGGCACACAAAACATTTAACTGAACAATATTTTCAAACAAACCGAACAAGTATTTAATTTGCATGATTGCAACTTATATCCTCCTTTCGCCATGCTCGGACGCCAAATCACCCGGCCAAAGGTGAGTTGGACCAAGCGACACGCCACTCATTGGGTCCAATGAGGGCTTACCACGTGGTAATAATTAACCGAACAGAAATTCCTATTAACACCATACATTAAAATACCCTGACAAGTCATGCATCATTCAAATATCCAAACAGAAATATATCCGAACAATAATATCTCATCATGATAAACAAAAATAAATTTTTAACCCACTTGGCAATAATTTCAAACAAGTATATACAGTATTTATTTTCAATAATTCATAATTTTTCCAAACAACAAAACAACACATAACCATTCACAAACACACCCATCACAACACATTAATAATGGTTACCTTGTGTCTTGAATAACAAATTCCCCTTCACAACTCCTTTTTCACCACTATCTTTGTCAATATAATCTACATAATTATTTCACAATACTATATATTAATTTTACATTAAAATAAATAACTCTAATTTAAATAGTTAGAAAGTCTTAGATCTATAATCCATATTAACACTAATTTAAGATTTATGCCTCATTTAACTTCTCAAATTCTTTTTTAAAATTCTCGTACCCTAATAAACTATTTTTTTTAATCCTCAAATCACTTCTAGTATCACGATTTCATCCTTCTATATTCTAAAAATTCATCCAAAAATAAATTAAATTTTAAAATTATCCTGAAGCCTCAAATCACCTTTCTATAACTTCAAAAATACCTATTCATACTTAAATAAATATTTAATAATCATAGGTTTATCCCTACATCTCAGATTCCACATAAATTCAACCATATAGATCTAGATTTTAACTCAAAAATTCTTAAACATGAGTTTCAACCTCAAGAAAATATTCTATAATATTTATTATATCCCTAAGAGTTTTAACCTATATTTTTAATCCATCATATCATCAGATTAACTATCCTATAGAAAAATCCTAATCAAAATATTTACTCTATCCTACAAAATAATCATATCACTAGAAAGCTAATATTATTTAGAAAATAACTATAAAATTAATTTTGTAATTAAATAAATTTTTAAATGCTAATCTAAATAGGAAAGTTAGAACATACCTGAAGAAAAAGAAAATAACCCCCCCTTACGAGAAAACGCCAATCAACGTGAGAGGAAGAGAGAAAAATAATATAAAAATGGGATTGTGAGTCCCAAAATTATATTAAAAAAAACTATAGGTTTGAATTTAATTATTCAAACCTTTGGGCCAAAAGTTGCAATTTTCTCTAAATTGCATCTTAGCCTCTCATGCTTCCTAATGCACACACCCCCTCCTTTTTATATATGAAGGCACCTCTTCTCTTCCCTCATCTAACTAATGTGGGACTTAGAAACAACAACCTTCCACCCCCCTTTTTTTTTATTCCTTCTACCTTCTCTTTTTTTTTAACACACATAAAAAAATTATTTATGTATTATATCTTAACTAAATATTGCTTATGTGGTTTTAAATTTAAATTTTTAAATTCATAATTAAATACCTAACCATAATATTATTTCTAAATAACCTTAAATAATATAAATTCCTATTATTATCATTTTTTTTCCTCAAAACCTAAATTCCACAATTTCTTTATTATATAAAAATCAGGATGTTACAAGAAGCATGTTCAAAGAGAATCAGGTTATCCAAGAATAAGAAGAGGAAGAAATTTGAAGGGTAAGGTTCTGTAACACGTGTCGTGGCTTGTGGATTAGGCCACCATAATGTTTATGTCCTGACATGCTTGGAGGGATGCTCGCTATACCATGTACCAAGGTGCATAGTCACTTTTCTACTAAAATACAATCAAGAAATGAAGCAGAAGAAGAGAGAAAAATAAAGAAATACAACGGAAAGACGACAATGCTCTGTTAAGGCTTGAGGAATCTGAGTATTGGGAGCATTTTGAAGCTTATAAATGCAAAGGGTAAGCTTCCTACACTTAAATCCTCCTTCTTTCTTTCATTTTCTTAGTATTAAAAGTTAGGTTTAGTTGATAATGATAATTTTTGGTCCATATGAGCTATAAGTCCAAACCATCGACTTAAATAGAGTTAATGGAAATAGATTGAGTTAATAAAACTTGGTATTTATGGAGTTATGATGATTGGTGGTTGGAGAGCATTAAATATCCAAAAGTCCTTATAAATGTGTTAGTTAGGACAATGTGGTTTCATTAATGGCCATTAAAGAGCTCAATGATATTAACAAGGGCTAAAGGAAGCTAAGAAATTTTATAGATATTTTTATATGAGTAGAAAATTAATCTTGAACATGAAGAAGTGTTGAGTTCCTAGTGAAAATTAGCCCGAGAGTGGACATTAATGAACTTAATTATGAATGTTTGTAGAGAAACTTTATTGGCACTATTCAGGCTTCTTGAAAGCTTTAGGAGTAAGTAATTGAGGGGTGAAACTTTTAACTTTTCAAAGGTTTGAGGTAACTAAGGGAATTCTATCTTATGCTTTTGTGTGTTAATTAATTTATTAATTTATATTTGATAATTGAATTATGTGAAACTTATTAAAATGTAAATGTGGCATGTTTTGTTTGAAAAACCCACTATGAGGTGGTTGACTAATATAGTTCAATGATTTTGAAAAATTATAGAGTCCAATGATTGTGAATGTGTGAGATATAATGATTATGAAAATATGAAGTCCAATAACTTGTTTTATTTGGAATTTAATGATTTTGAATTGTGATGGGGTACAGTGACCTTGTATTGGAGGAGTTCAATAAAAATGTGTTCAATGACTATTTGAAAATATGAAGTTCAATAAATTGGTGGTGGAGTTCAATGATTTGATTATGTATAATATGTGATTATTATGTATGTGATTGGGTATAACAATGTGATGATGTATGCTTAGTTGTTAAGTAAATGCATGCTTCAAAAAATTGTGCACATCTATGCATTGCATGACCTTGATAGCCGAGAGTTCACTAAGGTAAAGGAGTAGAGATTTAAATCCACATAATAAGGCTCCTATCCAAGTTAATGGCTTGCCTGGATTGTGAGATGTTTATTATCCTCCTTATTTAATGAGGGACTGTTCTACTAGTTCAACGAGGGACTCAAAATTAGCTAGCTATCTAATGGTTCAACGAGGAAGCTAGTCTAGGGAGTATGATACCCCATAATGTGAGGAAATGGGGGAAACCATGTTTCACAAGTAAGTTAAGAAAACCTTAGTCGAATAACCCCTCACAAGTGTTTAAGCTAGGGAAGTCCTAGATTATAGACAATCCCAGTGTGCAATAGCCCACAATTTCACATCAGAGGAATAAGGAGGATATAAAAAAAGTGTGATCATGTATCTAGTAAGAAAGAGCACATGGTTGCTACATTATAATCCTAATGAAATAAAATATCTAAAAGCTTTATTTTTATGACACGGTCATAAATTGATTAATATCCTATAAGTATGCATCACTGTGAATGTAAATGTAGATGTACACTCTTGAAACATAATTTATGATTTGATATTAATAATTGTCTTATGTATATGTTTGAATGTGGACTAGAAGGTTGAGTTACACTCTTGAACATATTTATGTTCAGAAATTGATTAATAACTTGCCACTTATATTTAAATTAATTGACATGCATTAATATGACTTAGTTGGACCTTAGTTACTAAGTAGTTGTACTCACCCCATTATCTTCAATCTTACAGGGAATAGCTCAAAAGGACCACACAAAGGAAAGTAATTAGAGGCATAGGACTGTGATCTTATAAATATGCCTCTTTACTTGAGTCTTTATGTGTATATGATGATTGAAATTGCCAACTAGGAATAGTCCATTTTAGTATGTGTTTTATGAGTTATAAGTGTATTTTAGGCCCCAGGAAGTGAGTTCATGAAATGTGATATATATATATATATATAATAAGGCAAAATACTAATACAAATAAGAGTTAGGCATATTATGCGATTTTATAAATTATTTGATGAAAAAGGTGATTAAACTCTCCTTTTTATGTTTTTGAATTGAAGGGATTGAGTATTGAAAGTGTGAATTATAAGTGTTTTTCATGATGTGTTGCATTGCATAAGTAAATTTTACTCTTTTATATATGATCCAAGTAGATTCAATGGCTCTTGGCTTTTGGTAAATGAGTTGGATACTTAATTTTGTAAAAAAGGTTGAAAAAGTGTAAGTTTTGAAAAGAGTATCTAAATTTTAAATGAGTAATAATTTGGTCATGAAACCTAAGCCATTAGTTAGAACTTGGAAAAAGCTTTTCGTAGACACCTAGTTCGCATTAATCAGATGTCAGATGGAGATTTGGGAAGCGTCTAAGGTTGCCTTTGAAGTTGTCAATTTGACAGCAAAAATTTACTGTCATAAAACGTGCAATGCGCCACAGTGCATGGTGCCATAAGCCATAGTGCATGGTGCCATAAGCCACAGTGCATGGCATAGAGGCAAACAAGCCACGACGCATGCCCTAAAAAACCACAGAATTAGTGTATCTTATGATTTATGCACAAATGCATTAAACTTTAAAGTGATCCTATGCTTTTGTATAATTGTGAACTCTGATTTATCTATTTTAAAGTCTATGGAAATGATTTTTATTTTTTAAAAAAATTAGGATCCCAACTTTTCCACCTAATTACAAACTTGGTGTTATATCATTTACCTTAAACCAATATCTTTAACTATGAAGATTTAAAGTTAATCATAGATTAGAGAAGGTGGATATTAAAAGCATATTTAATTATTGGGAATTTAATGATTTGTGAAAATGTGGAGTTTAATGAGATTGGTAAAGTGGAGTTCAACAATTTGATTGTGTGCATTATGTGATTATCATGTATATAATTGGGTACAACGATGAGGTGATACATGCTTGATTATTGAGTAAATGCATGCCTTGAATTGTGCCTATCTATACATTGCATGATCTTGAGAGGCAGGAGTTATAACGTCATTCCTGACATTACCAAGTACACAAAACAAAGTTATAATAATCGAGATTTATATTAATCCTATAAAAAGTTATCATAATCTAAAGGTTAAAAGTATTTAAGAAAAATGGGATCCCAAGAAAACCCTTTTTAAAGATAGTTTGAGCTTAAACTATAGTTCAAAACCAAATAAATTTGACAACAAAAGCATAGGGAAAACATCACATGAAAATATTAAGCAAAATACAATTTTTAACCACAGAAGCATAGTATGCCATGACGCAATGTATCATCCGCAGCGGCAGACTGCATAGAGGGAAATGTAACATCCTAAGTTTCTCAATTAGTAATTTTCAGTATCTCCAAAGGTAATTTGATCAATTTAGATAAATTATTGATTAATGAGGTTTATAGGAGAATAATATAGTTTTTGGATCCTTAGATCGCCTTAGAAGAGGGCTAGGTCGATGTTTGAGTGGGCCGTGGCACTAAAGAGAGTTTAAATTTTGTTGTGGCTTTTTGTGCCATGCGGTGCAGCAGGCGTATCAATGTACTGCGATACACGTGTAAAATTAGCACTTATCGGTTCATGAAAATAGACCGAAAATAGAAGAGAGAAAGAAGGAAAATGAGAGAGTGATAAAAAGGAGCTCATGGTTTACTAGGGCACGATCCCTAGACCACATTGGGACCATTTAGAGCTTAATTTACTATTAGGTAAGTTTCACATTCCCTCTCTTTTCCCATTTATGTGAAGTTTCTGACTTAAGTGGTAGTTTAGGGCTTGATCTCGGTTCTCTTGGGTTTAGACCAAACCCATTAGTTTATTTAAGGACTTAAGGAGTTTAATCAAGCTTCTAACCCTAAGTTTATGAGTTTTATGATGGTTGGGAATTTTTGTTCAGGGTTTGGACGAACCATAGGCATAATCTGGAAGTTTTAAGACAATGTGGGGTATTGGTTAGTAATTTTGGTGTATTGGGATGTTTAATAAGATGGTTAGTGTTTGAGAATGGTTGATATTGTTAGAAAAAGAAATTTGGGTACTTTAGGTACTTAGAACCTACAAAATTTAGGGCTTATCCAGAGTAATAATTGACGATTGTCACTTGATTGTGTAGATTAAGTGTTGCTCAAGCTACCTCATGCATATAGAACGTATGGAGCTAACTTTGAGCCACGGCAACCCTTTTTGTGTGACAAAGGGGTTAAGGTAATGAAATAATTTACACTATTTGATTATATTGCTTAACTGTCTACAAGTAGATATGTTAAATTTATTACTTGAGATTTGATAGCCTTGCATATTACAAAATGTGGTTTTATGCATGAAAAAATATTTGTGAACAATGAGAATGATGAAAGTTTTATATGGACTAGTTGAGAAAGTTGAAATGCATATGTGTTAAATATGATGAGTGTGAGTATGATCATATTAGAAGGTGAGAGTTCACCCGTAGGAAGGAGTAGTGGAAGTTTATATGGCATGTATCTCCTTAGTATTTAGTGAGGCACAGTGTTAGAGATTTTCTCCTTAGTATCCATGCAGGATACAGCGTTGAAGAGTGATGCTCTTTAATATCAATGATGTGGTGTTAGAATAATGACACCCCAATTCGTGTGCGATAGGGGGAGATCATAGTCTAAAAGTGAGATAAAATACCTTTGGCTAGGTAATCTTATCATTGAAGGTGAGCTCAAACCATTGTAAATGTGCCTTTAGTCCAAGAGCCTATGGTTTTCAGTCAGGGTGATATGGAGGCTTGGATAGTAGAATAATCATACTAGTGGTAAATGACTTGTATTTATAGAAAGGAATAGGTTGTAATATGCTAAAAGTATATTTTAGAGTATTATATCTTTACTCTCTTATGATTGTGCATGTTAATTAATAGTAGTAAATTATTCTGTTACTAAAATGTTTATCTTACCCTGTGGTTATATTTTACAGGTGAGAGCTTTGGTAGGGGCAAGGGAAAGGAAGGGGCAATTGAAGAGTGTACAGTATTGTAGTATAGCTCTTCTCCTTTCTCTTTTGGGTTTGTAATGAATATTGCCAGTATATAATGCTAACTTAGGAACATGACATTATTTATTATCACTTGTATGAATTTATGATAAGTGTGCATATCTTAGTCTAAGGTTAATGTTGTAGATTAAGTATGTGTTTGGCCAAGTTACAATTACAAGTGATGTATTTGAAGTGATTTATGTGCCAAAATGACCAAATTAAGATGTGTGTTAAATTTTATTCACCCCTTTATATTATTGTCAAATGGGGGTTTGGTGGTTACTTTGAGTGTGAATGTTTATTTGCATGATATGAATGAATTGTCATGTTGTGTGTGGTCCATTTGAGGTGATCAAAGTGTCTCTGGGGCTAATGGCATTTGGTATTGTGAGTTGGATACCTTTGTGTGTGTTTTAAGATGAAAACGAACTATTTTGGATTTAGGTGTTCATCTTTTAAATGGATGATCATTTGAGTATGAGACTAGTGCCATTAACTAAAGGGCTCAAAGAGCTTTGTGTAGACACTTGAACTGATCAAATCAGACGTCAGATGGCAAAATGGCGAGCTCCAAAAATTTAGAGAGCTATCATGATAGTAGGTGCATGCCATAGAGCAAGTAGCTTTTAAGAGACTTGTCCCTCTATGCCATCCACCATAGCGGACGGGCCAAATTTTTTGAAAAATGGCTTGTTTCTGCCTATTTTGAAGTGGTTTGATTTTCATGCTTCGTATTTGTTCTTAATTAATTTTTAATCATGGTTTGAGTTTAAACAATATTTTAAAAAGGGTTTTTCTTAAGATCCCATTATTTTAACTAATTATATTTCAAACCCTTAGGTTGTGATAACATTTACCTGAGATTTTATATAATCTTACTTATCACAATAGCATGTAAGAGTGTTGTACCGATAATGTCAAGGCGGACATTACAGAAAACATCCCTCTTTGTGCCTTACATGACGGTGCGATGGACAATGTGCTATGGTGCCCGTCTCCTATCATGATAACAAACTGCTATCATGATAACTCTCCTAGCCAACTTCTGGAGTACACTATTTTGTTGTTCAATTCGAGCGATTTAAGTATCTGCATGTAGCTCTTAAAGCCACCTAGTTATTAGCATCAATCTTACTAAAAAACTGAGCCAAATGAGAGTTGGACACCCAAACCTAAAATGGTACATTTACTTCCAAAACTCACAAACTAGGTGCCCAAACTTTCCATTTGAGTATCAATAACTGTGGAACCACTTGAATCAACTCAAATAAACCATAAAGAACTTGTTCAAGCATTCAAATTACAATAACAACAACCCAAACAAGACTTGACCATCAAAATCCTAATTTCAACATAAATTTCACTAGAGATAATAACATCACATAATTAATCCAATGGCTAATCGAACACATGAATCATTACAAAACTAACATTTGTACTAGTATCTCAGCCTTTCACAGCTACTACAACACAGATACAATAAACCCAGGCCGAGATATCCATAGTTAATAACAAGAATCATGCAAGTGCATACAAAAATACATGTTTTTCCTAAGTTGGCAAATGCATATTTCATTCATTACAAACCCAAGGAAGCATATAGGACTATACAAACACTAGCTAATCCTCACGGTGTTTGGATGCACCTTCCTTTTCCTTGCCCCTATCAGAGCCTTCACTTATAAAATGTAACCACGGGGTGAGTCGAGGACTTAGTAACCAAATAGTCTAATCAACTACTCGTATGTGAGAACAATTTGTGCATATGTGAAATGGCATAATAAAACATGTATCAATTCACATAAATTCCCAAATACAGTTATATTATGATATACATGATTCACATACCACCTTATACCCTCCTTATGTTTTTTTACTGAATCTATGAGTTGATAACTCAATAGGACTAAGTCTATATGACTAGACTAGCCTAAGCTCACCATTAGTAAGAAGCAACCCCAGTTAAGAATACTTTCACCCACTATGGACCACAAACTCCCCCTATCCATGAATACTAGGGATGTCAATGCACAATCTATCACTTATAGAATTGGGACTTCTAAACAATATAATATTGAGCACCGGGGCCTCAACGGTGCTAATGTACCATATGAATTTTCAAATAATATCTCGACAACACACTATAGTGAACTCTCACCCTTTTACAATGATCATGCCAAACATGCTTAATGCATCTAACATATATTCATAACATATCAATTGGTACGGATTCTTATTTCTACTCAAATCATAGAATTTTATAAATAGTTATACATAAAAGTAGCATTTAACTTCCAAACACTGAAACATTAAAATAACTTTTCATTTACTTCACATAGCTTCATAATCTTAATTTCATATTATTGCGATGTTAGTATTAAACTAAAACATTAACTTTAAAATCTGACACACTACCATCTGAGCACATAAAAAAGGAGATTAGACAATTCGATTATCTCAACCTTTTTGTCACTAAAGGGGTTATCATGGTCAACCAACAACTCCACACGTGTCCACTAGTATTGCAATGCTCAATCAAAGGATAATCTACAATATTAGACCCTTAATTATCAATTCACATACTAATCACCCTAATGATAGCACAAATTTGGGTACCTATAATATCTAAAACCTCAATTTAGCCCCACAATTCTTCCAACACACTCCACTAATCCTATTTAACATTCCAACACATAGATAACACCAGTACATTACCCACATTGCTCTTAATCATCTAATTTCTACCTAGGGTTTGTCCAAACCCTAACCAAAAACTCTAAATTATTATATAATCCATAAATATAGGTTTAGAGGCTTGATTTAACTCCCTAATACCTTAATTGAGGCAATGGATTTATCCATTAGCTAAAAAAATTGAATGAAAGCCCTAAAATACCCTAATCATCATAAAAGTCTGAATATAGGGATAAAGAGAAGTGTAGGAAGCTTAACCAAGCTAAATCTTGCTCTAAATGCTTACAAAGTGATCTCAAGGTCAAGCCCTAGTATCTATCGATCGCTGCTCATCGTCTTCTCATAATCTCTCTTTCCTACTTTTAATTTTCTTTCTGATTCGTGAGCTGATAAACACAAATCTATGTACATGCATCACAGCACACAGCACAGAAAGTCCCTTTTACAATTTTAAACCTCCTTCCATGTCACAGCATGTTCAAACTTCGATCTAGCCCTCTTTTAAGGTTATTCAATGATCTAAAAACTATATTAGCCTCCCAAAAATAGCATTAATAAGAAATTCACTTAATTTGACCAAAATATTCTTATAAATATTATAAGTTCCTAAAGTTAAAATCCAGAATGTTACAAGAGTTACCTAGGAATAGGAGTAGAGAATTAAATCCACATGCTAAGGCTTCCATCCTAGTTGATGGCTTGCCTAGATTGTTATTTGTATATTGTCCCACTTGTTCAATGAGAGACTATCCCACTGGTTCAACGAGGGATTCGAACCTAATTAGCTATCTTCTTATTCAATATGAAAGCTAGTTTAGGGACAATGACACCCCATAGTATAAGGAAATGGGGGAAACTGTGACCCACAAGTGAGATAGAGAACACCTTGGTTGGGTAACCCGTTACACATGTTTAGGCTAGGGAAGTCTCAGATTATAAACTATCCCAATGTGTTATAGCCTACAGTTTTGTGTCAGATGAATAACAAGAATATAAGAGAGGTGTGATCATGCATATAGTGAGAAATGGCACATGGTTGTTATATTGTGTCCTTATTAAAATAAAACATACAAAAGCCTTGTTCTTCATGAAATGACAATAATTTGATTAATATCTCATGAGTATGTATCATTGTGAATGAGAATGTGGTTAAAAGCTCTTGAAACATGTTTTATAATTTGTTGATGATCACTATCTCATGTGTATGTATTGATAAGAACTAAACATTTGAGCTATACTCTTGAATATATCCATGTTTCAAAATTACTTAATAACTAGCCGCTTATATTTAAATTAATTGATATGCATTAGTATGAGTTAGTTGAACCTTGGTAACTGAGTGGTTATACTCACCCTATTATTTTCAATGTTATAGAAAATAGCTTAAGGGGAAAAGATAAAGAAAAACAACCAAAGGCATAGGATTGTCATCCTATTAGTAGACATCTTTTATCTTTTGAGTATGTATGTGTATATGATGATTGATATTGCCAACTAGGATCATTCCATTTGGAACTTACTTGCATGATTGGTTTTGTGAAATGTAAAGAGTATTTTAGGCCCTAGGGTGTATGTATATGATTTGTGTTATCTAAAGTAGGACCAAAATACTAGTGCAAATAAAAAATGATCATAACTTGTGATTGTTGTGGATTTTATAATGAAATGTATTATTTTAGCTCCCCCTTCTGTCTTTACAATTTAGGGGTTAAGCGTTGGTATTTATGGCTTTTGGCTTAAGGAATGTGGTTCGGACACTTTGTTTTATGAAAAGTGATGAAAAAGTACAAGTTTTGAAATAAGTGTCTGATTTTTGAATGAGAAATAATTTGAGTGTGAAACCCAAGCCATTAGTTATATCTTGAAAAGATCTTTCCATGAACACTTAGTTCGCGTCAATCAAACGTTAGATGGAGAAATGAGGCACGTCGGAAGTTGCCCCGGAAGCTGTCAATTTGACAGTAGAATTTTGTTGCCATGTAACGCACAACAAACTACAGTGTAATGTGTAACGAGCCATAGTGCATGGCATAGAGGCTCACAAGCTGCTATGCATGTTCAACGAGCCATGGCACATGCCTCTGAAACTACAGAATTATTTTGTTTTCTGACTTCTAAGCAAATGCACTGATTCTTTAAATGATCCTCTACTTTTGCATAATCTTTATACTCTAATTTTTCAATTGTAAAACATTTTGAAATGGTTTTAGTTTTGAAAACTTAGGATCCCATCTTTAAAAAGTATTTATGAACTTAGTAATTTGTCTTTTACCTTGAGCCAGTTTCTTAATTAATTGAGATTGAGAGTTAATTAGGGAATAGTAAGTGAGGAGATTACAAAATGGTTTTAGTTTAACAAAAAGGTTATCTAATAAAATAAATCACCCAATGCTGTGAAAGTTGATTACCTAATTACCTAGTTGGCAAGTAATTAAAATTGCTAACTAAAGTGGATGGTTTAGACTTCTCTTTTTCAAGAATGTGGAACCCTAGGGTATGTTAATAGAAGAATCCTAGCCTCTAATTAATTATGGCAGCTTACTAAACTTCTCTTCCTTGGCTGAAATAGTGTTTACTTAAGATAACTATCTCAAGCAATCTAACTTCACTAATTTAATTCCCTAAGTGATAATTAAAAGCCCCTTAAGTAAACTCTGTAGCTTAGCTCAAGAATTCACTAAATGTTTAGTCAAAAATCACCCCCTAATGCCACAGCCAAAGGATCAGTCAAGCTCAAGAATATGAAACTTAAGCAATTCATCAAGCATTTACTAAAAATTATATGCTAGATCAATACAAGACATTCACCATTTGAAATCACATATTAAAATGCAAATTCATCAAGTGGCCAAAATTTCTAGCAATAAAAGGAAGTGAAATTCAAGTCAACAATCTTGTTTTAACACAAACATTTACAACCAACCATGAAACTAAAGCCAAATTAAACTACAATCAACCATAGTCATAGTATTATAGTGAAATTGAAACAAGATGAAGAATAAGTTGAGCTTAGCTAAATGAAGACTTCAATGCTCCTCTTCTATCAACTCTTTCCTAAGATTTCATGGAGAATTTAGCTAGAAAACATCAAGAACACGTTGCTCTTCCAAGAACACCAAGAGGCCAAGAGTTGCTCCATGAACTTAATGAATTGAGCTTCAAATCTCCTTGCAATAATGAGGAGTAAGGTCAACCAAGGGAGAGAAGAAGAATGGTGGAAAAATTTTTAAAGTTTGATGGCTGAAAGTAGAGATATCGGGGCTAGAAAAATGAAAAAAGTATAGAGAAGGTGAAAAAAATGAAGAACAAGATGAACTAAAGAGAGAGAATGGAAGATATGAGTGAATTGTGGTATTAGATCTGAATTTTTGGAGTGTGGGATGTGCTAATTGAGTTTGGCATCAGCTAAACCTAATTAAAAAAAAGGAATTTTGGGGCCTCGTCACACTTGCTATGTGACATCCTCCTATTGACTTATAGATGATTCCAATGTGTGTCAAATTATCTATATTTTAAGCTGATCTAGAACACCAAATGTGAAGAAAAACACGTCCAAACTCATTATCTTTGACTCTATGGACTTTTGACTTCATTTGCTTAATTGATGCACAAGTCACATGTCACCTGTGTAATAAAAATCACATAATATAATTAAATAACATGTGATATCATAAAATCTAATTTAAGTCCAAAATTAAATTCATATTTATAAGAGAGAATTTATTGAAATAACTAAGTTCTTTGGTGCACAAAATCATATAAAAATTTTCACATAAATACAAACCGAAAACTAAGTCAAACTAGCACACTTGAGAAAGTGTTGACTTTTTATTTAATTACTCTCAAAACAAAATAAATTTGTAAAATATAATTTGACCATGTTACACCTGAAAAATGTGACACGGATGGCACGCAAGCGAAGGTCCCGGCCTTCACGGCAAGAACCGGACGAAAGAGGAGTCGCCACCAAAATTTTAAGGTAAATTTTAGAAAACCGATTAAATGAGCATAAGGATGGTTTGCAAAAATAAAAAATAGGTTCGAGAGTCGGTTGAGTGTGGGGAAAGTGTTAGGCACCCCACAACACCCGTTCGTCAGAACGATTACCTAAAATTTGTTGTGCTATATTAATATAGTTTTAAAATTATTTTAATTATCCCTTTTATATTCATGTGTTTGATATAAAAATAATAAAAATTAAGTAAAAAATATTTATTTATTTATGAGGGAGGACTTGACTCAGAATCTGACTCTAAGGCCTACATATCCTATGATGGGAATTAAAGTCCACGTAGTTCGGGCTTGAAAATTGTTGGTGAAAATATTTTTTGAAGAGAAATTAATTGAAAATAATTCACTATTTTACAAATAAAACAATTTCTGAAATTTTGATATGTATGTTTTAAATTGTAAAAAGTAATTTAATTTTGATTATTTTCTCAATTTTTGAATATTTGGAATAAAGAAAGAAAAGAGTTTAAAATTACTTTTCTTTATGTTTATGATTGAAATTTTAACTGCTATACCTGCAGAGCCTTATTGGCTCATACGATAATGCAATCATTCTAAATATCTATGGAGATTCTAAAATCTCATATGATAAAGAGTTCAACAACTTAATTTATTTTTTTAAGATATATATATATATATATATATATGTTTTTAAAGAATTTTAATCATCATACTTGCAAAGCCTTATTGACTTATACAATAATATGAGTATCCTAAATATCTACGGAGATTCCAAAATCTCACATGATAAAAGAATTAAATTTATTTAAATAAATTTTAAATTTTATTAATTTTAATATATATAATTTATATACATATATTTTTTTAAAAAAACTTAATCATTATATCTATAGAGTCTTATTGACTCATACGATAATACAATGATGTTAGAATCCTATGGAGATTCAAAAATCTCATATGACTAAAAGATATAATTGGAAATGTGATTACAATTTAAATACATTAATTTGGTTAATTAATTTTCTTAAATTGTGTATTATATGATTATTTACAAAAATTATTTATTTATTTTCTATATAAATTATGAATCACGATATCTGTGAGGATTTATTATCCTACACGATAATGTGATTAATTTAAGTCTCTACAAAAATTCTTAAAATCTCACATGGGACTTAAATAAATTTTTAATTTGGATTATAAAAAGATAGTTAATTTTAATGATGGGCCTTTGAAACCCATATTAACATATAAGTTTTACTCTCATATCTATAAAACCTTATTGATTTACACGATACGAGATTATCCTGAATATCTGTAGAGATTCAAAATCTCACACAATAAAAGGATTAAATAATATTCACTTTGAATATATTTTCATGCGTAATTATATAACACATATTTTTTTAATATAGAAATCTTAATCACTATACCCACGAAGCCTTATTGACTCATGCAGTAGTATGATTATCCTAAAGATCTATGGAGTTTCAAAAATCTCACATGACCAAAAGATCTAATTAGAAAATGTGATTATAATTCAAATTTATTAATTTAATTAATTAAAATTATAAAAACATTTATTATTTTATTTACAAAATTCATTTATTTATTTACCATATAAATTGTGAATCACAATATTTGTGAGGATTTATTATCTTACACGACAAGGCAATTAATTTAATTTTCTACGAAGATTCTTGAAATCTAATGTGAGACTTAAATATTTATTATAAAAAAATTAATTTTAACAATAAGCCTTTGGAACCCATATTAACATATAAGATTGATCCTCATACCTATGAAATTTTATTAATTTACATGGTATGAATTATTCTAAATGCCTACGGAGATTCTTAAAATCTCACGCGACAAATAGATAATTGAAATATTTGTATTTGCAGTTGGTGCATAATATTATGGTTGGCTAAACAATTCATGCAATAAAGGCAATGGAAAGAATAGAGAAATAAACTATTTTGACAATTCACTTCCTCTTTTGACTTAAGGATGTATTCTTTAAGGTTTTTCAAATTGACTTAATGCTCAGATATGGCTTTTGAAAGGAAATAATGAGAGTCGTGGTTATAGCATCTAACAATTAAAATAAATAGGATTCACATATCATTACCATCATTAACCACCTAATTTATTTCCCGTGAAAATTAAAATCAAGTTGATGTCTTAAAATTATTTAAGAATAAACAATAGTCTCACATTAGACATATGCATACTCTTAATTTTCCCAAAATAATATGATCATTTAAATGAATGAAGCAAGCATGTGAAATTTTTGAAAGAACTACAAAATTTTAAACAAGAAAGAGCCAAATCAAAGCCATGACTGAGTTGTGTGTGTAAAAAAAAAGATTATAAAGAATGGAACAAAATTATACCTGACATTGCACATTAATCCCATTCTTCTTGTACTCGTTGTAGGTACCAGTGAAGATGAATCTATGATATGGGTTGAGATCACCATCTTCCTTAATATTTCTTCCTCACGTACTCAATACTGCATGCTTTTGTTTCTACATTTTCTTCTTTGATATCAATGTGCCGTTAATCCCTTCATTCCTTCATTCCAACTGCTCCCCCTCTCTCACTCTGTCTTTATACTCTTGTTCTCCTTTCCGTTTCTATTTTTGTGCTATCTCCTTTTTCTCTTTCTGCTCTCTCTCCTTTCTTGTTCGTGCTCTCTCCTTCTCCTCTCTTCTCTTCTCTCAGTCTCCTTTATTATTGTGCTACTTCCTCTCTCTCCTCGTTCATTCTCTTTCCTTCATACTCCAGATCCAGAAGCAAACCCTTTCGTCCATCTTCGCCTCCAAGAGCTAACTTTTCTCTCCTCCTCTCTCGGACTTTTTTCTTTGTGCTCTGTTTTTTTCTTTTCTTTGGTCTTTCTGTTTTTTTCGTCCTTCCTCCATGCTGTATCTATTTTTCATCCATACTTCTCTCTTGGTCTCTCCCTCGCTCTTCTCAATCCTCAACTCTCCTTCTCGGTGCTCTTTCCTTCCTCCGCTTTCCTCTCATCCCCAGGCTCTGTTTTTCTTCTCTCTTGTCTGTTTTTTTTCGTTCTCTTTTATCTCTGTTTCTCTGCATAATCGAGCATTTTTGGTCTTCTCAGTCTGTAGCTCTTTTTTTTCCTTTTTTGCATTTTTTTGTGCTCATTTTCAATTGGCGTATGGGTGCTGCATTTCTGCTCTGTTTCTTCTCACTTTTTCCTTGCTGTTTTGCCTGCTTTCTCTGCTATTCCATCTATTGTGTGAGTGCTTTCCTTTGTGTTTTCATCTACTGCATGCATACATACGTCCTTGGTTCTATTTCTTTTCTCCTATTGGTCAAAAGTTTGTGTGTACATGTTTCGATTGCTTGCTGCTCCTTCTGCTCTGTTTTGCTTCTTCTGCACCTGGCCGAAAGTGTGTGTGCTCTACTTTCTGTTTTCTTTTCCCTCATGCAATGACCGACCGAGGAAGATTTTATTTCTTTTGGCTGTCTGTGACTCTAGTTTCATGTGTTCACTATGCACGCTTGCTTCTCCCTGGTCTGCTACTGTGTTTGCTTGCTCTGTGAAGCTTCTCAAGCTCCGTACATACATGTCCAGCATTTTTTAGCCATTCTTTTTTTAATGCTTTTTTCTTTCTTTTTTTTTATTAATTAGATTAAGGGAGAGAAAGAAAAGTCTAATTTTAAATATATATATATATATATATATTAAATGAAAAACAAAAATATTTAAGGAGAGAAATTTAAAAATAGTTGAATCTTAAAAAAAATAATTTTCAATATTTTTGAATGGTTGGAATAATTTGGGAGAGACTTTAAAAGATTTAAACAAGATTTTTTGATTTTGTTAAAATATAATCTTAAAAGGGTTTAAATTTTATTTTTGTATTTTTATATTTTTTAATTATTTTAATGAACTAAAAAATAAAATCCTAACCAAAAAAGATTATCTAAAATAAAATTAAGCCCTATCAATTAAATTAAATTTTTTTGTTTTGAAAATATAATCCTAAAAAGGATTAAATTTTATTTTTATATTTTTATATTTTTTTTGGTTATTTATTATTATTTTTATTAAATTAAAAAATGTCTAAATAAAATACAGTGTTCACAGACCATTCTTCATCTGGACTTAAAATACATTTTTTTAAATTTTTCTTATACATTTTCTCAAAAGTTTATTTTTGAATCAAAACACCTGTAGTGCACAAAACCTAAATTCTTAGGCAAATTTTAAATTCTAATACAATGTGAGTGCACTTTGGCTAATAAAACCTTAATAAATGATCCTAATTGACATATAAAAGTGTATAATAAATATGTTCTATTGCATCATCCAGACATATTTTGAGGAGGGTTAATTTAGTCATTTACCTTGATATTTTAATTTTACTATAGTACCTTTAGATTGTAGTGAAATTTTAGAGTTTATGGGGTTCTCTTTTTTATCAATTATGGTCAATGAATATTTATTAAAAAAATTTCATATTTATTTTCTTATTTATTCTTATATAGGACAGGAAGCATATCACACTACGAACATTTCATTCCTCAATGTCATGACCAACAATTGTGAGGAAACCTTATGGCTAATACATTGAGCATGCACAGCAAATCTTGCTTGATACTAAGTGCACTTAAATTTGCAAACGTCACGATCCTCATAATCATCATAGATTTTGAACTATGGTGTATTTGTAGCATCAGGCCATCAAAGTAACAAGAAATGAAACTTCGTTTTCGATTGAAATTGAATCCTATAATTTCACCACTAAGAAGACAATGCTTTATCGGGTTTGACTTTTGATCACCAACAGGATGATATATATATATATATATATATATGCAATTAGGGATAGGCTTAGAGCGTGATCTAAATTGTCGATCACTTTAACTCGTGATTATCCTTTAAAACTCACCCTGGAATTAGATGTTAACATTACTAGCTCAATTCACATAAGATAAATAAGATCAATAAAGTAATATGCATTTATGAAGAATTTATAACTGATTGCGACTTCTCAATTATCTTAATTATAGGCAGAGTCATAACTCACTTAAACTCCTGTAGTTTGCACAGAGTATAAAGATAATAGAGAGAGTGGAAAATTGAGTGTTTTTGTTATCAACTGATAAACTTATATGGAGAAAATCAGTAACCTCCTTAATAAATAAATAAATCTTTCATTATCCTTGACTCAATCAGTTAAGAAAGAGAAAATAACTGATAGTTATAGGTTTGTAGGTTAAGCCTTTGCTCGTTAGGCTCATTTGTATAATTCATTTATCACAATCTACACAAAATCATTGAATGTCAATCTATTTGGACTTATTAATTAATATAAGTCTACAAATATTTATAAATATTTCAATATCAGATGCCACCAGAAGCGAGCAGACACAGTGACAATACTAGTAGGATGGCTTTGGTGATCAAGAATCCAAACATTGTCTTGGACATCGTGTTACTTTGCCCTTGCTTTCTCACCGTAAATCATTTGCATATAGGCTTAGTTCTGTTAAGATTTTGTTAAGAGATTAGTGCATTTAATCTAAATGAATATGCATGATGGAGATTGGTTTTTTCTTTCTTGTCTGTTTACGTTTTATCTGATTCAATCCAAAGTGAAATTTAGTCATATGATACATGACAATTTTTTTGACTGAAAAAGTTTTAAATGAGTTGAGTTTTTAATAATCATCAGGACATGTCTTCACATTTTCTTATTAACTGAACTAACTTTTATTGGTTTATGATACATGATATTAATTAATTAAAAATAGTAATCTGAACATCTAAACATTAAGGTTGGATTTTATTAAATAAAATCTATCGTACTGGCAAAGTCCACCAGACCCTTACTTGTTCGGGCCAAAAATTCAACGACACCTAATAATAGCCACAACACTAAACAAACGGGATACGAGTAAGCTCGCATAGGCTGGCATTTTTGCAGGTTAGGTTGGGCTAGCCTGCTAGATAAAATAGGCTAAAAAATTCAACCCAACCCATTTTCTAGCGGGTTAACTTGCAAAAATTTATTAATTTTTTTAACAATTTAAAATTTATATAATATATATATATTTCACATTTCAAAGTAAATTAGCAATTAAAGAAATTTTAAATAAATAAAATAAATATAAAATTCAACCAAGCAAATTTATTTTATTAGATTTTTATTATTAATTATCTTCTCGCCTAAGTGTGTTATCCTTCTCACTAAGAAAAAAAAAATTTGAATGTAAAACCATATTATTTTTTTCAATAAATTTATATTTATGATTTCAATCAATAGATCTTATGAAATTAAAAAATAATATATATTCAAAATATTTCTATAAAAACTAATAAATTATCGAATTACAAACTATAATAAAAAATTTATTTGCAAATTATAAAAAATATTTACACTATATTTTAAATGAAAAAAATATATTTGAAAGTTATAAAGTATATATTTGAGAAATATTATCATTATTATAAATTTATAAAAAGATATAATATGATTAAAAAATAAAAAATTATTTTTAAAAAAATATGCTAGCCTGCAGGCTAATCTATTTTAGCCCGCTAGTTTTGTGGATTGTACTAGTCTAGCCCATTTTAAAAAATGAGTTAATTTATTTAATCCAACCCATTAAATTTTGTGAGTTAAATGGACTAGTTTGTGAGCTTAATTCATTTTTTGGCTCTAAATAGCCAGGAGTCATATGGGCCTGCCATTGTCCAATAGCAATTCCCAAGTACTGTGATCCACCAACACTCTAGGCCCATTTATAACCACTTCTATAATTTGTACCATTCTTAGTTTTCCGCTCATGGGCCCATTTGAACCTTTTTCTTTTTTATTTTTTTTACTATACTCCTTTTTGCTTTTTTACAATGTTCCACTCATAGGCTTTTCTTTTCGGCCAACCCTCATAGGCTTATGTCAAAGTGTTGCCAGATTTTATATTATGGCCGAATATCCACTTTCTAGAAGATGTTTTCCATTTTTAATAATGTTTTATTGCATATTAATTTATATAACGAGTTTGGAAGCTAGATGAGAGAATATTTTTCCGTCTTTATTTTTTGCCATTTGAGTTGATAAGAAATTTGTGCTTTGAATTCAAATGAGTATGCATGATGGAATTTCTAACAAGCTGAAGTCCTGTCTTACACGGTTTGGGGATGCTTCTGGCATGAAGATAAGCTCTTCCAAAACTATAATATTTTCTTCTAATGTAGTGTGAATCATAACAGGTGCAGGGATCGAAATCAGCGCGCGAGTTCTTGCGCTTCACTCAAAGTCTCAAACGATGGATTTGGGTATTCGTAGGAAATACGACATGGTACTAAAATGTAAGCTCGTCAATCAGATTAATATGTGCGGATTTAGTAATGTTGCAGGATACTAAGGAATGTGCTTGTTTTTCATATCGCTAAACGCTAATCAACGGTGCCTTCCCGCCTTTCAGACGCGCATTATCCTCTAAGGGAATCACTATTTATATGCGATTCAGACAACATGCATGAAATATTCGTGCTATTAATAATATTATAGTACCATACATATAATTCTTCCAATCAATTAACTAACTAAACATAGGTTAGAATTTTCAACTCTTCCGCGTAAGCTTTAAGAAATTCCCATTAATAATTTTTTTAATTCTTAATTTTTATTTTTTTATTTTTGCTCGGCTGTGTAAGATACATATAAAACCTGAACGTACGTTATGAATTAGTCTTCCAACGGTGTGTATATTTTTAATGCAGTGGAACTGGTTGATGGACTTGCATCCTATTAACTATATCATCCCAAACATAACGTGATCGACCAGTAGAGACTAGAGAAGATCAAACTTCAGCCTTCTATGCATGATAAGAAAAATCCCCTCTGCTCTGATTTTAACCTTTACGCGTGCATTTACAATGTCGTTTTAACAGTATATGTCTGCTCTGGTATAATTGTGAAGGAGAAAAAAATCAGAACACATATATATAACGGAAGATAGAATCACATTTTATTATTTGTAATCCCTGGGGGATGAAAAACAACCAACCGCGATATATAACGTACACAAATGGAGTCATAGATATGTATAAATTATAGAAACACATCTTAATATCAGTCATTCTAATTGCGTGGATTGAAAGCCTTGCAATTCTTCCGAACTTCTCCAGCACTTCCGACCAGAACTTCGACTTTCCCCATCTTTATGATAGCATCCGCGAAGCTCTTGTTAAACTTATCACTATTGAACGCAAGATCAGAGACAAAACCCCTCGTAGAATTGTCCAGTGCAATTCGCTGGTCAAGACGCAGAATGCCTCTTTTGTCAAGTATCTGCTTATAAAACTGGTTATCAAAAATGAACTGCGATCCTTCGTCCAAGGATACAGATGAATCTTCTTTCCCCGCGGTGAGGTTACACGTCCTGACCAGCTTAGCACGTAAAGCTGGGTCCATTGTTGGATCGGGAGGGTTTGACAGTCTATCACTGAAGAAAGCACAGTGGGCAACCCCAACTGTGTGTGCACCCAAAAGGATCACCATTTCCTGCTCTGTGAGTCCCTTTGCAGCAAACCTTTGGGACGCTTCAGAAACTGGCAAATTCGGTCCTGGCAAATTCTCGAACACTTCCTCAAAATCAGCTGACACAAGCCCATCGCGTCTTCCTGTAGGGACCTCGTACTTGGGTCCTCCAGACAAGGCCACGGCATCTCTGGTGGCCAGTGTTATGATGTCCGCGCATGATACTGTTTCTGGACATGCAGCTTCGAGGCTTTCCTTCACCTCATCAATCAGATGGAATCCTCGAACGCTCTGATTCGGTGGTGCGTCCTTTTCTGCTCGTTTGTTCCCAGTGGAGTTGATCAGTATGGACGCATCGCAGCCCTTTTTGAACAAACAGACAGACAATAATGATGAGAAAATAATGCTCATTAATTAGTTGTTGAAGTTAAGAATGGTTTAAAATTAAAATTATCTTACCCTGACAAAACAGTCATGGAAGTGCATGCGAAGCAGAGCTGCCGTTATGGAACTATCACTACTGAATTTCTTCCTCACCACTTGCTGCACAATGGACTCAGCTTGGGCACAAGTTGAGCTATAGAACCCAACCCGAAGCTCGCCAACTGCGAGACGAAGAAGTAGAGCGAAGCAGATCAATATGGAAGGGATCTTCATTTCAGAACTTGTTCTCTCTCTATGAATATATGAGTTTTTGTGCGCTTCACAGAAGGGATTTGGATGGGTATATATAGTGGGAAGAGGGGGTGTGGAGGAAGAAAAACGCGTGAAGATTACCAATGTTTGTTCAGCCAAGAATGGCCAATCGCCCGAGCCTACGAATTGTCAAATAGCAAATTCGCAAGTCTGGCCATTCGTTATTTGTTTCTGGATCCATTGACAAGTTAGGCCCAATTACAATCACATTACAGTTGGGCCCGTTCTCCTTCGCTGTCCGCAGACATTGTCTTTTTTGTTATTTTAGCGTTCACACAAGAACAGGACAAAGCCCAAAATAATAGAAAACTCATGGTGCTTTTCAGAACCAAATTTTGCTGCATAGATACACTCAACATTATCAAAGGTTGTGCCCATTGTTCTAAAAATCGGACCGAGACAAATATTCGGTAAAAATGGAACTTCACTTGGTTTCTTCAATCATATGTATCAGAGTGTGCTCTGTCCACATTTGAGTACAGTAAATAACTCCGAAACAAATATACTTAACCTATTTGAACTACAAAGAAGAGGCGCAAAGCAGTGAGATTGAGAAACAGAACCTGCAACTTATGTGCAGCCCAATTGGAAGACCCAGCACTGAAGTAGGTGTTGGTAGTGCGAACGTGAACTTTGCAACATTATGGTTCAGCTGTACGCGCTTAACAAGTTTAAACTGCTTGAACTTCTCTGGGTCCAAGCAACCTATAACCTCGTGGATGGCAAGATGTGGGTAAAATAAGTCAATTAGATACCAAGAAAAATTGGCGCAAGAAACTCGGGACTTAGTTCCTCAAGTTTTTATAATATATGCAGAGTGCAGTTCCTTACTAGAAGTTGAACAAATATTTTTCCTTGACAAGTCTCATGAAGTAAAGTTGGACATGAAAAATTGGAAAACAAGGCAAATTTTATTTTCTTATTTATTCTTATGTAGGACGTCACTTTACAAACATTTCATTCCTCAATGCCATGGTTGGCAATTGTGAGGAAGCCCTGTGGTTGATACATTGAGCATTCGCGGCAAATCCTGCTTGATGCTCCAAGTGCACTTAAATTCACAAATGTCATGATCCACATAATCGTCATAGATTTCCGACAATGGAGTGCTAGTAACACCAAGCCAATCAAAGTAACAAGAAATGAAATTTCATTTTTTAGTGAAATTGAATCCTGTAATTTCATCGCTACAAAGAAAACACTTCACCTGTATATAATTAGGGATAGGTTCAAAGCGTGATCTGAATTGTTGATCACCTCAACTCATGATTCTCCTTCACAACTCACCCTGGAATCGGATGCCACCAGAAGCATAGACATGGTGACCATACTAGGAGGATGCCTTTGGTGATCATGAATCCAGACATTGCCTTGGACATCGTGCTTCTTTGCTCTTGCTTTCTCGCAATGAAACAATTGTATATAGGCTTAATTGTTTTGAGATTTTGTTGAGAAATTAGTGCATTTAATCCAAATGAGTATGCATGATGGGGATTGGTTTATTCTTCTCGTCTATTTGCCTTTTATTCAATCCAAGGAAAATTTAGTCATGTGCACATGATATTTTCTTGATGAACAAAGTTTAGGTAATTGGGTTTTGAGAGACCACTAGGGCCAAGACACACCTTCACATTAAAGGCTTCATCTAATCCCACAAATTTTCAAGATTTAGACAAAATTCTTATTAATTAGATTAACTTTTATTAGTTCATTATGCATTATATTAATTAATTAAAATCGATAATATGAACAACAAAACATGAAGGCCGGATTTATTAAATAAATTCTGCAGTACTGGCGAAGTCCACAAGACATGTTGGCCCACTTATAAGCACATTACAATTGGGCCCGTTCTCTCCTTTTCCCCTTATGAGCCAGCTCACATGAATCTTCACTCTCGGCAGACGTGCAGGTTTTGCTACTTTTAACGTTCACACAAAAAAAGGACAAAATCCAGAATAAAAGAAAACTAAGAAAGATGGTACTTTTCAGAACCAAGTTTTGTTGTGTAGCTACACTCAACAGCATCAAAGGTGGAACCCATTGTTTTAAAAACCAAATCAAAACGGACTATTGGACTGATTGGATCGCCGATCAAATTTGTTAAGGGGTTGGTTTGGATCACAAAATTATTTTTATAATTAAACCAAATTAAATTAAAATTGAGCCACTATTAAATTAAAAAATAAAATTAAGTTAGGAATTAGAAAGGTTTTTAAAAAATTGAACGTTTTTAAACCAAATTTTTAAAATTAAAAAAATAGATCTCTTTATTTTTTAACAATTCATTTTATATGTATAAAATATAATTTAAAATTATTTTTTTTTAAAATTATATTTTATAATATTGTTAATTAATAGTCATGTAATGTCATTTTATAGGCATATTGTAGATTTGTTTCATGCATTTATTTTATATATATATTAAATATTATTTTTATTTAATTATTACATCACTAGTCTAACTTTTAGTTAGATTATAAAACCTCTGACTTTTCCTATTTAGCATTTGATTCGGCTTTTAAAATATTGATTTAATCATTCACGGGCAAAGCAATACAACTCATTTCAAAATTGATGGAAATGTCTGTAATATAATTGTGAAAACATTGCCTTGAGCTCACGGATGCCTACTCCAACCTTTTTTTTTAACTGTACATACACGATATTACTGATAATGGCTTTAAAAAAATTTACTGTATCTGTACAATATAATAGCCATTTTTTTTAATGTAGATCTACCGTAAAAGTATTTTTATTGCACATGCACGGTAAAAAGCTTTCCGTAAAACCGTTGCGTTTCTTTTTTTTTTTTTTTTTGTTTTTTTTTTGGCGCGGGGTTCCTTGGGGGCGGCAGAGGTATCCAGAGAGAGTGATAGGAGGAGAGATACACATATTGGGGGACCAATACTAACGTGATTTTGTTGTTTTTTTAACCAATGATTATTATTTAAAAAATAAAATTGATACATGAATATTATTTTTTCAATGTTTTAAAGTTCAGTCAAATAGTTTTTTTAATAACACTAACGTTATTAAGATCATAGGATTTTTTTTTTTGGCCAACAAGATCATAGGATTACAATGAAACTTCATAAACTTAAGAAAAAAAAAATGAAACATATTGTGAAGTCCTGATGTCAAATCTTCACACTTGCCAATATACCTAAGCACTACTAGAAAATACTTCAAAAATTTCACCAGAAATCTGAATTAAATAAAATCAACAAAGCGGGAATTCATGAATAAAATATGTCCCATTGACCACTCTCAATGAAGCACAGTTGGGCATGAAAAATTAGAAATTAAGGCAAATGTTTATTTTATTATTATTTATTCATAAGATTGAAGACATATCATATGAAGAACGTTTCATTCCTCAATGCCACGGTCGGCATTTGTGAGGGAATCCTATGGTGTATACATTAAGCATGCATGGCAGATCTTGCTTGATACTCCAAGTGCACTTAAATTCGCAAGCAACGCTATCATCATAATCACTGTAGATAACTAACCATTGAGTATTTTTAACACCAAGCCAATCAAAGTAACAAAAAATTGAACTTTGATTTCGAGTGAAATTGAATCCTGTGATTTCACCGCCACGAAGAACACGTTTCACTGGCTCCGACTCCCTACCACCGGCAACATGATATGTGCAATTTAGGGATAGGCTTAGAGCATGATCTAAATTGTTGATCACCTCAACTCGAGATTCTCCTTCAAAACGCACATTAGAATCCGATGCCACCAGAAGCACGCACAAACACAGTGACAATACTAGCAGGATGGTTTTGGTGATCACAAATCCCAACATCGTCTTGGACATCGTGCTGCTCTGCTCTTCCTTTATCCAAGTGAATCAATTGCATGTAGCTTAATCGTGTTAATGTTTTGTTGAATTTATAACATGTTATGCGGTACATCTTTATTGTCTGTATTACGAGTAAGAAAAAATAGAATAAAAAAAAAATCATGCAATGAACATTGATTCGTTTGATACTATTTCATCCATTTTGATTTTGTCTATAAAAGGAAAAAAGAATTTAAACACCTCTAATTCGAAATAGTAAATATAATCCTTTTTTTATTACTTACTGGTATTGTTGATTTTGGAATCAAGAATTCTTAATGGATTATATTTTATACATGCATCTAAATGGTTCAAGATGTTTCTATTGATATTACCGTTCAAGTCCATTTTCTGAAGGATGTCTCCACTATTGTTCATGTTTTATTGGATATATTCATTCATGAATATTAAGAGAGGTTATTTAGGAAGTCACATGAAACAGAATAATAACTTGCTTTACTATTTTTTCTTCACAACGAATCGGTTATACATGGAACTTTATACTATATATGGTCCATTGATATCCATTTTGTGAAAATGTTTTCTATTTTTGTTAATATTTTATTGCATATTAATTTATATCATGAGCATGGACTATGGAAGGTGTAATGTCTACAACAAAATACACTGTTAACAAAACACTTAACCCCCAATTAACCACTATCATTCAAGTCCGTTTTCTAAAGTATGCTTCCGTCATCGTTAATGTTTTATCGGATATTCATTCATGAATATTAAGAGCGGTTATTTAGGAAGTCATGTAAAACAGAACAATAACTTGCTTTGTTATTTCCTCCTCACAGTGAATTGGTTACGCATGGAATTTTAAACATGGTTGATCGATATTCATTTTGTAGAAAATGTGTTTTCCGTTTTTGTTAATATTTTATTACATATTATATCATGAGTATGGACTATGGAAGATGTAACATGTAATATCGCCTAATGACTTCGTTAACTTAACCATACTAATCATACATTTATCATGGTAATAAAGAATGGACCAAAGAAACTCTTACAATCATAAATAAAAATTCATTTATTTTAAACAGGATCCTAAATTTTTACCTTGTAAAAACATAAAAGATTCAAGTTATAAAACATAAGGAAGCATGAGATACAAATTTAACTTACAAACATTTATAAATAGGGTTAAACATGTCATTTTAAGCAAAAACGAGCCATCCACCTCAGCCAAGAGATAGTGCGCCACAGCTAAATGCTCCTTGTGCCATGCACCATGGCAAGTTGCATGTACAGAACATAACAGCAACATGTGCTGTCAAATGACAGATCCAAGGCTAAACTTTTGACATATACCAAACCTCCGTTTAACATTCAATTAAGGTAATCCATGTATCTATAAAAAGTTAATTCAATAAACTAGTTATTGACATTGGTTTGATTACCAAATTATATCATAACAAAAGGTTAGACACCTGAAACTAAAACCTCACTATTTTCACACATATAAACTTACAAAATATTCAAAACTCAACCAAAGTGCCAAAAGTTCAAACAACAATCCAAACCAAACTCAATAGACTTAAAACAACATGTGCAACACACCATAACAATCCAAACATATATCCTAATATCAACCCTCAACCCCATGATTAGGGGTGTTCATGGGACAAGACAGGATTGAGACACTCTTATCCCGTGTTCTATCCTGACAAAAGACTGGGATTGAATTTTTTAGTCCTTTGTCTCGTCCCATCCCGAATGTACCATCCTAGAAAATTTAATTCATAATTAGTTGAATAAATGAAGTTAATCAAGTAAGTTAGTGTGGTGTGTGGCTACAAAGGGCTAATGAGTATTATGGGTTGTGATTTCAGCTTTAGGATTGAGTTTGGAGTAACGTTGGGTCACTCGGACATGAAAAAGTGAGAAAAACAAGAAGAATTAGCTCTATGTCATATGTCGCGGCATGTGTACAAGAAGTCATGGCACATAAGCCATCAGGAAGCAAGAGTCACTCTCTGTACCACATGCCACGGCGCGTGGTGCATGCACTATTACGTATAGAGCATTCTACAACTCAAAAAATAGACTATGAAGGAAGAAGAACGAAGAGAAAACAAGGAGCTCTACTAGGGCTTAGAGGATTTGAGCATTTAGAGTGTTTTAGAGCTTTTAAACATTAGTGCTAAGTTCTATAAGTTTGAATCTCTCTTTTTCTTCCATTTTTCTGAAAGTTGGAAGTTGAGGTTTAGTTGAGAAAGATAATTTCAATCCATAAAGGTTATGGATCCAAACCCATAATTTAAATAGAGTTAATGAGAGTTGTTTAAACTATTTAAACCTAGCATTTATGGTGTTGTGGGTTTTAGTGGGTGTACGGTAATAAATACCCAAAAATCACCATAAATGAGGTAGTTAGAGGAATATGGCTCAATTAATAGTTATTTAAAAGTTCAATGAAGTTAATGGATGTCAGAGGATGCTAAGAAACACTTTAGGTATTGTTGTATGTGAAGGGATTGAATTTTAAGAGTGAATAAGTACTAAATTAGATAGTGAAAATTATTCAAAAAAAGGGGGTATTGATGATTAATGTTGTGGTTAGATGTAGAGAGATTACTTTAGACACCATTCAAGCTTTGTGAAGCCTTATAAGTGTGAATTTAAGGGGTGAAAACCTTTAATCTCTCAAAGTCTTGAAGTAACTGAGGGAATTCTTTCTTGTGCTTTTATGTGTTAATTAATTTATTGATTTATATTTGATACATAAAGTGTGTGAAATTGAATGAAATGCAAGTATGGCATGAATTACTTGAAAAATTCACTATAATAATTTTGTAAAGTTCAATGACATGGTACATATGAAATTCTATAAAACATTGTTAGTAGAGTTTTATGACATGCTTCATTTAGAATTCAATGATATGATTTGTTAATAAAGTTCAGTAATTAAGTGTAAAGTAGAGTTCAATGACTTAATGTGTGAAAAGTTCAATGAAACAGTGTTTGTGAAGTTCTATGATGTGTTATTATAGAGTTCAACGAATATGTGTGGTAAAGAGTTCGATGAGATAAAGTAAAGTGAAGTTCAATGACTTCATTAGGTGTGTCTATGTAATGTTTATGTATGAGTTGAGTATAATAATGATGTTATGCATGCCTAAACTTTAAGTAATTGCATGCCTTAAAATGTTACATTATTATGCATCGCATGATTATGAGAGGCGGGAGTTCGCCTAGGAGAAGGAGCAGTGAATTGAAAATCCATGTGGTAAAGTTACCATTAGAGCTTGATGGTTTACTAGAATTTGTTTATACTTATTCTCACTTATTTAATAAGGGACTATCCCACTTGTTTAACCAAGGACTCAAACCTAGCTAATTTTTCACTTGTTCAACAAGAGAGCTTGTAACATCTTAAATTTTAATCCTTGGATTAATAAGGAATTAATCAAGTTTAATTATGGTAATTGAGTGATTTGATATGGCGTGTGACCAGAGATGTCTAATAAATGTAATTGGTTGTGATTTTAGCTCTAAGTATGGGTCTAAAGTTAAGACGGGCCACCTAAGCATCGAAATAAAGAGAAAAATGTGAAGAATTATTTCTGTCCCACATGCCGCAATATGAAGCACGTTCGCTATGACGCACAAATGGCATTAAAGAAGCAAGGGCTTCTCTGTGCCATGCATCACGGCCAAATTCTTTGATAAACTAAATGCGAATTGATTGAAAATCAGAGAAGAAAAAAGGAAGAAAATAAAGAGCAGGCAAGAAGCTCTGCTAGGATTCACATTTGAAAGTATTTGGAATATTTTGGAGCTAGTATTCACCTAAGGTAAGTATTATATACTCCTTTCCTCCCTCTCTCTTTCATTTTAAGGGGATTAGAGTTAAGGTTTGAGTTGGAATGATGATTTTCGATCAATATTGGTTATGAGTCCAAACTTATTGACTCAAATGGAGTTAATGAGAGTTGTTTGAAGTATTTAAATTTAGAAAAGATGACTTTGACATCTTTGGTTAGTGAGCCTTACTAATACCTAAAAATGAGCATTTAATTAGGATTAATGAAGGTTGTTGGGACATTAATGACATTAGAAATGATTAATGATGTTAATGAGAACTAAAGAGAGTAATTATACCCAATGAGTAAACCTAAAGGTAAGAAATAAAGATGTTGGATATTTTAAAAGTGAAATATGTGAGTGAAAATGTGTGTGTGATAATGTTGATGAGTTTAGAATTGACTAATTATAGATTGAGAATTTGGGCATCATATTTGACTTAGAAATCAAGCTTGGAAGCTAGTTATTGAAGGGTAAACCTTTAACCTCTTAAAGGTTTGAGGTAATTGAGAGAATCTTATATTGAGTAATTATTTATTAATTACATTGTAAAATGAAATATGGTTATTTGTATGTATATCGCTGATCGTGAATGTGTAAGCATGTTATGAAATCATGAGATTGTATATTTTCTTTGATTTGAACTAAATATGCAAAAGTGATTTTGAAACAAATTTCAAATTTGCAATGTGATATTAAAATGAGTAGTTGATGATGGGTATGATAAAGATAATTGTGTTGAAATTAAAAATGATAAATATATTTAATAAATGTGAAAATAATGATTGATGTTCACTTGGGTGGTGTATTATCGTAAGCCCAACGTGTTGATATTAAAATAATGAAATAGTGAATTTAGTGAACATCGTACATTGCATGATCAATTGGCGAGAGTTCACTTAGGGAGAAGAGTAGTTAAAATTCATATGTATTTTTTGATTCCTTTTCATGCACGAGGGTATAGCATTATCCTATAATTTGTTAAGAGACTAGAACCTAATTATCTCAACTAGTTTATCGATGAGGTTAGTTTAGGGTATACAACACCCCATAGATTTGAGAGTAGGGGAAGTCGTGGTTTGATAGTGAGTCCTGTAATCTTTGACTGAGTCACACCTCACAATTGGTGAGCTTAGATAGTTCAGTCATATGGACTGAGCCTTATTCAATCATTATAGCCCATGATTTCAGTCGGAGAAAATAAGTAGGGTATAAGGATGATTTAATCATGCATGTGTGATTATATGGCGTGTCACATGGTTATTTAAGTTTATGGCAAGTCATGATAATAAATTGGGTCATTGTCACATGTTTGTGTATCTTATGGCAATGTACCTTATGATTGAGATGAGAATGAATTAGTTGAGAAATATCATTTTGTGTTACAAGTGTTGGAATATATTTTGAGAAAATCAATTCCATCATATGTGTTTATTCAATTGATATACAATTGTCTAGGGTAGGCTTACTTTGGTTATTAAGTGGCCAGACTTACCTCTCTTCTTTAATATTTTACAAACTCTAACTCTAGTGCAAAAAGGAAAAAAGCTTTAAAGGCTTAGGAATCTAAATATTCCTAGTATAATACCTCTTTGATTTATTTATTTTGTGTTATAGATTAAATATTGTCAATTAAAATATATTTTATTTACACTTGCACTATATAGTTGTTTGTAATGTTTGGATATATTTTAGACTTTGAGACATTGTTTATGATAACTTGTAAATATTGATAGGGTCAAAATACTAGTGCAAGTATAATAAGATTATTTTAAACTTGATATGGATGATTTTTGAAGAAATGCAATGCTAAAACCTCTCCCTTTTATTTTTGTTATTAAAGAGGTTGGGAATGAAATTTTGATATAGTGGAGTATCTGTGCATGTGGTATATTGTATAAGTAGTCATAGGTCTAATAAATATGGTCTAGATGTTAGGAATGATTTTTGACACTTGTATAGGGTGTTGGATACCCTTTCGTTAAGAAAGTTGAGAAAAGTTGTAAAACTATGTTTGGATGTCCAACTTCATAGTATGACTTGTTTTAAAAGTAAAACTTATACCATTAGCTAGTTTATGAAACAAGCTTTCTATAAACATCTAAATTATCTCATTCGAATGTCGGATAAAAAAATAAAATATGTTAGAAGTTGCCCAAATCTGCTAGTAGATGATAGCAGAATTGTTGTCATGAGCATGCAACACGTTGTGGTGCATGGCGCCTGCGTTGCAACGCATGACACAGAGAGTGACAAGCCACGGTGTACTACTTTATTTTTAGCAACTTGAGATTTTTTAATTGTTTTCAACTCCTTTTACTCCTTTGAGATATCTTATACTTCCATAACATAATTTTACTCTAATTAAAGGTTTAATGAATGGTTTTGACTTATTTTAGATTATGAAAAATTAGATCCTGTTATTTCAAATTACAAACTTGATAATCTTTTTATGGGTTATTCCCTTGATTATCTTAGTTTTTAGAGTTAATTGTAATTAGATATAGGAAATATTTTAAAGCTAGTCTAAGGAGAATAACACCCTATATTGTGAGAGTTAGGGAAAACCATGAATCACAAGTGAGATAGGTTAGGGTAGTCTCTGTAACATCCCAATTTAAATTTTAATAGTTAATTTGGATTAATAGAAATTTTAAAAAATATTTAGAGGTAAGCAAATTAGTAGAAAATGATTATTAAATCTAACTTAGGATATAATTCTAAATTAAATTTTTTAAAAAAAATTAAATTAATTAATTAATTAAAAAAATATATTATTAAATTATTATTATTACTATAAAAAAAAGAGAAAGGTATGAATCAAAAAAAGGGGGGGAAGAAGAAGTAAACTTTCGGTGCTCTCCCGGTGCAATGATTATGTTTATATAATAATAATAAAAAAAAGAAAGAAGAGAGAGGAAAGAAGAAATAATAAAAAAAATGTGGGACCCACTGAATTTTTTATAAAAACTCACCTATTTTTTTCATTTCTTCATTCTTTCCTTCATGCGTGAGCTGAGGCAGAGAGAGCGTCGGTGAGCCAAGTTCACCAGTGTTGGGTTTTAAGGTAAGAGTTTTTAATAGAATATTTAGGATATGATTTTAAGCTTTTCAAGACTAAGTAAGTGTTCTAAAAATTTTTTTTAGTCATCCTTCCTCTTTGGTTTCTGATTTTGTAGTGGTAGAAAATTTAGGATCTGGAAGAGGGATGAATTTATGTTGAATAAATATAGTTTATGAGGTTGTTAGTAGTATAATAAATGTTCTAGAGTATAAATTTGTTGATGATCTTTGAATTTGTGGCTTATGGATCAAATTCTAAACTAGATCTGAAAATATATGTTGATTTATTGAGGTTTAGATAATTATTTAGGATGAGAAATGAATTATTATGGCTATACGATTATGATTCTAAGCTATAGACTCAATTTTTAATGTTTGAATATTTTAAGTGCGAATTTATGAAATAAAAGAAAATTTTGATAATAGAAATTAGTTTAGAAGTTGATTTTTAGATTATTAATATTTATTGATAAGTAAAAGAAAAGTTAAAAATTTTACTTAATAGTATTAACTCTAAATTTTTATTAATATTTAAAATTAAAAATTATGTTATATTTTTAATTCTATTATTAGAATTATTTTATTAGTTTTAAAAATTGAAACTAAAATTTATAAATAATATGTTATTTGTAGATTGTATTATTGGTGAAGATTGTGGTGGGAGAGAAATTGTAAGAAATAATTTATTGAAAAAGCCACAAGGTAACCATGCTTTTAATTTGTGATTAGTGTTACTTCATGTTAATTGGGTGATTATTGAGAAAATTATGAATTTTATAATATTATATAATTGTGCAATATTGTTATGAATTTTGTTTGATTATTGTGGGAGGTGTTGGGAGATTTGCTATTGTTGTATTTATGTGCCACGTGGTACGCCACTATTGGAGCTCAATGGGTGGCTTGTAAGGGCTCGGGCTAATCTACTTTTGGCCGGGTAATTTAACACCGAGTGAGGGCTACGGCTCGAGGTTAATAGAGGGATATAAGGATGGTTGTTTGTGTGTATTGTAATATTTCTTATATTTTGTTGGAATTATATTATTTTTGGTTCCCACTTAGTAAGCACACACTTAACTGTTTATACACACTATCATAAATTGGCTTTGGTTACTGGAACTTTTGAGTCTCATTACGTGGTTAACAATTTTCAGGAGAAGAGCCACGAGTGACACGTGGAGGAGTCCCAGAGGCTTAGTGGCATAGATCCACTATCTCTTGTGGGTATTTGATTTATAATTTATAATGTGTTATATTGCCAATATTAGGGTTTTTTGTTTATTATCAATTATATGAATATATAAATGTAATCATACCTTTCAAACTATTTCTATTTTTTGGTACAATTTGGATGACTGTAATTTTAATATTTGGTTTACTTTGGATTGGTTAAAATGAAAAATTGACTAAATTATTTATTTTATTTGTTGGAAGTATCAAGATGGACAAATATCATTTAGTTTACTTGTTGGAAGTATAAGGATGGACAAATGTGATTTAGCCTAATGGCATGTGGGAGGTAAAATTTATCTGAAATGTTATATTGTGTGAGTTGAAGCCAATTATAAAATATTTTATATTGAAATTATTGATATAAAAATGTGTTGGGTGGCTGTAACTCAACTATGGTTGAGTTAAATTATTTTTTAAAAAAATTAGTGTGTTACAGTCTCAATGTCACAGACAATCCCAGTATGTTATAACCCATGGTTTCATGTCAAAGGTATAAGCATGATATAAGGGAGACGTGATCATGCATCTTATGATAAAAAGGGTACATTGTTGTCTGTATTGTGACTCCTGTGAAGAACACAAGTGATTAGTGTTATAACTATGTGAAAATGAAATAGTGCATTACCATTCTATGATTATATGTTTACATTGTTGTAAAGTGCAAATATGTGTTCGAACACGTTAAATTGTTTTATGAATGACAATAATTGCCACACACATATAAATTAATTAATATGTATTAGTATAAGTTAAATAAATTTTTGTTACTAAGTAATTATGCTCACCCCATTATCTTCAATATTACAAGAACTAACTCATTGAGATAAGATTGAGGAAAACAAATTGAGGCTTAGGACTATGATCCTAAAGATTTATATGCCTCCTTTATTTTGAGTGTTACATGTGTGTATTTGTTGATGATATTGCCAACTAGGGATTTACATATACACTTGTTTGCATTAAGTGTTGGTTAATGACAAATTGTGTACTTTGGGCATTAAAATGTGTATGTATTGAGTGTGAAATTAAAATGGGGTTAAAATACTAATGCAAGTAAGGGATCAGAATTTTATATGATGGATGAATGATTTATGACATTGAGGCTCCCCTTATTGTTTTTGATATTAAAGGGTTGAGTGTTGAAAATATGTTAGAAGTGATAAGTTTGTAATATAATGTATTGTATAGGTTTATTATGGTCTATTATGTTTGGTCTAGGGTGTAATTGAGGCTTTTGGCTCTTGGCATGAGTTTTGGGCACCCAAGATATATGTAAATTGTGAAAATGAGTGAACTTGTAAAATAGGTGTCCAATCCTTGATTGAGAAACAATTTAATTATAAAACCAAAGCTAATGGCTAAAGCTAGAAGAAAGTTCTTTGTAGACACATAAATCACCTCAATTAGATGTTAGATGAAGAAATGGAGTGTGTTAGAATTTCACCCCATTTGTTATCATATGATAGCAACAATGCTGTCAAAACCACGCAATGCACCATCATGCATGGGGCACGAACTGTGGCACATGGCACAAAGGCAACGTGCCAGAACGCACATCTTATAAGCTGTGATGCATTGTTTGTCTTCTCTTACCTTAATTTGTTATTTATACTTATTATGCAAATGCTTTAAATTGTAAATGATTCCATGCTTTCGCATATATTTAATTACTCTAATTTTGAATTGTAAAGGATACGGCAATTTTTTTAATTTTGAAAATTTGGGACCCTCATTTTGTAAAACTTATACACGTGGTAATCTTTTAGGAATTCTTGATTACCTAAAAATTTGAATTAATTGGAGAATAGTAAGGAAAACCTTACACTGAAAGTCATGTCGCTCCATTAATCAGGATAGGACAAGACGAGATCCTGCCGTCCTAATAAATCGTACAATGTGAGAGAAAGATTTAGATAACAACATTTATTAAAATTTTAAATCACATAATTTATTGAGTTTAAAATCACAACAATACAAGTATAAAAATCATAATAATTTAAAATCAATTATTGAATTACATCAATCACAACTTCAAAGTGTATAACACATTATGATAGCAATTATAAGTGATTTTTAGGCTATAAGAGCTACAACAACAAATAAGTCAAGCACAATATCAAGTCATTGTTCTTCTTCTTTTGTTAAGATATGAAAATAAAGCTAGAAATACAATATAAATAAAAGTTATTAAATAGATAGATATAAGAATAAATTATATTAATATAATTAATATATTATAAAGAAAGATATTTTTACCCTTGATTTTTTTCTCAAGAAGCAATTCTACCCTTATACTGATAAATGAGGCAATTTTACTTCTAAATTATTTTTTTGAGGAGCACTAGACACTCTGTAGAAAGGGTTTTTTGCTATTCAAAAATATAGTTCAAAAGTAAAATTAGCTCATCACTTATTAGCATAGGAATAAAATTTCTCCTTAAGAAAAAGTTCAGCGATAAAAATACACCTTAATCTTATTTTAATTGGTATAATTTATAAATGTTCCATTGATTTCATGTCTCAAATTTTCATATTTTATTGCCGGATGAGATAAAGAATAGCGAGACTAACATTGCAGACAATAAAAATTGTAAGGATTTAGAATAACAAAAATAGAGTAGAAGGACCAATAAAAACATTATAAAATTATAAGGAACAATAATTGCGTTTTCCTAAAAACAATTTGTGTGCCTGTATATCTTGTTGTCATTTAATTTGTATGGGGAAAATAGGGCATTTAATCTAAATGAGTATGCATGGTGGTAATTGCAGACCGGCATGCCTCCCCGGGAATGGACTTAACAAAGACACTTTCTAAGAAATCGTCGACAAGGCGAAGACATGGCTCTCCAAATAGAAAACAAGCTCCAGCTTGCTGGCCGACCATCCTTGACTTCTTCTCTGTTGCCTCTTTTTGATATTTTAGTAAGTTAAAATATATTTTATCCTTAATTTTTTTTAAGAAGCAATTTTATTTTTGTACTGATAAGTGTGACAATTTTATTTGAATTATTTCTTTGAGAAGTACTAAACAGCCTGTAGAAGGGGTGTTTTGCTATTAAAAAAATAGTTCTGAAATAAAATTATTCCGTTTATTAATGTAGAGGTAAAATTGCTTATTGAAAAAAAATATATATAATGAAAATACACCTTAATCCTATCTTAATCGGTATAATTTATAGATGTTCCATTGATTTCATGTCTCATATCTTTATATTTTATTGCCGGATGAAATAAAGAATTTTATTGTACACTTTAAATATATCTCTCATATTGATTTATTGGATCGGTCAGTATTACAGGAGAGGGCTACATGACCCTTGTTTGTTCGGCCAAGAACTCAACAGCATCTACCATTTAATGGTGCGTGTGTTTGGATTAAAAAAATCAACAATTAAGGTTAAAATTAATAGATGTTATGTTGTTTGGATACTTTTTTTTAAAGTCAGCTATACAAATTGAAATTTATTTAGATTATTTGATTCAAAATTTAATTGAAGTGTATAATAATAAAAATTAACATGAATTTTTTTGTATATATTTTTGTGATTCATTTAATATTTTTGGGAAAAAATATTGAACTTAAAGTAATAATTTTTTAAAAAAGGTAGAATTTAAAAATATAAAATAAATTGATAAATAAAAATATTATTTTTTAAAAAAAGTATAATTAAATGATAAATTAAAAAATATTCAATTATGGAAAGCCAAAATAAATTCATAAATTATCAAATATTAAATTAAAAATATAAAATAAATTCATGAATTAAAAAATATTAAATTGTTGATGGTTGATCATCTGAAATTTAATCACTCGGAATAGCCAAGTATGATTAATTTGATATTTCTAGAAAAAAAAAATATCAAGCTTAAGATTTTTTAAAAAAAATATATATTTTTTGATAAATGAAAAACCTTAAATTTTAAAAAGGTAGAATCAAAGGACAAAATTCAAAATATTTAATTATGAAATGTTAAAATAAATTCATAAATTGTATATATAATATCTAATTCTAAAGGAATAAAATATAAAATAAATTTATAAATTCATAATTTTTTATTTCTTAAAATATTACTGATGTATTTTAGTATCTCTATAAACCCACCTATTTTATAAATTTATTTCCTTGTTTTCTTTTACACCTTTAATTTTCTTCTACTCACGGGCGCCCAACAACAGTAATTTATTTCCTCCGAATCCTTGAAGACGTACAGAACGCCCCTAGTCCGTCAATTGTATAATAGCAGTTCACCAGTTTTTTTTTTTTTTAACTGAAGTTCACCAGTTTTTTATATACAAAGTTTTTTGGTAAAGTTATTTTTATATACAAATTGTCACTCATTATTGGTTTCTGGGTCCATGACATGCTAGGCCCAATTATAATGACGCATACAATTGGGCCCGTTCTCCCTTTTCCTCTAATGCAGACATGGTCGTTTGTTATTTTCTTTTTGTATACAAGATGGACAGAGCCCAAAATAAAAGAAAACTAAGAAGGATGGATTTTTTTGGACCAACTAAGAAAGATGGTCCTTTACAGAACCAAATTTTGTTTCGTGTAAGCTGCGCTCAAAATCATCAAAAGTGATACCACTCACAGGTGAAGCAAGACAAGTCATTTCAAATGTCATGGAAATGCATGTCATATAATCGACAAGACATTGCTTTTAGCTCACGCATACCTACTCCAAATATATATTTTTCACAATAAGTGATAATTAGGAGTTGAACTAAACAGGTGACCTAGCGCCAACAAGAACAAGTGATGTGCCACCATGCCGCAAGGGCATTGACACCTACTTCACGTACTTTATTTGAATAGTCAACATATAAAATCGGTTGTTCAAATGTATCATGCATGTATGCAATTATTTCATAGAACACAAATGAAAAACAAAAAAATTAAAGAAGCATGTATTTAGTAGTAATTAATACAACTGAATTCACTAACAATGGCGAGTGCAAGAACGAGATTCCTTCTTTGTTTTCTTAACGAAAGTGAGTATAGTTTGCATGTAATTAAGCATGAGTATGGATACATATAAATCAAACAATAAACACTAGCTTTTCGTCAACAGTTTGACATGGTAGGAGTGGGTCATATAAGATGATTTTTTGTTCTTTCGACGTTTCATGAAGAAATTGATCCATTAATGCACGACACGCAGCTAATGCAACAGCGAAAGATGTTCATAGATATGAGGAAACGCTAGTTTAAACGTTTCACCAAAGCTTGAAGTCCGGATGACTATTGCTTTTCCATTTTAGCATGCATCTGCTAAAACATTAGTCAATACGACATCATTCCATGATAATTAATTACATTTGGTTTGGATTGATCGTTCTAGACAAAAATGACAAGCACAGTTGCTGAGTTACGCTAACTAATCATCGTTAATTAAAAAAGAAGAAAGGAAAAAGACCAGAGTAACCACCACTTTTTCTTGATATGCTCTAGATATATCTACATATATAGACTTGGTTTGCTGGATCGATCATTACATCTTTTTGGCAGAATCTGATCTGTGGTAGCAGTAATCATGAATCTTGGATCATTCACCAGAAGAATCAAATTAATTCCCTGGATATGACAAGTCAAATCCTTGCATGCCAAAAGATGTGCATTATGAATAAAGTTCAGTGATTACCTGAAGGGAAAAGCGACCATATAGTTAACCATGCCTGCCCTTTAAGCGCCAGCATTATATGGTACCGAGAACAAATCTTCTTCGTCGTATTGCTTGCAGATCAAGATTTGAGAAACCCAGTAAATCTTGTTTCCATCTAGTGAGCAGCATGATGAAAGTTCCGAAATTTAAACCATCATTATAGGTCTAAATGCAACGTCACTAAAGACTCGAGTCTTCTAATTCACCTTCCTTTTTTGTTTTGTTGCATTATTTTCAGTCCTTGTGGGAGAGAAATTTGCTTTAAAACTGATAAAGTCCTCCAAACCATGAGGTCGAAATGCAAAGTTAAGGATACTTTAGTCTATGATCTTTCTTTTGGTTTTTGTTTTTTGTGCTGGGTTCAGTCTACTTAATTATGGTGGAATAGTTAGTGTAAAACCTAGAGTCAATAATGACAGCGGGTGATCATGCACGAGTTAAGAAAAAGCGAAGAACAAGGAAAGCGAAAGCCACATATATACACAGTGCGAAGTACAAGCAGCAAAAAGACAAAGAAAGACAAATTAATGCCGGAGGACCAAACTAATTAGAATTAACACACACACACACTCACACTCGCGACTTTGAAACATGATGGCTTTTTTTTTTTTTGGTCGAGTTCAGTAGCAATTAATTATTGCTATGTACGCAAAGATGACTGAAAGTTACGTTTCGGCGAGTAATGATATGTATTCATAGACATGAAAAGGAACTCACAAGGATGAGAGAGAACGGGAAGGAAATCAAAAGCAAGTGTGTGTGTGTGTGTAGTCAATAAAACATGAATTCATTTGCTGTGTTAATGTGGGAGCTGGAGAGAGGAAGACAGGGTAGGTTAGGTGAGACCAAATTAATGTTGTCCCCCATGGAACATAATTTCTCTATTTCCATATACAAAAAAAAAAAATTATATTATACAATTTAAAAAAATTAATTAATTATAATAATTATATTTAAAAATAAAATAAGTGGCTAAAATACCTTATGTTAACTAATATAAATATACATTAATTATTTTTAATTAATGTAAATTATGAGGGGTGATTTAAAAAATGTATAATAAATATTTATTGAAATGAGTGATTTTGCTTATAAAAAATACATATTAAAAATGATAGTTTCTCTAACAATAAAAAATGAAGGGAGTATAGTATTTAATATTAAGTTTTTAAAATTTGGATTGGCTATTAAATCAATGGAGGCACTGGTTCATGGTTTATTAATCATATTAAGGTTAGACCAATTGTAGTTAAATTAATGTATTTTTAAATAAATAAAAGAGAAAATAATGTGTTATAACTTCCCCTCTATTTAGTTTAGCAAAGTGAACCTTGTGATGAGTTATCACAATTACTCTAAATATGTAACATTTACTAGTCCATACAAAAAAAATAGCAAAGCACCAAGTAATTTTACAAAATATATAAAATCTAAATTTAAAAGATTAAACGTGAACTCTTGGCCCCAAGTTTCAAAAATTAATGTTGATGTCTTTTTTATTAATTTTAATTGAAAATTTCTCCTTTTTTTCTTTTTTTATCCTATTCTTTTAAGATTTGGTCTGATTTTAGCAATTTTATCTAGTTGTTGTACGATTCTCTTAATGTTTGATTTTGGAGGCTGTATCGAACCAAATACCGGTTTTCAATTCACTCAGTTAAACTTGAATCAACTAATCTGATCCCATTTTTAAAATCTTGTTTGATATAACATCCCATACAAGTATAGGACAATCATGAATGAAGTTAGTGCTTTTAGATTCTCCTATATATTTGAACTGACCATGATATGGAAATCTAAATCACATTTCCGACTGAACAGGTATACTGTTAATATGACCTGTCGAATAACCAGTCCAGCTTCTATAATCTTAATTAAAACATCTTCCTATCCGGCTGCTGGGATAAGATCAGAAACGTTCTGTATTTGACATCTATTACACACACACACAGACAGAGAGTGCACAATGGATATAACGGTTTCTGTGATTGTGATGATGATGATTGTTGTCCGGCGAAAAGCAAGAGGCAAAAAGGGATTAATTGAGTTTTGTTTGGGAGAAGACACGAGGGCAAGTTGAAGCGCTAATGTAGCAGATTAATGATTGTGACAGATATGTAATAATAATTCACGTGCAGGAGAGGGAATGGGTCCCAAAGATATGCACATGTATGTATTTACAATATATATCGATATTAAAAAAAAACAATACTAAACATTCGCAGTATTTGGTACAGTGAAGAATCAAATTTTTGCGGTAGAAGACAGGACGTGATAAATAAGCGAGAACGTTAAGAAGGTCAAATAAGGGAAGCAAGGCGGTGGCACCACATTAAAGCGCGTATTAATGTCAAGAAAGGCTGCTCTGGCAGAGTTGCTTTTTATAACTAGAGAGTAACAAATTTCAACGAAGCTCAAAAATTGTCAGTTTGTCACTAACGCTCAAAAAGATCTCTGTCCCGTCTGCGGGTTTTGGCCCAGTGAAAGACCACTGCTATGTGTACATGTGTATAAATAAGCGTTATTAGGCAAAAATATCCAATATATTTCTATTAACATAAAAATATAAAAATATTCATCAACTTATTTTAAAGAGTGCAATAATTTCTTTTCCATTACAATTGACTAATGTCTATTAACATTAACTATTAAAGAAAGGAAGTAAATATTAAGTGTAAAAATATTGAAATATTTTTTTTCATGAGCTTATTGTATCCTTAAATTAAACAGTGTACTGCTATCCATTAATTTTTATAAAATAGGTCATATAACTAAATTTAACCCTAAACTTAGGATTCAACCTGGCCGAAATATTCAAATTATTAAATGTTATTTTATTTTATTTTTCATCAATTTTATTTGTGTCTTAAAAAATTAAAATTGTCAATTTTTATCTAATTTTAATTTTAACTTATTAATAGTAAAAAAATTTGAATATTCAGGTTTGATTTGCATTTTTTCAGACTTCTTTGGGCCGCTCAAATAAGATCAAAGTAAAAAAGAAATTCTAAACCCTCAAACCTTGTCCTAAAATTGTATAGATTTATTTAAATTAACTCGTTGAGCTTTGTCTAAATTACTAATTTTTATATTCTCTATTATACTAAAATAACTTGATGTTAATCGTGAAATTCTTAAAATATAACTTAATGAATTAAAAAAGATTTGCTTATTTTATAAATTTAAAAGATACTTACACACCATCATTGATTTAATGATACAAGAAACTTATCAAAAAAAAATTAATTATTTTTACAACTTATGTTTTTTTTTCTTTTTTTAATGACCAACGCTAACAGACATCAATCAAATTTAACCATATGATTTGTTGCATTCATTGAAACAAATTTATGGATATTCGTTTATTTTCATTGATCAGCATAGTTATTGGGTCAGTTAATTTGCCAAGATGCTTGTACTAGTGGTTAGGAATTTGGACAGTTTAACCTAAGATCTCAAATTCGAGTCTCAATACATACAGTAACGTAGCTAAATATATAAAGTAGGTTTTGTTAGTGGTACCCGCAAAACCTCCTCAGAAAATGTCCCACCTAAGCTGGGATTCAGATTAGTTTGGAGTAAATTAGGTGGAAAAAAAACTCAACAAAATAAATCTTGTCAGTAGTACTCGCAAAACCTCCTCAGAGAAAGTTCCATCTAAGCTGGGATTCAGATTAGTATGAAGTAGATTAAGTGGAGAATAAACTCAACCCAAAGTAAGTCTTGTCAGTGATGCTCACAAAACTCCTCAGAGAAGGTCCCACCTAAACTGGGATTTAGATTAGTCTGAAGTAGATTAGGTGGAGAATAAACTCAATATATCCAAACGTTTTAGAATATCATGTGCAAAAGCAAAAATACAAAAAATATTGCCAAGACGGTACCCAATGCCAGGATAATATGTGAGTATTTAACGTCTGACTCTTGAGTGATTATTGAAGCTAGAATTCACTATCTTGCAAATTAAACGACATTGATGAAATTATAATAAAAATATCCCAGGTTGTATTGTGCTTAGAATGGAACAGGTCACCGACCGAAATTTGGACTCTTTGACATGTTTGATTGGATTACATGTAACGGGATACTAATAAATTTTTATTTTCTAATTTTATAAAGTATATTTATAAATTATTTAATGCTAACACCGTTAATTTTAAATAATTAATTTTATGCTAATTATTATTATTTTAAAAAATTAAACTAAATAAACTAAGATTTAAAAACATTTTATTAATTATTAATATTTAAAAGTATAATATATTATTTCTCTTCCATCTTCATCAAACGCACAAGGTTCGCAGCCACAGTGACCCATTTGTCGCAAATCTCACCGCTGCAATCTCCGTTTTGGTTCAGATGTCGCAATCCTCTGTCCCTATCGTTCAGAGTATGTGATTCTGGACATCGTTTCTGCCAAGGAAAAAGGTCATCAAAGGGAACGAGTGGGGAAAAAATTGTGATGATAAGGGAAATTCAATATTTTCATTTTTACAGTTGTTAAAATAAATAGAAAAAAATCTTATTTTTCTTAACATTGTACCAAACAAATTCATTGTGATCTCCATTATATTGTATCACTATCCTCTATCGTTACAAAACATTTCATTTCTTACATGATTCAATGAACCAAATGGGCTATTTGCAACGTGCAGTGTGGTTATGATCTATCACGTGAAGACTAGGATTGGTTCTGATATGTCAACATCTTTTTGTTTAATATGCTTTATAATAAATCCCCACAGCTATTTTATTTGTCTTTCTCATTGTTTTCGGCGCCCAGAAATATTTTGTATGTCCTCAAGTTTGAATTTGAACAATCTTTCTAGTTTAATCATTGGATTGATTGCCCGTTCTTGTTTTATAATTTGCGTTAAATTTGATTTAAAAAAACTTAAAATTTAACGTAAATATGAAAGTATGTCATAGTTTAAAAATTATAAATAATATGGCTTGATCTTCAAACGCTATATAATGATAGGGAGTTAATACAAGTATACGTATTTTTTCTGAAACAGAATACTAGTTAGTAAACTGTGCCATTTTTTCCCGAGGTCTTTGGATGCAGAAAATGTGAAGGGGTTTATTTCTTTCTTGAGAACTGAAATTTTTATTGTTCATTTGGCGAAACTATTCTTTATTACGGAGTGGCTAATAATTATGTACTGCATGAAAAGTCAGACGTGGGTCAGGGGCCGGGAAGGTTATATATGAAAATAATATTTTTATTATTAATATAAACATAATCATTGATTCATATAATTTTATTTAATTTCACTTTTAATTTTTATAATTTTTTTAAAATATTCTTAATTTTTATAAAAAATAAAAAAAAATTAAAATTATAGGAACTTAAATAACACGTATCATCTAATCTTACTAAAACTAAATGAATTAAAAACACAATCTAATAAAACTATAATGATTAATTGATAGAGAATGTGAAAGCAAAATTGTTCTAGTTAGAAATCAAATTTTGAAACAAAAAGCAAATACAAACACAGAGGAAAGGAACACAAGTATAGAGGAAGAGGAATAAATGAAGGAAACAAAGTAGCAAAGGAAAGATAGAGATCAAACAGAAGATTTTCTAAAACACTTACCTTCAACAATCTTAACCTTTAAAGATGTTATAAGAGTTGATCGAGCTCTTGATCACGTTTATATTCACCACGAGATGCCACCATAAGCACTACGGCTTATAAAAGTTATAAACTCTAAAAAAATAAGAATATAATTCAACTTATTATATGATGAAGAAGTGCGTGCTTAGACATAGGCTCTCTCAAGACTTAAAAACTTTAATTTAGAAATTATAGCTTAAATAAAAATACTAATAAAATAATAAAATTTTGCCACATAATTGAAGAATTGTATCTTCTAAAATCATGTAACTCCGCCTTGCCACCACACCTCCATCACCTTGGCTATGGCGCTCCACTCTCCAATGCAATGGCAACACTAACCTTCTCTCCAGCTTGAAGCTGAACTTTGGCTCCATCACTACCATCGGAAGCCTCACCTGTCATCGGGAACACCGCTAAAACTTGGAAGAAAGCATGTTCGGCTAGGAAGATTAAGCTAGTGCTTCTTGAGACAGCTGACTTTGTCGATGCACCATACGAAAGGATTGATCTAATTATTGGCTGGGTCCTTTGAAATTAAATACTAGGATCTTGGAATTTCTTTTAATTTTTTTGGGTTTTGATTTAAGTTTAGTTGAGGTTTCTAGACAATCACGGTGATATGGTTGCCATGGAGAGAGGAGAAACCCAATGGTAGTGGTTGACGGTTTTGATTTCCAATAACTTTTTTAATTTTTATTCGACAAGGATAATTTAGTAATAATCATAACTATGCTTATCAAATAAAAATACATTTAAATTTTATTTTCATACTAAATATATTTTTATAGTCCAATTATATTCAGTTTTTATTTCTAATTATGAGTTCAATTCTAATTTCTTCAAAAAGTCTTTCATCTTAGAGGTAATACAAGATAATTATGCTAATTGGGTTATAAGTTTTAATGCTTGTATTGGCTCCTTTTCTGTTCCCATTACTAAACTTTTAGGAATCATGTATGGTTTATAACCATGCTGGACCAAAGGTTTGAGTTTTTATTAATTGCGTAGAAACTCTAAATCTAGTACACTGTACTGACTATGAGTCACACCTGTACAAAGATATTATTGATCAAACTTGATTGATGCTGTTTTGGAGTTGAGATGTTACAATTAATCTTATGTATAAAGAGATAATTTTTTGTGCACATTTTTTTAGCGACTAATGCTACTTCTAATCTAAGGTAGAGTTTCTTTGATCATCTCCCACCTTGTTGTCTTAAGTTGATGGATGATGATAGATTTTGATCTCTAGCTTTAGACTAAGTTGTTTGTATTTTTTGATGCTTTGATCCATGTTCTATAAAAAAAAAAAAGTTTTTCACCTTACCAAACGAGACCTTGAAGAACTGAAGGCATGAAAGGCACTGGACTCTTGCCTCTATTCGGCTCTATGCCACCCCCTTTGTTGAAAGAGCTGGGAAGATCTAGGCTAGCCAAATTAATTTGGATAATCCAAATGTAAATAATATTCATTAAAATAATTATAGTAAATATATTGATCACACATATAGACAATACATATTTAGTTGAGAAGGTTTAATTTAATGCTAAATTTGTTTATAATTTTTATAAATTGGATATTCAGACATGCCCTAATGTAGATTTCAAATTTTTAACTTGTATTTTTTTAAAAAAAATATTTTTGGAAAGTGCATATTAAAAGATTATTTTTTTTAATATCTCACTCCCTCATTTAAAAAATATAAAACGTTTTTAATCAAACTTTATTTCTTAATAAAATAGTTAATTATCTTCAAACTAACATCACATTTTTATATATACCCCTATCTGATAGGATGATTCACTGTAAAGTAAATATAAAATAATTTATTTATTATGAACACTTTAAAAATAAATATACTGATTACACATTAAAATATTAAAAATATCTTATATTTTTCAACATTTAATCTAATCAAAAATAAAAATAAAAGTCTACAAAAATTATGAAACATTTTAATATTAAATCTGCTATCCAAAATGTATTTAGATAGTTCATTTAAAATTTTTTTAAAAAAATTAGTATTAAATTGAATTCCCACATTAAATTAGTACTAGGTTGATTATGAAGAGATTTATTAAATTCTTTTATAATTTTTTGAAAATTTCATTTTAATAGATATAAAATAAAATCTTTAAATTTCAACAATCCAAATTAATTAACGGTCCAAATCTTTCCAGCCCTCTCAGCGAAGGCCTCCTCACGTCAGTGGAGACTGGAGAGAAGCCGGATCCAAGGGCATTTGGGTATTTTGATGGTGATCGAGACAATGGGAGGGGGTCAGGAAAATAGAGCGGGAGTAGTAATAGAAGTGATGGGTCTTGGGGGGGTTCGCAGGAGTATATTTTAATTTTTATAGGGAAAACAGCTCAAAAGGGTAGGGGAAGAAAGGCCCAGATCCGTACACGTGTAGGGATCTGATGCAACCGCACGTGTAACCGATGCTCACGTCATGGCCGCAATGCTCCCTCAGTCCCTCCCTCATTTCTTCCCAGACCAGGCCAAACCAAACTACTCTTTGCCATCAAAACGCACGCCCCTGCACCCAAAACACCACCTTTTTAGGCTTTTTAAAAGTGAGAATCACACCTCCCTCGTTATAAAAGTGAGAATGATAATTGAAATTAAAAATTAATGTAAAACAAAAAAATTTTGAGTTAGAAATTATTGAAGTTTCAGTTTTAAATATTTAAAATTTCGACGATAAAAGGTTGTTAATATTTTTTTCAAGAGTTCTTGTTTATCATTATCCCAATATAAAAAGAGCTTATTTTAAATTGAAAAGAATTTCTTTCCCAAAAAAAAAACGAGGGAGGGAATGATGGCGGGGAGGATGAAATTAGGAGTGAATCCCGTGGGGGGAGGAGGAGAAAAAGCTGGAGGGCATGATGAGCACTGAGGCTCACGCGTGTGCACCCGCCCTGTTTCCCTCTTTGGATCATTGCTTCTCTCCCAAGCAATCTCCAATCTCTGTTTTGGAGATTCACTCGATTCTCGTTTCCACTCTGGTCTCTGGTCTTTATTAATTACCATAATTACACATCATTAACCGCACCAGCAATGAATAACCTCCTCACAAACTAACACTGTCCTTGCATAGTTGTATCATAGTTATTCCGGTTTTGAAGCCCCCCGCCTGGCTGCCTGCTTCACGTGCTCCTTGACCTTGAACAGCAGCGCCCAACAAACGACAAAGACAAACTCAACAACTCAACTCAATACTCTACCCTACTCTCCTCATTCTAATCAAAAACCGATAATTTAAGCTAACTCTAACGAGTCAGTTTGAATTCACTCAAAAAAAAAAAAATAATGTTTAGATCTAACAAATATCAAAGTAAAAATATAAAATTTTTAATATATATATATATATATAAATAAAATAAATATTAATTAATTTTTTAAATTTTATATCATTGTATACTAAAATACTATATATATGAGTGCATTATTATAGTTATTTTTAAAAAACATTAAAAATAATCATATTTTTATTAGTTTAATCAATAAGATATGTCAAAATAATATTTAAAATATATTTTAATATTAATTTTTATATTTTAAGACTTAATTTTTTAAAAAAAGATTGAATCCTATATATCATTTGCATATTTACAAAATATATTTTATATTTTTATAAAATAAGATAATTAATTTTAAAGTAAAAATAATTTTAAAAATAAAATTTGGACATATAGGAATTTCCGGTTCTACTATTACATAAACATAATAAATAGAACAATATTTTTGAATAATTATTTAGTTATTATCCACACCAAACTTAATTAAAAATTAAGAACAAAATAGTGTAAATACCCTTTGTATGAAAGAGTTAAATAATATAAAAATTTAAATAAAAAATAATTTTTAAAAATAGTATTTTACTTATAATTAAATAATTTTTTTATAATATAATGATGACTATTTTTCTCGTATTTTAAAAAATAAAAATTATAATTTTCCTAAAAGTTATTAAAATTTTTGAACAAATACAAACAATAATTTTAAATTGATGGTGTAATAGTGATTGAATTGAGATTAATTTAATTATAATTAAAATAATTTAATTTAATTAAAATATATAAACTATTTATATATGACTATGATAAGAGTAATATTTAAACAACTAAGACATTAGTGTATAAGTAAAGGAAACATTCATGAATAAATTACACATAATATAGCAAAATAGTAATAGAGCTACTTAAGTACAAATTTGATAAGTTATTATTTTTTATTTTATTCTTTTAAAGTTAAAACAGTTTATATGCTTAATAGAATTATTTAAAAATTAAAATTAGATCAATAAATAAAAAAATATTTTTAAAAAGTTTTAGGCATTCAAGCTGACCTAAATAAGCTCGAAGCTCAAAGATATTAAGGTTGGACACTTAGACTTGGCTATATGATTTTTAAAAAAGGATAGGATACTTTAAATGTAATCAAAATTGAGGCCGATTCATAAGCTTATCCCAGTTGAATTACTGGCTGTATTCTAATATATTACTTGTCTTGGTTCGCATTTTTTTTTTTTGGAAGAAGAAGACAAACTTCAAATTAAAAAGTTAAATGATTATAAGTAAAAGAGCATTAGTTTTGTTGTTAAAACTAATGGCGAAACAGCACGATGAAGACCCAATGCAGAATAGAAAAACAAAGTGAAATATATAACAAATTTATAAAATATTTTTAGATAAAATTATATATTTTAATAAAATTTATTAAATACACTTTACAATAATATTTTTGAATAAAAATATAAAATTTTAAAAATATCTTTTATTTAATACTTTATTTATGACAGTGCATGTGTTATTTACAGAGAAAAATACAAAACAACTACTCCTCTCGTCCCCATATATAAAATATTTTTAATCAAATCACGTAAATTAATAAAAAATAATTATCTAATTAAAAGCATAGAATATTTTAATTTTGTCCTTAATTGTTGTAAATAAAAAATGAATTTCTTTTTTCAAAGTAAATTAATGAGAGTATTTATTTTTTTAATTTAATAAGGATATAATAATCTATTTATTAAAAATTATGCTAACAATTTTTTATATTTAGAGATAAAAAAATTTTTAAAATATTTTTTATATTTAGAGATGAAATGAATAATTAAGAACAGAACATGCCCAAGGACAACATGTCATAACAAATCTCCTCCAATATACCATCTAGAAAGTGCATAAAAAAAAAAAAGCAAGTCAACGGGCACGCTCGTAGCTTCCTTAGCAAGTAAATCAACTACTCTATTCCGCTCATCGCCGCAGAAGCAAGCCTCTACTCTCCAATCACGCCGAAGCATACAACTAGATCTCCTTAAGGATCGTGAAATTTGGGTGCTCAAAGGCCTGTCGCTCATATGCACCAATTGGACAACCTCTCCACACTCTAGAGTCACATTCGCCCCTCTCTTTAACCCATCATGAAAATCCCTATCAACATTGATCTTCATCACCCCAACAGTAGGATATAACATTCTAAGAAATTCAATCCCTGATTAACTAAATAAATAAAGTTAATTACGTGAGTTGATGTAATTTGTGTAGCTAAAGAGGTCTAATGAGTATATTTGATTATGATTCCAACCCTAAATATAGCTCTAGAGTGGAGTCGAGCCACTCAAGTATCAAAATGTGAAAAGAGTTAAAGAGGGAGCCCCTATGTCTTCGGACGCGACAAATGGCAATCAGTAAAGGAGAACCTTTTTGTGCCATTTGCCGTGGTGCATGGTCAAATATCAAATAGGATAAGTCACAAATTTGGTGCAAAAACAAAAATAAACAAAAAGGGAGAACGAAGCAAACGTGTAGAGCTCTGTTAGGGCTAAATACTTGGAGGGATTGGAAACAATTTTGGAGCTTGAGAATACCCAAAATAAGTGTGTTAAACTTTCTTTTCCATCCTTCCTTCCTTTTCTCTAGTTAGATATCATATTTGTTTTGATGAGCTGGTTAGAAAAAACTTACCACTTATTATAGCCTTATATATAAAGTAGAGAGAAATTGATTTCTTTTGTTTCTTTTTACAGGACATATTGTTAATATTTTAATATCACAAATTTCACTTTTTACTTTTCATAAATATTGGTGAGATAAAATATATTGTTAAAATATGTATAATTAGCGTTTTGGCAATTGACATTAGTAAATTATAAGGCCTGTCAATAATTTAAAACTGACGTTAATAAATTAATAAGTAAAATTAACACTTTGACATTTGATTTTGCTGCTTATGATTGAAAAACTGATATCAAATCTTATATAATTATTAACACGTTAACTCATGTAATTTATAACTCATACTCGTAAATTAACAAGTAGAGTAAGAAAATTAACAACTAATAATTATACATAACAAGTGAAGGTGTTTTGGTCTTTTCACCATTGAAGATTTTTTAACTTTTTTCTCTTGAATTGAATTGAAATTGTACAAATTTTTTAAACCTGCTTGAAATTAAGTCTGTATGAATATCCTTGATAGAAATTATCCAAGATTATACTCTTCTAGTCCTATTTGTAAAACAGAGAGAGAAAAAAATTGATCCTATTTATAAGGCACTTGTTAATTTTTAATGCTCCTCTTTACATTTTTATCCTTATTAAATACTTTGAATGAACACACTATTAATAAGATTTAAAAATATTTATTAAAAGTAAAAGTAAAAATTTGTTAAATTTTAAAATAAATTTAACAGGATTTAAAATTTTTTTTGATTATGACAACACATATTAAAAATGATTTATAAATAAAAATAAAAATAATATGTTATAGTATGAAATAAAACAATGATTCAAGTACAAAGGGGGTGCTTGGCTAAAAGGAAAAAACCAAAAGAAGGTACAAGGGAGGTGAATAACGTTAGGGGTGTCGTACGCAGACTGGAGAAAGAGGTGGGGATGTTGGAAAGCGGGAGGGATCACGTGTGGAGGGTTGAGGTATTTGCCGTTTAGGGGATACGAGGAGAGATAGGCCTCACATGGGTCAGCCCAACGGAAAGCCAGAAACGGGGAAAGCGTGTGCCTCCCCCTCTATGCAATCCTCCCACCTCTTTTCCTGTCTCCTCCCCACGCTTCATTTCTCTCTTCCCCGTCACCAACTCCTCTAATTATATATCACCAAAGCTTGTATTTATTTTCTCTGATTCAATTATTATTATTATTATAATAAAATATAATGTTCATATCCTATTGTACGGTTCATCACGGAGAAGAGTCCCTCATCCCTTGCCCCTCCTCATATCTATTATTATCATAAAATTGAAAATTACACCAATAAATAACTCTCTATATATGTTACATTAAAAATAAAATACACTTAAAAAAGAAAGTTGGAGACAGAGGGAGTATGGTATAGCTTTCTTGTTAATATGCATCCGTCATTATTGTATGTATTTTGAAATCGACCAATTGTGCATTTTATGCTGGTTTATACATGTCGGCGAATACCCTGGAGGCTGGAATTCATGGGTCCGCATGCAACTGAATCACTGACCGATCTCGTAAAATGAGAATCCATAATTGGATGCGCTGCATTAAATGTACTTCCTTTCACTGCTTTCCCCCGCCCTTTTATCATCCCAAACATGCGAGTAAAGCCTTTCTTTTCTCCCCCAAACCCCCCCCCCTCCAAAAACGATTTTAAAACGAGGTTCAAAATCCTGCTTCCTATTGTCTGTTCCTCTGTTTTTCCACTTGTAAAAAGACGTTCAACTTTAATATACTGTATTAAAAAATATAATATATTTTTAGTTAAATTTTATCTTTCAGTAAAATAGTATTAATTTTATTTTTTTATATTTACTCTTATTTAATAGAGTGTTTCATCCTACAATAAATATAGAGTGATTTTATTCAATTGAGAAACTTAAAAAAAAACAATGATTGCATCTTGAAAATTAAAAATATCTTATATTTTTTAACATTTAATCCTTTAAATGTCTTAAAATTTTGAATGGAGGAGGTAATATTTTTGGTTTTATTTATAAATTATTTTTAGTATGTTTTACCAAAAAAACTTTAAATTTATTAATTTTATCTTAAAATTTAATAATTTTTTACTTTATTTTCTAATAAAAGAAAAAATTACTTTTAATAACCTTTTTTAACATTTAATGTTGACAGAAAGGTAAAAATGTACTTAAAAAAATGAAGAGGTGTTATATAAATATAATCAAAATTAATCTTCCCACCCACCTTATAAATAAAACAAGGGGAGTAATACTCTTTTTGGCAGGAAATAAAATGATACTCTCATATGCGTGTTTTCCCATTATTACAAGTGCGTCATTGCAAGCTGGAAATTAAATTGAATGAATTGACCAGAAATTGGAGGAGCATTTTCCATACGGATGTTTTATTTTAAACACAAAATAGGACCATGGGAATGGTCATGGGTCAGAAAAGCGAGCAACAATTGGGGAGGATGATGCATCATGCTTGTGCAGGTAACCCAAGACGTTCTATATTACCGTTTCGTTTTCGTTTCTTAAATAAATAAATAAATAAATATATATATATATATATATATATAAAGTTCACAGGCAGACAACACCGATGCTGTAGCAGGAAGGGCAGAATTGCACGCAGAAAGAAAAATCAAATAAGAATTGCTTGGCATCCAAGTCTAACACACCCACACGAGCGGATCTGGAGCTGCATCTGCATGTAGCTCACAGACTCTGCTCCACTTCAAATCCCTTTGTTTATTATTTTCTCGCCGAGAGATTGAGGATCCATCTCCGTGACAAGTGACCCTCCATTCTCCTCTCTTTATTTTGCCTTTTCCGGAGCGAGAAAAAGAAACCGGAGTGAACAGAATCGTGTGTGGGCTCCCCCTTCTGCCTTTTGTTTTTATTTCCCCCTCTCGATTCCATTCCTCATGTTTGATTTTTGAAACGTTCTTCTTCCTTCCCATTCTCACAAGTCTCTCTCAACCCCACAGCCAAACCATTACTCTCTCTCCCCCCCCCCCTCCCTTCTGTAGTACTCATCCACCACCGCATATGGATGAAGGAGAGAGGGAATATGCAATGCAATTGTATCGGGTACCCTTTTGATTATTGTATCCTGCTCTCATCTGACTCAAGATCACATCATTTTCTGTTTTTTTCTCTCCCACCAGAAAGAACCCCCTCTGGGGTTTTAAAGTTGAGTCCTTTCGGTTTCCTAACGCTTTTGTCTCTTGTTCTGCCTTCCTTGGTTCCCTGCCTCCATGAGTTCACGAATCTTCAACAATGGGGGCGACGGTTTCGGTAGGGATGTCAATCTCTTACCTCCGGTTCCTTCTCATGTTTCCCCTCTTCTAGTTCGAACTCCCCAACTTTCTCTGTCAACCACTTTTGGTCAGACTGGTGGCGAGATTGGTTTTCAGATTCTGAGCCTCCTTCAGGGGAACAGGGCAACAATGGGAGGAGGCGGTGAAGCTGTTGAACCTCTCGAGGCTCAAAACGTGAGCTTGCCTTTCAAACTCGGCGAGCAAGACATAGAAGCCAAGAGCTCTTCTGGGTTGAGAAACGGACACGCAAAGCTCTGTGCTAGAGGCCACTGGAGGCCAGCTGAAGACGCCCGACTCAAAGATCTCGTAGCTCAGTACGGTCCTCAAAACTGGAACTTGATCGCCGATCATCTCGAAGGAAGATCAGGTAATCCGCAACCCTGTTCTTAAGATATGGCAGTGCCTCTCTCTTCCCCCTGCGCGCCCCCCCCCCCGCCTCTCCTTGTTGCAATGCTTCCGAAAGTCATCAAGTTACTCAACTGATTTTCGAATTGTAAGTTATCGTTCTGAAGGAATTAAAACCCTTGGATTTTTGTTTCTCTTGACTTGTTGTAATTGCAGGTAAAAGTTGCAGACTGAGGTGGTTCAACCAGCTTGATCCTAGAATTAACAGGAGGCCGTTCTCCGAGGAAGAAGAGATGAGACTGTTGTCTGCTCATAGAATGTACGGGAACAAATGGGCCATGATTGCCAAGCTGTTTCCGGGGAGGACAGATAATGCAGTGAAGAACCACTGGCACGTGATAATGGCCAGGAAGCATAGAGAGCAATCAAGCGGTGGCAGGAGGAGGAGATCTTGTTCTGAAATCATTCGTCCAAAGCCTTTAAATTTGACTCTCTCAAATAATGCAGTGAGCGAATCCACCAACTCCGGCAACCTCTTGGATGAATCCGCCTCATCCTCCACCGATCTCTCCCTCAGTCCTACATTTTTTCCTAACCCGAGTTCCCAAGGCCAGGGATCGCTAACAATGGGTATGCTAGCTTGTTTCATCCAATTCGTTCGATGTAATGTATCTCACTGTCGTTTATGTTTAAGCCGTGGGATTTTTGCAGGCCTTTGTCATGAGATGAAGTTGAAGACAACTGGGGACGTGGAATTCGACAAGTATTTTGCGGGTTGGAAGGGATGGAGCGAGGGAGGAGGACAAATGGGGAAGAAGCTGATGGGAGCGGTGGACCTATCAAATTCAGAGTCGAACTCAGAAATCTCAGCATCTGGGTCAGTGCCCACCATTTCTGGGGAAAGCGAGAACGTGGGTGATAACATGAACATGGCATTCATCGATTTCCTTGGGGTAGGAGCTGTATGATGGGAATGGCCTGAAGAGAGAGTGGGTGGGTGTTGTGTGTCAGGAGCAACACCATTGGGGGTCGCTAATACAGTAGTAGTTGCAGAGAAATCAGGGGTGCAGCAGAAGTAGGTCCTAGACGCACTCCATTCTGTACAGTTAGTTTCGCAAAAAGGTAAAAGGGCACATAAAAGTAAAAACGAACTCATTAGAGGGAAGCTTGAAAAAAGAAAAGCGAGAGGGTAGCTTGAAAATATAATAATAATAGTTATAATAGGAACCAATTTCATGGCGTTGGACGGACGCAGGAAAACGAGAGGAAGAAGGGAGGATGGTGGGTTTGTTATTGGGTGACGTAGACTTGGTCGTTTTGTAATTGAGGTAAAGCCAAGGAGGGTTGAACTGGACTGGACTGGACTGGTCCGTGGAATGAATGAGAGGGGTGGACTCAGTATAATTGGTTGTTTACTTGGAAACACATGTCAGTGGGGTTTGGCACTTTTTGAATTGGGTAAACGTTTGATGTGGGATATGTTTGACCCTGCTCTGTAGATGTACTGCCCGTGACATTTAAATATGACTCCACCTCAATAGTTTATAATATATATGTGTGCGCGCGCGCTCAGCTCCTCACCTCACATCTTATTATATTGATTCTGAACGAATTGCAATTGCATGTCTTGTTGCATTTCTGTTCGTGTCGGCATTTAGACAGAGTTGATGTTCATTCAAGAAATATAATAATGGATGGATGGATGGATTCTCCAATTTTAGCAATTGAAATGGTTAAATTAGGACGTACAGTTTGAGTTAGTGTTATTTTATCCACAGATGACGTGGCAAAGTTTTGGATGAAAAACAGGATGTGTGCGACGGAATTAATACGATGAATATAGAGGGCTGTCTTTGTAAACGTGATGAAAAAAGGGAGTCATCATGGGACGTTATTAATGTGTGAAAGAGAAAGTAGAGTGAAACGTGGGGGAATTCAAGTTCATTATATTCCGACATTGTTCGTTGAGGCCACTAGACCCGAATTGGAGAGCCGAATCAGGTACGGTGTCTCCTTGCACGTGTTTTGGGCCATCGTCCACACAACCGACCAAACTTTTGGGCTTCCTTTTCTTGCCCACCCATCGCTCCTTAAGCTGTCTCTCTCTTCTCAAATATTCATGCATGTTTAGTATGTTCCCTTAAGCAATTGATATATACATAGTCAAAACCTCCCATTAATTAACCTGCTAAATAAATTTAGTTGTCATCATTGTAAGTTGTGCCAAAAAAAATAGTGAAATTGAGGGTGAAGTCAAATACAAATGGCAGGGGCCGTGTGGTGGCACCGACGTGGCGGAGAGACGAAACAACAAGAAAAAGGTAAAAGTGTTATCAAAACTCAAAAGTTAAAGAGTGGGATGCGGATGGATGAGTCGGAGTTGAGGCATAGATAAGAAGGATAAGTGGAGGTGGAAGTCAGGAAAATTGTGTGATTCAAAATGTTGAGGTTAGGGATTAATGATAGGGTTGGTTTAAAAAGAAGAGGAGGAGTTTGTAGAAGCACATGGGAAATCCAAGAGTGAGATATTTGTTGGGGGAATAAAATAAAAAATGGAAGGCGAGGAATGGATATCCTTGGGACATGCATGGCACGAGAATACTCGAGAATATAGAGATTGCTCGGATGCCATCCAATAAAACTCAATTTGCAAATCCAGCTCACGTGCTCCTTCCAATGAAGCGTGCCTTCTTAAATACTCTTTCTACCAATATGGTAAGTTGTGACAAGATTATATTGTTTATTTAGGAACTCAAAAACAAGAATCTAACCATACATACATGCATACATATATATGAGCGTTACAGACATCCGTCTCATGTACATTGTTTGTGCTTGTCGGTGCCGGGGACCAGCCTTGCAATGCACCTCAAGTGCGTATTTTCTGGACTAAATAGGGTTTTCTTTTTTGGGCTTTGTTGCTATTATTCCGTACTCATTGAGCTGTTCTTTTATGCAGGGCGATCTCAACTTTTCAATCGGTCTTAAAGTGCGATCTTGGATGTATTAAGAAGGCCCCGGGTGAAACCTTTCAAACTCCATTTATAATTTAATTTCCAACTCCAAATTAAACATCATCAACAATTAATGTTTCAAATAATATCGTGACATTTTTTTTTAGCCATCAAAGAGTATTCTAACAATTACAATGCACTTATCTAGGAATATATATAGACATCACTTCATTTATACAAAAAAAGAAGATTGCCGACATACATACATACATATCTGTGTGTGTGTGGGTTATCACTTACCAATAACATTGACATTATGCATCATAGAGCCGATAATTTAGGCAGGTCACATTTATTTAGATCAAACATAAAAATATCATATCCTTATTAAAAAGCTCATACAGTCAAGCTCGACTCGAATATTTGAAACTTTTTAAAAATATTTTTTTATTTTTTGAATAATTCTAAATTTTGAATAATTCTGTTAAGCATAAATATTATTTTAACTTCACAAGAATAAAATAAAAAATAATAATTTATCAACTTTATACTTAAGTAGCCTTGTTGCTGTTTTGTTATATTATGTGTAATTTATTTATGAATGTTTTCTTTACTTATAAATTAATATCTTAGTTATTTAAATATTACTCTTATCACAATTATATATGAATATTTTATATATTTTAATTAAATTAAATTATTTTAATTATTATCAAGTTAATCTCAATTAGATTACAATTAGATCACTAATTTAAAATTATTTTCCTGATTAATTTAAAATTTTTAATAATTTTTAGGTAACTATACTTTTCCATTTTAAGAATATGAGAAAAATAACCATTATTATATTTTGTAAAATAAAATTATTTAATTATGAGTAAAATACTATTTTTTAATTATTTTTTAACTTTTTATATTGTTTAACCTCTACATATAAAGGGTATTTACTCTAGTTTATTTTTAATTTTTAACCAATTTTAGTGTGGACGATAACCAAATAATTATCTAAGAATATTATTCTATTTATTATGCTCATCTAATAGTAGAGTAAGGAATTTATACATGCCTAAATTTTATTTTTATTTTAAAATTAATTATCTTATTTTATAAAAATATAAAATATATTTTTTTAGATGCGCAAATGATGTATAGGACTCAAAACTTTTTTTAAAAAAATTGGGTCTTAAAATATAAAAATTAATATTAAAATATATTTTAAATACTACATTCATTTAAAAATATAAGGTATTTTTTAAAGAATTGAATGCTAAAAAATATAAAATATTTTTAATCTTTTGAGATATAATCATTGTCTTTTTTTCTTTTAAAAGTGCCTCTATTGATAATAATTTTATATTTATTGTAGAGTGTTTAGCATGGGTAAATATGTAAATATAGGGTTAATTTAAAAGTAAATAACTACTACTTTATTGAGGTTTGAGATTTGGTTAAAAATATCTTATATTTTTGAATGAAGGAAGTATTATTTTGAGACATTTTATTAATTAAAAATAATAAAAATATGAAAATGTAAATATTTTTAATTTTTTTAAAAAAACTATAGTAATGCATTCAAATACATGATATTTTAGTATAAAATGACATAAAATTAAAGAATAAATTAATATTTATTATATATTATATATTTTTTAAAAAGTATTTTTTTATTCGGTATTCAAACCAAGCTTGAATCCTATCTGGCTTGGCCTAAATTTTCTTGGGCCTATTTGAGTTAGCCGAATAGGCCTAAAGATTAAAAAATTATTATTTTTTAGGTTTGGCTCTAAATTTTTTGAGTTGATCAATTAAGCTTGATTTAAATTATCGACTCTATATATAAAGAGGAGATGTAAATATGGTGATGCAATATCTGGCCATACAAGGTATATCCTTTGGTTTTATCATTTATTTTTTCCTCACTCATGGATGTGTTCTCTTTTTTATGGCAATCATGTTCAAAGTACAATTAGGTATTAAATAATTATTGTGAACACATTTTTTTACACATGTGATTATTTGATTAGATCAAATTTGAATATTGAAGATAGCTTTTCTAAGGCACTGTTTGGAAAAATAACATCTCATATCCAAAAAGTACATTTTTACTTTTGGGATGTGAAATATTATTTGAGAGAAATTTTTTATAACAAAAGCTCTTTCCCAAAGTACATGTAAAACATGGCTGAACGTGAATTTTCTAACTCTCCATTTGGTTACTTTTCAAACATGAATGTGATGATTTAAGCATTAATAACTAGTATTTAATTTTATATTTGACCACAATACCCTTGTCATTCTTGTTGTGCGCGAGAGCTCTTGTTCTATCACTCCCATCTCTTTTGGCCGAGAGCTCTCTCATCTCTCATCTCTCATCTCGTGTTACTATCTCTCCACCCATCTCAAAGCTGCTCCCTAAAGGTGGCATCTCCACCATCTTGCCCAGTTCCTTCGGGGTGGATGAGTCGCCAGAGGAGGAAGATGACATTGCCAATGACAACGAAGAAGAGGAAGATAAGAGCGACTTCATCGGAGGACTTAATATCTTCATGGCAGCAACCTTAGCTGCGGTGGCCTGAACATCTATGGGAGAGTTGGAAGCAGGTTGGGGCAGGGAACTTGCGAGTTCAGGGAAGTTAATGGCAGAATGGCCTTTAATAGCGAGCGCAACCACGTCGTGGGCACACGTCGCCATATTCGGCGTGGCGAAGGTGCCAAGCCAAATCCAGTTCTTTTTCCTAAGCTCTTGGATTTTTGACACCCACTTGCCCGATGCCCTCATTCGAACCCCTTTGCACATGGGATGCTTGTTGTTGCTGCTATCTTAGCCCCTCTTAAGCTTCCTCTGTTGTGCTGGCAATGGATTAGAAGTAGAGTTTAGCCATAATTAAGACGGAGACAATCCAAATGTTGACGAGAATGACGCGATGATGGAGAGTGTATTATTATTACATATTTTTTTAATATTAAATTTTTTATTTTTTATTCTTATTATTTAGCATCTTAAATTTTATGTTATTTTAAATTTATTTCAATTTTTTAATATATTATATTTATATAATAAAAATTATACATTATTATAAATCAATGTCCTTTTTGGTCATTCTATATTTTGAAACACATTTCAAAAGTATAAATTTTTATTAATCTAAATAACTTTCAATTTGTCAAACTGATTTTTAAAAAAATATATCTAAACATAGTTTTTATTACAACAATTGACTTTTATCAAACTGACTTTTATTAAATAAATTTTTATCAAACTAACTTTTGATAAATTAAAAATCAAATACACACTAAGTGTATTTCTTGCGTTCACATGGGCTTAACCCCGAATACTTTGTGCCGAAATAATTGTAAAACCTGTTCTTCTTCTTCTTCTTGTTGACCAGTAAACCTGTGCTTCTAGAATCAATGTTTGTGAAATAACTGTTGTATTAAATAGATCTAAATCTTAAAGGTTAATTCATGTAAAGCAAAATGTAATTTTCAAAGTCTAAAGGGCTTAATCGATTAGTCTGCTAACCAGATATTGATTAGCATTAATTTATATTTAAATTCAACTTGGCACGTACAATAACACACAGATATATATCAAATTATTATAAAGTACCATGTGATATACACGTTCTATATATATATATATATATATATGTATAAGTAATAACTACACATAAGGATAAACCAGCGCCAAAGAGAAAAGAAGAAAAGACCTCACCTGTGGGGTTGAATTTTTTTTTTTAGTTGTCTAGAGTAGACATTTCTCATTAAATAAATCTTTGATATCCAGAGAGTTTCTAGGGTGAAATTGTTTACAATTGAGGCTTTTGAAGATAATTAATCCTCAGGAGCACTCCAAAAATGTTCATTTCTACAAGAGCATTAATGTAAATTACTAAATTAATCAGCTAATAGCTAATGATATGATTAAGGTTAGCAATCAAAACCAAATAGTAACATGGGAATAAAAATTTGGGGACAGGAGGAGATTCAATGAACATGGGCTTGCTAAAGAAGAGGCAGGAAGCCGTATGCTGGTTCACAAAATGTCAGCCTCCCCAACTTTACTCTCTCACAAAAGGAATTTATATCACAAAAGATAGACAACACGAGTCAACCAGAGTTAGATATGTCTCCAACCAGTGTGCGTACCTTCTTCTATATTAATATATATATATATATATATATATATATCACTTTTCCTTTTTTAACACTCTCACCGCCTTTTTCTTCAATCCTCCTTCCTCTCTCGCTTCTTCTTCTTCTTCTTCTTCTTCTTTTTGTAATATATATAATATTACCTCCAGTTTTTATATAAACCACTTCAGTTTTTTTACGAGTCATATTATAAATTTATGAAGCAATTAATATTCTTTTTCAATAATACCCTTCACACGCACACACAATATTATCCAATTATGGCAGCGATCGATAACAATTGAAAGAGATAATGAGGAAGATTTTTATGCTTAATTATATTAACAATATTTTTGCTTTTATAAGATTGATGGGATAGTTTTAAACTAGTTTGAGATCACTAGTTTCCTTAATAGTTATACGTTAAAAAATTAAATATGACTTATAAATAAAAATGAATGGAGTAAATTAGAGTTTATCTATGCATTTAAATGGACTTTAAGATGAGCCACATTGTTCACCACTTATAAAAAATGATGCTTCCTACAACTTTATAAGTAAGACGATAATAATTCATGACTTACACATTCATAGCACGTCGAATTTGTAACACAAACGCAGAATAGATAAAACTGATAAAACATATCATTAACAGGTTGGTTAAGAAGCATACAATAGATAAATAATTATATGAGGGCTGTATTATTTGAGTCACACACAAGATAGAAACCAAAAAGAGATTGGAGATAAAAAGAAAAATCATTAAAGGAGCATATATGTAGTGCGAGGCAGCCTTCCTTCTACTGTCATAGTTGCTTCGGTTCATTTTCCTTCTTATGCGGCCTTTAAAACCTGAAACCCAAATTCAACCATCTTTAGAATTTACAATCGCACCAACAAAGGAATTAAAACTCTACATTTTAGTTTTCCAACATATATCAAAATGGATCGAATCATTAGTTGCGTTGTTAGAGTCTATTTCCGAAATCAAATTTAGCCAAAAAAATCTCATTTAATTCAGATTTCTCAACCCTTTTCTGACTTCTAAATTATGATAGTTTCTGTAATATATACTTAAGGTATTTATTTCATAGTTAAAATCAATACTGATATAAAATATAGAACTTAGATCAAATTTCACTATATACATAAGTTATAAACAAACAACATAATTTATCTCGAATTTAATATATAAGAAAATGCGTCTAATTAAAAAAATATTTCATAAGAAAAATATTTTTATAAAATGCACCATTTACTGTCGTAATCTCAATTGAAGGATGTTGATGACATTGTGTGGGGATTAATAAGATATTATTTTATCATAAGCCGATAAAAAATTAAAAGAAAAAACTTAAGAATAGAACATTGAATTAAACAGAATACACACTGGGGGCTAACCAGAAAGTAGCTTTCACCAGGCTGCAAATCGTGCAATAAGAAGCCAAAGTCATTGGTAGGAACTGGAACTCCAGACGAATGAACTAACATCACATCTTCACCAAACTTTGATTTCATGTCTATGGGTCCCCTCTCCACCTCTGTTGCAACCCCATTGATAAACACATTGATGCTTCCTGAAACTTATCAAAATTAAACAAAATAAAGCTCAACTTCTGTCGGTTAAAACGCTTGAGCTTCGCTCTCCATATACAAGTAATAATAAATTAGGTGGGACACTTTTCTTAATTCCTTTAGCCAACCTGCATATATGACTATATATGTTTGACCCCACGAACAAAAAAAGACCTGTACACATATGTGACTATGAGAGAAGCAGTAGGAAGAAGCATCATCCGATTTTCCGAAAAAGGGGTTTTGGAGACGGCCTAACCAAGGACGAGAAATCAGAAATCAAGTGTTGTACATGAAAAAGGAGTTCGGAAGAGACCCTAAAAGGAAGCAGAAGCAGAAACTGAAATGGTAAAGTGGCTTCATGTTATTCCGGGAAAGTACAGCTTTCATTACAATTCAAGCGCAGGAACTGTCGAATCATGAAAAAGTCTCCGCTTTATTCTCCTGCATCCTTAAACCTAATCAATCACCCCTCCAAGAGAAGAATTTTCTCCATGTTCAAACAACTCACCCACTTGGACATAGTCATACAGTAGTATTTTGCCCTATTACGGGCTGTAATATTAACGATGTAAATTGCAACGAGGAAATACTATAAGAAGAGTGAAGAAATCAGACCAAGCTCATGCAAATTAATTACCAGAATGGAAATTCAGATCAGAATTGTGATCAATTTCGGGGAAACCCATGTGATCAGCAGGGAAAAAAAGAGCATGATCCATTGGTTCTTGGGAAGCGAGATAAGACGAGGAGCAGCCGCCATTATAAGCCGCCAAAACTGCAGGATCAGATGCAGGGTTGCTCTGGTGATGATGATAGGATGGTGACGGACTTGGGCTTGCACTTGCACTTGCACCTGCACCTGCACCGCCAACCTGATGAGGCTGAAGCTGGTGATCATTATCTTGGTGGAGGGCTTCGGCGGCTAGCTGCTGCAGCTGGCGCTGGCGGCGGCGCGATCTGGAGCGGCGGTTCTGGAACCAGTAGAAGATGTTGGCGTCGGCGACGGTGCCGAATTTCTCGAGAAGCTTTCTGATTCTGACAGTGTCGTCCTTGGAGGGATTGACGGTCCCACTGTTGAAGATGGACTCCAGAATTAGGATTTGCTCCGGCTTGGGAGTCCACCTTGACCTCCCTGTCACTCTCTGGCTTCTCTCGGAACCATAATCCTGCCCCAGATCCTCCATTCCGATGTTGTGCAAGTCTTAAGTTCTATGTGTTCTTCAGCTGAAACCTAGGCACGATATATATATAATAACATGTACCATTGAGTGAACGCTGAATATAATAACCGGCTAGCTTTACCAAGAGGAGAATGTCGGGCAATTTTACATAAATGTCCTTCATGGCCTCTCCCTTGCTTTTGAGCCTTTTTTTTTTTTAATTCCATCTACATCCCATATTTTCTATATTTACAAAAATGAATGTGTAAAGTACCTTTGAGTTTTGTTTAGAATAAGAAGAAAATAGGGAGATAGAAAATTAGGAGAAAAAATAGAGTAAAAAAACACTTTTTATCTTTATTTTTTTCCCTACCTTTCCTATAAAAAGTAAAATCAGTCATTTGAGTAGGGTTGACTTATTTGGATCGGAATAAATATAAGTCTAAACTTATAAAAAAAATTATATAGTCAAGCCTAATATCAATATTCTTGAATTTCAACTTTATTTAGGCTGACCTAAATATTTGAGTTGTTAATTTTTTTTATTTTTCAAAATTTAATTTTTAATTTAAAATTAATATTTTTATCATCATTAAAAATATAAAATACACTTTTTGAAATACTTAAAAAATTTATGAGAATGATTTTTTTAAAAAAAAGTTGTGGGTGTTAAACTTTAAAAATTTAGATTAAAATACATTTTAAATATTATTTTAAAATATTTTATAGATTAAAAGGAATAAAATATCATAACATTAATATTTTTTAATCTTTTTAAGAAAATTTCTATAATAACGTGTTTCGGGCCGGAATAAATATAAGTCTAAACTTATAAAAAAATGTTTATATAGCCAAATCTAACCTCAATACTCTTGGATTTCAACTTTATTTAGGCTGACCCTAATATTTGAGTTGTTAATTTCTTTCATTTTTAAAAATTTAATTTTTAATTTGCAATTAATATTTTTATCATCATTAAAAAAATACAATACACTTTTTGAAATACTTAAAAAAATTATGAGAATGAATTTTTTTAAAAAAAGTTGTGGGTGTTAAAGTTTAAAAATTAAGATTAAAATACATTTTAAATATTATTTTAAAACATTTTATAGATTAAAAGGAATAAAATATCATACTATTAATATTTTTTATCTTTTTAAGAAAATTTCTATAATAATGTGTTCAAATATATATGACGTCTTAGCATAACTGAACAAAAATTAAAAGCATTATTTAATTTTAAATATTATACACACACATATATTTAAAAACTTGAGTTGCTATTTGAGTTCGGGCAAGAATTTTTTGAGGTGTATTTGACAATAACATAAAAAATATTTTTTTAAAGCTCAGCCATAAGTTTTTTGAATTTATTTAGGCTTATCTTGAATTATCGACAAATAATTTAAAAACTAAAAGACTTTATATAGGGAGAGAAAAATATTTTTTTTACCTTTTTTCTTTTAAATTTTTTTACATATTTTTCAGTTTTAATTGGAAGGTAAAAAGAAATAAGGGAGAATGATAGTTTAGTCCCAAAAGAAAAAATTAATGATAGCTAAGTTTTTCTTTTTTGAAAAATTAGTTATAAATATTAATTTAAAAGTTATTTTACAGAAAATTTTATCAAAGATCTAACTGTCATTAATTCATTCTTTTAAAATTTTATTGTCATTCTCCTAAAAAATAAAGTATGAAAATCAAATGTGAGCCTTAGAAAGTGTTAGAACATTCTTTTTGGACCTCTACTTCATCAGGAATAAAGAATCCAATTTTCTTGCAGAGAACATATAATAGTCGGTCATTATAGTTTTATTAATTTTTGCTTTTAATCTTTGTAGATTTTTTTTAGTGTTTCTGGTTCCTATTATTTTAATATAATTGAGTGACATTTGTTATTCAGGCCCCCATAATTTTAGTGTTTTTAGTCTTATAAAAATTGAAAATACTAAAAAATTGTGGGAACTAAAAGCAAATTTTGATAAAATTATAGAAACTAATAAATATGTTTTCCTTTCTTATATTTCTTATATTGTAATTCGACAAATACTTCGGTATACACATAGACACATGGGATGTATACTAAAATTTGAAACGTTTGCAGCTATATATACACAGACTAGATGATGGGATATGTGACTGTGAAAGGTTTGAAGAATGGATCATGCATTCATAACTTGTTGTAGATTATTAATGTGTATATGCACTGGATATGGGAAATTAAAAAGAGAAAGGAGATAATATGCCTAGTCTTTTTTTTTTTTTTCAAAGTATGCTGTAGACATCCAAATTTGCACGATAATCTTCATGTCACCTCAAACTAAATGAATTTTATACCAAAATTTGAATTATTAAATGTAGAAAACGAACTAATTGTTAACGACTCAGGTTCAATGTGATCCTCGGCTGAACCTTGGCACGATGTGTGTGTAATAAAATATGTACTGTGCATTGAATACAGTAACCAGCTAGCTTTACCTTGGGGACAATGTCGAACACCTTAATTACATAAATGCCCTTTAATTTACGTCGCATTGAACCTTATTTTCATCCATATTCTATTTTCCATGTTTACAAAAATAAATATGTAAAGTATTTTTTTTAAAAAAAGAGGATGAAAATGAAATGCAAGCCTCATAAAGTGTCAGAATATTATTTTATTTGGATATTTACAATAATTGGGAGGATCCAATTTTTTCATTATTCTGAGTCAAAAGGAGTTCCATTATTCAGTAGATACTCCAATATACTGCATAGACGTGGCTTGATCGAATCCAAAATTTTTGCAGGTATATATACATACAAGCTAGATATGTATATAGTCAAATACAGTGACATCGAATATATCAACTTTTTCAAGCCAAAAAAAAAGAATATATCAAGGGAGAATTACAAATACGTCTCACATAAGGAATTAGTTACTGTAAGGTCCATTGACAACTGAACTAAACTATATTAATAATACAGTAATTAATTATCTTGTGTGGAACTTCAACACCATTCTCCCATATATCAACTTTTAACCAAGATCATCAGCGAGCAAACGATAGGCAAGTTTAAATTATTTAAGTATTATTTGTTTGTTTTTATTGATATATGTATATGGAGAAAATTTATATACCTATGCTTATATACTTAATATATTTGTATCCAATTAAATTAAATTATTTATAAATTTTTTATAAATTATTTTTTATATAATAAATTTTTATTATTAATTAAATTAATATATTAAAGTTTATATATCGTGATTTGGTTTGATATAAATATATTAAATATTTAAGAATAAATATATAAATCTTACCCTACACACACGCTATATGGTAATTGGCAAAGCAGATCTATGCCATAAAACCCGTATTCAAAGCGAGGTTCATGACTTCAGAAGAATGGAGTATGTTCATATTATTGAGGTCATAGCTATAGCTAGGCCCGTTGCTTTAATTGCATAATGTCGTCAAAACTTTCTGTTTCTTTCATTATTTTTTTTTCTTTTTAAATTTAAAATAGTCAAGTCAGCTGAGATTAAAATAATTCAAGGATTGAATACCAAAAAACATAATAATTCAAGGACTTGAATTTTTTCTCCTAAATTTAGCAAATCAGGTTCCAGATACCCAAGTTACTGACAGCCGCTCTGGAAATCTATAAGTAAAAGCCAATTTATTGATATATATTATCTCAATGGAAGTCAGAGATCAATAACTATTTGGTGGTATTATTGGTTTTTTTTTTTTGGTAATACTATTTGATGGTATTATTGTATGCCGTGAACATTACATGGAGAATAATATTACATCTGAGCTCAATGAAAACCCTTGAATGAAATAATTTAAATACTGAACTTGTAAGCAAGAATAAACAAGTAAAATTTAAAATTGATATTTTTTTAATAAAAAACCGTACCAAAGATAAAAAACAGACTGAATTTTCTGTTATAAATGCCCTTGCAAACTCACCACAAGGCATATTGGTCATAGTGAAAAGCGGTGGTGGAGTCACATACATTTAAGCGGCATTACTTGGAAAAGATTGATTATATGTACAAGAGCATATATTTTCATATTTTACACCATCTCTTTTTTTATATTTTGCACCCCTTGTTTTAAATTTTAAATCCATTATTTCATATTACTTTTTTAACCTAGATCCAAAATTAAATTTTTTAACTCGAAGCTTAGTAAATTTTAGCTCTCAATTTTACCATGCCCAAATAAAATTTTTTTGTAAAAAATATCATTTATAAAAAAAATTTTCTATTATTATTATTATTATTATTTTATTTATTAAGATGTAAATGAATTTGTCCACTGTACCAGGCTATAACTATTTAAGTACAATGTCTTAGATTTGAGTTTGTGTGAGAGAGCTACCACCAATTGAATTAGATAATGCTCAAATTTGATTCAATCACATGGTTATAGGTGTGTGTGTATAAACCTTGCAACTCGATTAAACTAAAAAATGAAGATGTAATTTAAACGAGCATTCACCAAGTGCTTGTGATGTGACCTAATATCTCCTCTCAAAAATCTTATTATTGGAACATAATTCTTTAAGGGCCGGTAAGAGAGGAAATTTCTAGGTTATTGCTTCCTAATCATATGATTTAAGGGTGGAACATAAGCTTTTCATAGATAATCCGACTCTGCAAAAGATTATCTAACGCTGAAGTCGACACGTCAAGTTTCTGAGCTCTGAATATTATATATCTAGGCCTCTCTTCGTATGAACTTTATGTGTAATATATTTTCAGTTTTATAATTGGAGAATATTAATAAAAAACTGCTAAAATAACTTAATATCAAACAAAGATTTGAACACATGGGATACTTGTTAAAATTAAATTTGAATTTTCACCTGTCAATTATTATTGTTTGTTTGTCATAAGTCATTATTTGATATTAAATTATTTCAGAGATCGATATTATCCCTTTTATAATTGTCTACTGAATAACTTTATTTCATTTTATTTCTGAACGGGTTCCTACTACTTGCCGCGCACGTCTTCAAATTGAAGTTATATACATAATTCACATACGATTATATGGCCACTAGCCTGTATATGCCTGTTAGTGGAAACTATATAATTAAGATGATACATGGACTACTCCCTCAGCTTTAATATCTAATTTTTTTTTAAGAGAATAGGTTATTGTGGAGATCTTCTTTTGTTCATTTTTTTTTTTAAATATAACCATGCATATGATTGAGTTAAACTCAAGTATTGTTAAGTCTAGTTAACTCTCTCCATAAGAGTTTTTTATATTTACGTAGACTCAAACTTAAGACATTATATTAGTTAAATGGCCATAACTTCTTTCGCCAAGATCAACCCTTTTTTTGGGGTTCAAATTACTAAGAAAAATAATGGAAAAATGTTGAGAGTGCGCGCTTGTGGTGTTCTAAAACTTGTCGAATGTTAATTTCTTCATCGAAAAATGTTGAGAGTGTGTGCTTGTGGTGTTCTAAAACTTGTGGAATGTTAATTTCCTCATGGAAAAAGGGTTTCCTGAGTTCCATATGCCTTTCATTTGTTTTTTTATAATCCATATGTAGTCTTTGTGCGCATAGTTAAATACTATCGCGTTTAGGAGAACCATAAGTCCACAACATACTGCTACTCTGCACTCGCACACACGCCACGCGCACACAGAGAGAGAGAGAGAGAGAGAGAGAGAGAGAGAGAGAGAGAGAGAGAGAGAGAGAGAGAGAGAGTTGATTAGGGTGCAAATTTGATGATGAATTCGTTAATCTCAAATCATAATTAAAAACGAGGGGCAAGTGGTCAGGCCTAATGGCTAATAGGTGTCGTGTGAGTGATGGCCTCCCGGGACACACAAAATTTCACATATTTAGGGTAGATCGCTGAAACATGTGTACGGATTAATCTTATTAAATAAACTAATTATTAATTTGTTTTTTTTCTCGTGCTCGAACTAAAGTTGGGTTGATTGAAAATGCATCATAGAAGTACAAATGTGAGAAATCTATTTTGGGCCACAAACGCGTCCCACTCGATTGCCCGGAAATGGCTGAAGTCGGCGGAGAACTCGGGGTTCACATGATTTAATTATGAGCCTACTTTAATTAAGTGCCTCAAGGAACGTTTCAAAATTGCTGCTTTATAAAGCTCTCTCCTTCACTTAATGTGGACTAGCTATATATATAATTCAAATGAGGCTATGATTTAACTACAACATAAGCTCAAATTGGGGAAAAGGCGGCAATATAATATGGACCCTGCAATTTTATTCCATAATTATAAATATTATTAAGAAATATAATGCTTATGGATATGTAACGTGCGGATAATATATAAGAAAGTAGAAAGTAAAAAGGAGAATATGATAAAAGACCCTGAAAGAAATCAAATTACTTAAAAAGATACAGGGAAAAGCAGCATATGTAGTAAATAATGGCCAAGACGAGCATGTATGAAAGAGAGAAGTGAAAGGGTGAAGACTGATTGGTTAATTAATTAGGGTTTTTGAGGGGAAGCATGTGCATGTGGGGGCATGCATGGAAAGCTGGGTCGTCACTGCTCACTGGGAAGCAACAAAGATGAATAAATCCAAAGTGTGGGTTCCACTAAAAACCTGCAATATTCACCTAATCACCTGTGGTGACCCCTTTTGTTATTTTCTGTGTGTTCGATCTTAAAACAACATGAGGGCAAGGCAAGGCAAGGCAAGGCTCTCATACCTCCTAGATAAAATGTTGTAATTAATGGATAGGAAAGAAATCAACACTCTTTCTTCTGCACTTGTTTCGCACTCAATCTCTCTGTCCACGAAGAAAGAAACTTTACACGGAATATATTCTTTTCCCTTCTTCATTCAAACGAAGCGGGCATTCGGAAAGTCCGATCCGTCTTAAAAGTGGTTTCAGTCCTTAGACACACACACACACACACACACACACACACACAAAGTACTATATTGAAAGGCGCCGTTCGAAGGACATTGGAAGTTTTTGAGGTGCATGCATGCAGCAGTATTCGGGCATGCATGAACCTAGATAGATCCTGCTCAGGAGGGTCTAACAAATCAAATAATTATGTTGCTGCATGCATGCCTCGATAAGTTGGCTAGCTCTATCATGTGTTTTAAAAAAACAGAGAGGTAGCGAAAAGCTGGGAATGCCGAATACATGTGCCCCAAAAGAAAAACAATCATGTTAGATGGTGTCTCCCCTGTTGAATATATTGACGCTATGGGGTTTCATGGCGCTCCTCAGTTCCGATCCAGCAAATGCGCAAAGAGTAGTGAACATACACAGCATCTTTATTCAAAGAAATGCATAGTGAAAGTATACAACATCTTAATTTAAAATATCAAACTTCAAGTTTATGAGTTTCCTTCCTTTATTCCTCCAGATCACCACTATTTCATTTAATACATACTCTTTTTTTTTAAAAAAATTGATATACATTAAAATTTTAATTATTATTATTAATATTAAGATATTTATATAGAATATTTAATAAATATATGATAAGAAAGATGCATAATTTTTCTAAACATTAAAATTACACATAATTCTTTTAGAATTGTGGAATAGTTAGTTATACATTAGTCAACAACAACAACAACAACAAGCCTTTATCCCACTAGGTGGGGTCAGCTACATGGATTGCAAGACGCCATTGTGCTCTATCATTTATTAAGCTTTTAATTATACATTACTCATTAAGTCTAAATTTATTTGAGGCAAGGCTCCCAACATCAAGTAAAGTTAACTTGCATTTAAATAATATAATAAATTATATTTATAATTTTATTTTGGAAAAGACAAGTCATTAGGCAACCCATCCTAGCGCCTCATCAATTCAGGAATCCTTTACACGTCTTCCTTATTCTTCCTTCGATCGAGGTGCCTATTCTCGGAATACGAACACATATTCGTATACGTACACCATGTAAAATATACAGGTTTTTCTTTCAAAATTAAATTTAAAATTAATTATCCAAGTTCAGAAGAAATAATTGTATAGAAGATAACATGAGCTGGTCATAAGTAATAGTTTTTTTTTTTTTGGGCCAAGTACTGCAATAGTTGATAAGCCAAGCATATCTTCATGAGGCAGTTGTTCTGCAATCTGGCCATTATAATGAAAAACATATATTATAATTTTTTTTTCATAATCCTAATAATGTTGTAATATGATTATAATTCACTTCCAATCAACTAAATATGGACTAGCATTTGTTTCACTTTTTTCGGCAAAAACTTTGATTTTTTTTTATTTTTAAAAATCTCCCGTTGCATACAACGGCAAATATGAAACCTGATCGTATCGTGAATTCCAAAGGTGCGTAATATCGTTTCGGTAGTGAAACGGGTCGGTGGACTTGAATCCTGTATTAATTGTCATGTCAAACACAACGCGATCGATCAGAATGAAGATCAAATTTTACGTTTGCATTTCCAGTCTCGTGTTAACAGTACCATGCAAAATTCCTGCTCTCCTGGTAATTGTGAAGAAGAAACATTAGAAGCACACACTAGACTGGACGTTGCTGATTAATTATTTTATTTTAGTTTCTAATTTATGTATATGTATGTATGTATAACCAAAAGATAGAAACTCAGACACATTTTAATATTTTATTATTAGTAATTCTACGGGGATGAAGATTAACCGAACAAGTTGCAGCAATATATATTTAACTCATGGAGATAGTTATCTAGAGAAAGATCCCCTTCTGTGTATGTAGTCCTCTAACTGCTTGGATTGAAAGCATTGCAATTCTTCCGACCAGAACTTCAAGAACTTCAAATTTCCCCATCTTTATGATTGCATCCGCCCGCGAAATTCTCATGGAACTTGTCGCGATTGAACGCAAAATTAGAGGCGACGAAACCCCTCGTAGAATTGTCCAATGCAATTCGTTGGTCAAGCCGCTCTTTTGACAAGTATGATCTGTTCATAGAACTGGTTATCAAACAGGAACTGTACTCCTTTGGTTCAAGGATACAAATAGCTTTTCTTTTTCCGTTGTATATTGGGTTACACAACCTGACCAGCTTAGCATATAAGGTTCCGTCCATTGTGGGATCGGGGGGGTTTGATAGTGGGCAACCCCAACTGTGTGCGCACCCAAAAGGTCACCATTTCTTACTCTGTGAATCCCTTTTTAGCGAACTTTTGTGATGCTTCAGAAACAGACATATTCGGCGTTGCCAAATTTTTCTTCACTTCATCAACATCAAACTACCCAAACCCATTGCCTCTTCCTGTAGGAACTTCGTACTCAATCGGGTCCTCCAGACATTAATGCCAGGGCATCTCTGGTGGCCAGTGTTACGATTGATGCCTCAGCTCATGATACTGTTGAAGGACATGCAGCTTCAAGGCTTCCTTTCACCTCATCAATCAGATTGAATCCTTTAACTCTCGTACTTGGTAATGTGTCTTTCTCTGGTTCGTTGTTCCCAGAGGAGTTTTTAAGTACGGACGAATCACAATCCTTCAACAAACAAACAAACAAGAATGGTAAAGACATGTGAGAAAATAATGCTCATTAATTTGTTGGGGAATATTGATTTTGAAAATGGATGAGTTAACTTGATAATCTGACAAAACAGTCGTGAAAGTGATGCGAATCAAATCAAAGCTGCGGTTATGGAGTTATGGCGCTGTTGAATTGCTTCTGCACCACTTGTTGAACAAATGGACTCTGCTTGTGGCCAAGTTGAGGTATAGAACCCAACCTGAAGGTCACCAAATGCGAAAGGAACTAGTACAACGAAGCAGATCATCAAGATGGGATGGGATCTTGATCATTTTCGGAGTTCTTTTACTTTCTGAATTACTTGTTCACTCTGTGAATGTGGTTTTTGCGTGCTTCGCAGCGAAGGGATTTGGATGTGCACATACACGCACACATAGAGGGAAAGAAGGGATGCGGAGGAAGTTGCTTGGCAGCTACATGTTTAAAAGAGAAGTAGCCAGTGCAATCAAAAAATGGATATAAATTCAATGAGATACAATGAAGATAGCTCAATTTGTATGATTCTGATGTTTTCGTCTTTAAAAAAGGACGACTCTGCTAAAATTTCCCATAACAAAAACACAAATAATTGTGAACAGTGCTATGAGGTTGCTGTGTTGAACTTTCCGTGACGCGTCTCCTGAAATTAACAACCTACTCTGTGTATGGCAATGTCAGTTTTGAAGATCAATTAATCAGCTAGTATGCATAGAGTCAATAGAGGGATGAGGGTAAGTCCCAACTGCAAATGAATCGGGTATTCGAAATCAAGAGCTGGCTTTGCCGTACCAAGTTTTTAGCGGGCCCCACAGCTCTTGTGTTTGTTATATCAGAAACAATTCATATTAAGTTTGCTATATAAGGAGAAACATGAAATGTGTCGCATAAGCAATGGAGTTTGAAGGATTATAGTAACTCGAGATTCGAGAATACCATCTTTCCTGAAAAAAAAAATGAAAAAGGAAAATCCTGGGGTCCAATAATTGGAAATGACATGGAATCTGCCAAGTCAAACAAATCAAGGCAGGAAATTGGAAGTGCAGCTTATATATGTAAAGGAATTGTAAGTGCATATGGAGCCCATTGCCTGAAAACTTGAAATTAATCAGAACACCGTTTCAAATATTTGTTCTCGCAGAAACACTTGATCTAAATCTGTACCAATTCATTCACCCCCTGCATTTCTTTCCCTTCTATTTGAGATTGTATAACATGATTAAATCTCCCCCCCCCCCCAAAAGGAGTATACCCTCGCCTTCCCCCTTTTCATAACAAATTTTGATCACGTTACTTCGAAAATAATCCACCCTGTCCCCGTGGCTTCGAAAATTATGCTATTTCCCTTCTTAATCCAAGGATCTTTGCTATGAAGGAACAATTGTATTGCAGAAATTGACATTCCTTGTAGGTGCGCCGTTTTCATATGGGGAGGGGTTTGAGCATGTCAGGTCTGCAACCGAAAAAAAAGAAAATCTGTATCACTAACTGCACCTTTTCTCCATTTTGTGAAAGTACCTTTTTTTTTAACAAGTTATTGATTGGAGGACCTGCCCCCCTTTTTGGCACTGCTTCCAGTATTTTGAACCTGATCCATATCTAGTTGAGAGGATTTAAAGTGGAATTAATTTGGATTAAGCCGAGACTTTTTTGAGAGAAACTTTGCCACCAATGCTATTGCATTTCAAAAACTTGAACTCAATTTCTAATTAAGCTAGCACAACTCTGAGTAGTTGCTAGTAGAGAAAAGAATGGCTTTTATTAAAAGGCTCTTTGAATTAATCTTTTGACGTGAGGTGAGTCATAAAGGATACATTGCTGAGGTAAATCTGTGTTTCTGGTTGTTGTAAAGGCATCTTTTCCCTGTAAAAAGCAGAGGCTCAAATCAAGGCTTTAAGCCCTTTATGATAGGAACAAGTGCTAAAAGTGGCACTGCACTGCAATAGATAGTCAGCCTTACGTCCTGAGAACCGCACATCAAAGCACTCCCAGTGATAATGACGTCCTTGCCCAACTAAAAGATAAAGCTCAAAACTAAAAAGACAACTCTAAAAGTATAATAAATTGATTCTTCACCACTGTAAAGAGAGTCTTTTAGTCTAAATGCCACGCCTCATAGCATTACATTATTGATTATTCACATCCATCACATATAGAAAGTCACAACAGGATCATTTCCCCCGACCAGACAATATTCACAGAGAAGAACATGTTCAACTTTTTCAATAGTAGTGCTAGGTTCCCACGCTGGAAACGAATTAATAACATTGAACCAGCACTATATATATGTGTGTGTATCCCGATCAGGATCCTCTCTATACTCTTTCAATACATTTTATCAATATTGAATTATATCGATCCATTTAATTATTCATTTAATTTAATTAAAATATATATATTATTCATTTAATGATGATTATAAATAAGCATCACAAACTATTAGGAGATAATTGTGAATAATCTATTTTTTTTTTTTTACTGTCACAAGTAATATGATATCGTTACATCGAATGAATAATTAAATAAACGAATGAAACTGAGTTTTGAGATATATTGAAGGAGAGAATGGAGAGAATTCAAATCCATAGAGATCCTCCAAAACTAACCCTACTTTCTTAAATTCTTTTTGGTTGACAGAGAATAAATGCATGATTGGATGGTTGGTGATCCCAACAGATGATCTTTGTTGATTATTGTGTTAATGCCAAGAACCACCACATTCTAAATATGCTTGATATCAAAATCGGTGTAAGGACAACGTTAAGAATCACAAACGATTCGACATAGTCGTGATACATTCACAAGAAATTTTCTGCATGGAACCAAAAGTCAGCCATATATCCACAAGATGCTGAAAATTTGAAGCTGGAAAACTCATTGTGAGCTCTCCTGGAATGCATGCGCACGAGAGATAGCAGCTGGGTTAGCTTCCAAAATTTGAGAGACACCCAACACACGGTCTTTTCCATCTCCTTCAGCTTCCAACTTTTTTGATCTACGACCATCTAATTCACACTCCTTCTTGTCAGGTTTTATACCTAATGTAGCCCAAATTGGACTTTTTGAGGCATCTTTTGGATCATCAATCCTAAGAGTCTTGGGAACCAGAACACACTTCTCAGTCTTCTCTTCATCGGTGAAGACTGTATCTCTAGAGTGTTTTCCCAAAGTTGGAGAGCCATTGCCTGAGCAGCAGCTATTACTAGTTGACGATGATGGTGAAAGACAACCATTAGACCCCATAGAGACGGTCCCAGTGCCAGCAGACCAGTATGATGGTGGTGCATATTGTAAAGGAATGCCAGGTGGGCACATGGCGGGAGCTGCCACCAACGGTGCAGGATACCACTGGATTGGTGCCGTAGATTGATGAATTGGAGTCATGGAAACAACATTGTTCCAATCTGGATTCCAGGGAAACAACAGTGGAGGAACAGGGTAACATTGCATTTGATTTGATGAACTAAGCTGATTAGAAACACATTGCTCTTTTTGCATGACAAGTTCTGTACCGCTACCACTTGCTACGGAAGATCCACATAATGATGGCTCCTTCCTACTTTCTGCATCAACTTTTCTGTTCTGGTCTCTTATAGTAAGCATTGTCTCCATGGATTCGCAGAGAGGAGGGGCGTCTGGACCAAATTTCAATACAATACCATTATCCATTGCCAATGAAGACCTGAAAGCAGCTGATGATTCAGGAGACGAGATAAGTTGGTGACTACATGAGTCTGTGGTTTCCAACCTAGAGGTTGAAATTCCATCAGAAGACACTATAATGTGGCGAAACTGAGAGGCTAGGTGCTTGTTCTTTCGTCTCCCAGCACCCACCGGAACATTCCTCATTGTTCCACCAGCGGTCCAATACCTTTGGCAGTTCTTGCAGAAATGTCGAGGCTGATTAACATTGTAGTTATTGAAATAACAAAACTTTGTGTCCAGACTGTTGCACCGTGGACACTGAAGAATCTTGTCTGGTTTCTTGAATGATTTATCTTGATCTGTGCTACTAGTTTCCGCTCTATCTTCCGTAGTCTTGGGATTGGCTTTGTGTTCATTTTCTAGCTGATTATCTTGAGACCCTTTCTTACTGGCTGGTAAATCAGAGGCATTCTCTTGTTGCTCAGAGTTCTCTGCACAAACATTTTCTGCTTCTGTTTTCTTTAAGCTACTGCAAGCATCCTAAAATGTAAACCAAAATCAGTGACAATTTAACTAGAATAAAGATTGACTTCACTGCAACATGTTGTATAACCTTGATATCTCAACTTTTTGCAAATATTTGAAGCGATAAAGCATCAATTGCCAGGGTCCCGCCCTTCATTTTTGAGAAGACTATTTCTAGCTCTTAATATTACCTCGGTCTCGATCGACAGGTTCCTCACCGTGTACATGAGCCTAAGTTCAATATAACTTACACAAAAAATTGCTGAAAGAAAGAATTCTCACAAACTTCCCAATCCGATGATACTATGAAAAAACTCAATCACTCAGAAGTTAGAATACCGAAAGGCAAGATTTGGAGGAGGGATTAGAAGAGCTAATTTGCAGAAGTGACAACTAGACCAGATATAAACAGTATGCAAAACCGAACAAACAAATACTCCATTTATCTTCCTGTGAAAGCCCACACAGAAGATGCCCTGTTGTTGATTTGGGGGAAGAAGCAAGAAAAAAGCAATGATTAATAGTCCCTTGCATGTTTCTGGGGAAAAAATGAAAAATTTCCCCCTCTTCATGCAGCCATGACAGTATGAATATGAAGATGAGTCAGGTACAAAGCGATAATTTCCATGTCTTCGTACACGTTAACTAAATTTGATAAAGTTCTCACGGTAAGAAATATGAGGCGGTAACCAACCAAAAAATAATAGAAGGCAAGATTAACCGAACACGCCACGCCCGAGAAACTATTTTCTCTATCACAACCTATATGTATGGAAACAGTCATGTATTAACAGAAGCCAGAATTCACGTTCGTTCGAGCCCAATCCTTAAGTTTGGGATTAACGAGAGACTATGTCACTGTAATTCCAATAAAATAGAATGTGTAAATGAAAAGCAAAGGCAGGAAGCTGAAACGGTTGCTGTGGATGTATGTATGCGTGCATTCATGTACCATGGTTCCGGAGTTGGCCGGAATCTGAGGAGGAGCCACTTGAGAGGTCACCGGAATGTGACATTCCGGCAGGGGAATCTTCCTGCCAAATAGCTTGATAGCGGAATCCTTCCCGGACATTTCTCCCGGATCGCTCATTTATAAATAAGATTCCACGTTTGTTGATGCAGACTCAGGAGCTCAAGACCCATAGAAATAGAGAATCAGAAAGAGGCGGAAAAGGGCGAAGCTTTTCTTTTATCTCCAGAGCTGCAGATACAAGGAGGGAAGAAAACTTGCCGAGAGAGCCTTCCAATAAAAAGTAAAAGAAAGAAAGGAAGGAAAAAAGAAAAAAACCCACAAAACCCCTGTCAAGAAAAAGGTCCCTGCAAAAAGCACAAAGAACATGATGCATCAGAAACGAGAAACAGAGTACCATCTTTTTTAAGCTTTATTTATGGCTATTGTTTTCTTTTAAATTTAATCCCAATTTTCTAATCCGAGTCCTCAGCGGAAGAAAGGCCCCCTTATTGAAGGGAAAGTGATTTGGTATGGCGATAAATAAGAAAAATAATCTTTTTTAGAGAAGACATGGAAGCATAGGGCCGTACGCATTAAATAGAGATCCCCTCCCTGATCACTGTTGCCCATATTATAATAATAAACAAACTCGTCCCGACCTTTATTCAGCACCAAAGCAAGCACCCGGTCATGGACAGAGGCAGCAACAAGACGATGGAAAATGGGCTTTCATTTCATGCATTGTTGATGGATGTAGTATTTCGTAAATTGGCGTATCAAAAGGAGAAAGAGGGGCAGAGAGGAGATTGGAAGAAGTGGTGGGGAGGAGACAGGTGGCAGCTGAGTCAGCAGAGGAGGGAATGGAGGGTGACGTGAGAGAGAGAGAGAGAGAGAGAGAGGTGCCGACATGGGAGGTCGCTTTTTAAGCCGCCTTAGAAAGCGGGGAGGGCCCCACCCATCCATTTGCTTAACATAGTCTGTGTGCTTTTGGATGAGTGAGAACTGAAAAGTCGCCAGGCATGAGTCTCTCTTTCCTTCTTTCTTTCTTCTCTGTGGACTTTGGAGGGCTCTGTGCTGTCTACTTTCCAAAACACAAGTTGCTTTCCTTTCTCATGTGTTTGTTGCTGAGCTTTTCTCACTTGCCATCTCCTTCTTGTTATTATACGATATCACATCCCTTCCCTATTTGGTCTTTGCCACTCGCCACTTCCTTATCAACGTTAGTTATTGCAATTTGCAATTGACTTTCATCTCGTTTTTACAAATTTAGGATTTCATCATCATCACTTTACACCAGTACGTAATACAACTAAAACACCGACAACAAGCCGTGACCAGTACTGCTTTTGATATCAGCCTCCGGGTGGCCTGAAACAAATTCCATCTCATATTCACTTGCACTGCTATATACCTGTCTTTTTCAAAAATTACATTTTAGTGGAATCCTTTGTGTTCTTATCTTTTAATCGATGCACATGTTTGGACGTGGAACTATTAAGTACACGGAACTTAAAAAGTAAAACATTCTGTGATAGGTATGATCTAATTTTATGTCATGTATAGATTGGCGGAAGGAAGAGAAAGGTAGGGGAAAAATTACGAGAGAAATTATATTTTTCACTGCTTGGATATGCAAAGAAAAATATGTAGGAGGATGAGAAATCTAGGGGAAAAAATAATAAGTGGAATCCCCATGTTTTCCCTTACTCTCAAATTTTTCTCTTTTAAAATGAGGAGATTTAATTGTAGAACAAAATGCTCTTTCCAGGGTTATCAGTCAATTGTATGGTGTTGTATTTTACTTTTTAATCCATTATTACATATTTTAATTTTGAAATTATCTTGAACAAATGATTTTTTAAAATTAGTACCAAGATGAAAATTGTATTTTTAATTACATTTAACAATTTATTATGAAAATTATATAAGTTAGATGGTAGAATAGCAAGTTTTATGGTCGATAATGTTTTTAAAAAGGTCAAAATTATGATTATCCAGGTGAAACGAATCACTTTTTTCGCCTCTCTGCCTTCTTCTACTCAGAAAAATATAAGGATAAAAAAAAATCACTGGCCCAATTTGTTCATTTGGTCTTCCCCTGCCACTTGATTTTGGAAGTGAATTGTGTTCACCTGGACTGTTGTAATTTTGAAGTGAAAAGAACTAATATAATGTTTAAAGGTATAAAAATAAACATGTAACATAGTCGTTAAGAACTCGTGTTTAATTAGGAGATGAGATTGTACAAGTTCAGTAAATTCAAAGTTGGTTACAAGAGTGAGAATTAAAATGAAAAAAGAAAGGATAAGAGAAAGTTGAAGGATAAGAACGAGGGGGCTTGGGCAGACCTGGGCTTTGACACTCAATGAGTGCTTTTGCTGCCCCTTTTGCACACAACTTGGATTGGACGCCGCCCCCAACACTCGCAGTTTAATTTTTTTTCATTTTTAATTATTTTTAGAGTGACAATCCATGCTTATCTTAAACATCGATCGCCTCTCTCCCGTTTCTTCCACTTGTAATGCTAATCCCAAACTTAAGAGCTTCTGAGAGAATCTCAACGTTGCGAATATGAGATTAAAATATAAAGGACTCTGTCTTTTCCATGTTATTAATGTTCATGCTTCCAGTAATATTCTCTGTTAACAAATTTCATCATATCTTCTCGATCATTCTGCACCCTAACAAATCTGTTCTCATTCCCTCACTACCTAACCTACATATATTCTCATTATATCCGCTCCAAATAGTCCACCTCACTTTAATGCTACCAATCTCCATTTTTAATTTCATTTCTGAATTCTGATCAACTTCATATTCTCAAATCCAGACAAACCGATACGATGAAGGGGCAAGGTCATAGTAAATAAAAAAAAAAAACAAGAATGAAGAGCAAGTTTCAAATAAAAGTGTCCACCGCCCTAATATATATAATATCTTTTACACGATATTAATTCCGTGCCTCTTTGTTTCGCTTTAGTACAATTTTCAGGAAATGTTATTAAATATTTTTTTTTCAATAAAACGATAATTTGCAATGACAGTGTAATTTATCTCTACGGGATTCAAATTTTAAAACTGGTTAAATTAAAAACCAATTGGTAAGATATGATAACAAAAGCTTGTGTGCGCCAGAATAATTCGAGATTGACAGTTGACTGATAAAACCGTGCGGTGGAATTTCCAGAAGATAATAAAACTAAAAGGTAGAGATAAAGTTGAATTCAATTCGATGATATTCCAATCTTCCAATCCATATCTCACCGTCTTCTGTTATTGCTTCATTTATATGATTCGCCCAAAAAAGTTATTTTAACGTCATACATATATATATATATATATATATATATTGTCGGTTTTCATATGAACCTTAAAAAAAGGATAGAATTTGATTTCTTTTTTCGCAAAAAAAGAAGAATCTGTCCATATTATTAAATCTACGAAAATAATAGTTAGGGACCTCATAAACTCATGAGAACATTAATGGCAGCTATAAATTCAAAATTATTAAAATCTCAATAACAGATTATGATTCTTTTTTATAATTAAAAAAATATGAATAATCAATTAAAAAATATACTAAATATACTTGGATTATTTATAACATAATTTGAAAATTTTGAGAGTTAGTTATGAATATTTTTTTACTATCAATATACAGATAAATTAATTAAAAAATTAAATAAATACACTTAAAATTATTTGTGATGTTAGTTAAAAATTTAAGAAAGTCAATTGTGAATTACAAACTAATCTTTCGTGATTTTTTTTGCACCAATTAAGAATTTATAAGAATCATTTATGAATCACAAACCAATTAATTATAATTTTTTGGTATTGTTTGAAAAATCAATAAAAGTTAGTTGCAATTTTTGTTGCGGTAGTTAATTAGAAAGTCCTATGTGAATCTCAAGTTAATTAACAAAAAATAATTTTCTGCAAGAAAAAATTATAATCTGTTATTAAAATTTTAATAATTTATAATCCGTAATTATTATTATTATTTTTAGATGATCGGTAATTATCATTTTCCCTTAAATCTATGTGAACCGGGCAGAAATTTGCTGCCCCTCTGAAGTTTCAACTCGTTGTTGTGAATTAGGATATGACGTTGTCCCCGCCTCAAAGGCCCAAACGGACCCATCGGCCCGTATACAGCCAGTGGCATATATTGCATTCCAGAATGTGAATGAAACTATGAGCTGTAGCTTTTTTTTTTTTTTTTTTTTGGTTGGGGGGGCTGTGCGATGAGCTTCACTCTAAATTTAGATTATATTTTTGGCCTCCTGATTTTCGAAAGACATTAGTCGCTGATTGTGTTTAATTAACTTCGAGTGAGAATTTAATTTTTATGTATTATTAATTTAAATTTAAGCTTAACATTTATTTTTGTTTCTATGTCATTCAATTACATTAAAATAAGAAATAACAAGAGCATGCATAAGTTTTTTATCTCGTTTAATTATATTAAAGCAATAATTACCCAATATAATGGACATGCGCGCGCGCGGGGGTGTGATAGGTTAATTTAAAGGCATACTTGACCAAAAAGAACAAAGAAAAAATGGTAATAAAATTCATTCAGATTATATAAATGACAATTTAGTCATTTAAAATATTATAATGTTACTAAAATTTTTTTAAATTTTTTTATTGATAAATTTTAAATTAAAAAATATTTTACCTTTATTAACAAATTGTGAGTTCTTGTCATTATTTGAATAAGGTTTGTTATTTTAAAAATTTATTTTTTAATAATAGATTTTACACTAACAAAAGTGCTATTTCTTAAGTAAAAGTTATAATTGAGACTTATTTTTTAATAATAAAAATTTCACTTGATGAATTATTATTTCTTGTTCAACTCCTGCAATTTATAAAATAAAAGTTGTGATTGTTTAAATAAAAATTGTAATTGAAATTTATTTTCAGTAAGGGTAAAATAATTTTTTCACTTTAAAATTTATTAACACAGAGATTCATAAGAATTTTATTAAAATTATAATATCTTGAGGGATCAAATTATTATTTATATAATTTTAATGAATTTTATTATCATTTTTTTTAAGAATAAATAAAAGGAAAGGAAGAGAGAGAAAATCTCCCTATTTGCATTTGACAGGCTGAGCGGGTGAATAGCTCTTCACCGGAGGGCTCATATCCATGGAACATAGGAATGAGCCTTTATCAACATGGCTAAGGAAATTCTAGCTCGGTTGAAACTTGAATATAATTTCAAGGACAAAAATAATTCTACTCTGATTTTTATGGTTAAGATAATTCATTTCCATGTCAATAATGGATATTTGTATATATTTTACGTAGGGTACTCAAGCTCGCATGGTTGAGTCAGAACGGAATCATTTTAGCGGAAGTTCTGTCATTATTCGTAGTTGTATTCTCAGAATTTAAATTCAAAACTCTTGATTAAGCCGATACAATTCTCTTATTTGTTGAAATAAGTGTTTTCTAATATTTGTATCATTTACTTTTTAGAAGAAAACTTTTTATGTTCACGTATTTTTTGTTCATCCATATGCAACACATGAAAATTGGTTTTATGAGAAGGCCCATCGATCTTCCCTTTTCATTTGGATTCCCATTGCTTTCTCATTCCCTTAAAAATTCTTTTATTGGATCAAACGTGACATATACATATATATTAACCAGTTTCCTCAATGCCGCTTGATCGATAAAATAATCCCACTTGTACGTCTGTTAAACAATTGGTGAACACTTAAAAGCCCACACTCATATATATATATATATATATATATATGGAAGTGACAAAGCTTTCAATTGACACTTATTGACGAACTTTATTTGCGTTATAAAAGCTTATTGTGTCTCTAAAGGAAAAAAAAAAAAAAATCATATCTATAGTAAGTCTCATGAGGTCGTACTGCGTAAAACTGGTCATATGAGCATATATTATACTGATTAATTATTGGCATCGTCCTCTGTATATCAATTCTAAATATAAATCAAACCCACTAGTTTGAACGTATGAGCCTGTGAGCTCTATTTAGGCCTTGTTAAGATCGATTAATTTATTAACTGATTTCTTAATTAATTTGTAGTTCTGTTCGTGACAACTCATCATTATATATATATATATACACGCAGTTCATGTTCAAAGGAAGGTTCTTGATCATTGATTCAACAATAAAAAACCAAAGGGTTAATTATGACTGATTAATTAAGTTAATTGTTAATTGAATTAAGAGAGTTGTGGTGAAAACGCACTAAGCTACAATTTCTTTACATAACAAAGTGTGGACCATCAGTGTCTTATCTCTTATGTATATGTATGGTGTGAATTGCATAAAAGTAGTGGAAAGTAATCTTCAGGCTCATATACATAGGGCCCTGCAGTGCCAGTTTAAAGAAAATTAATTAATTTATTGTTTATTCCATTATTAAGAAATAAGTATGTGAAGACTCATAAAGAGTCCAATCGAATGATTGAAATTGAGGACCGCACAACTTTCATTTTTGCTAAGCGAGTATCTTGTCTGACATTATATATGAGTTTATTAATAAGTGATGTGTTAATATATATATATATATATATATATACTTTCTAAATCCGAATATGTGTTTTCATCCTCAGAGCTTCGGCCAAAGCCTAACTTGCTTAAACATTTTGAAGTAAAAAAGAAAAGAAATATAAGGCTAGAGATAGAAATAGGTTAGTTTACTTGATCAAAGGTCTACGACTTGACTTACTTTAAACTCAACTTAAAATACTTGCTAAATAAACGAGGTCAAATTTAGATATTTTGTTAGGCCTATTTTTACAAGGCTGCCCAATCTACAAGTCTAGCATATCAATCTATTTACATATGTATTATTATATAATATATTACATACACATCAATTTAAATTTTTAATTTTTAATCTATCTGTTTTTTTTTATTTTTAGTTACTCTTTTGGTCCTATTTATAAGGTAAAGAAAGAATGTTTGCTTTGATTTTATTTATAAGGCATCTTTATAATTACTATGTTCATCTTTATAATATTGTTCCTATTAATTCTAAGAAAGTTTATTAAGTGCCAGAGTATTTTATTTTAAAATAGATATATTTAATATGGACAAAGCTAAAAACTTGTTGAATTTTTAGATAGAATTAATAAGATCTAAGATTTTTCTTGGTTACAGTAAAAATGCTGAAAATAATTTATAAATAAAATCAAAATGAGTATATTTTTAATTATATTGGATTTATATATTGATTTTAATATTGTTACTTTATGGTTGGAAGTCATCTTAATTATTATATATTGAAATTGATAAATTATGTTATATAAATATAGACTTAAATATAATTTTATTTAAAAAAGTTTACTTTTAAGAATGCTTTTAAATAAGTTTTTAAATCAAGTCAGGTTTTAAGTAAATTCAGGCCTAAGCCATAAAAATAAAAAAATATCTTATGTAGATTTTAACCCAAACTCAAGTTTCTAACATACCATATAAACTTAAATTTATTTAGTCAAAACTTAACTCAATCAAGTCTATTTTTACTCCTAGCTATGTCCACGTTAACACAACATTCATTTGGCGTGGACTCAACTAAATGCCCACAGCAAAACGTGTTGCGGACTTGCGGCATGCCAACACGGCTGCTCGGACCAAGTGTGTTTCGGAAAAGCTGGATTTCAACATATATAACTAATTTTTTAAAAAAAAGAGATATAAAATGTCTAAAAACTAAAAAAAATAAAAAATAAAAGGAGCTATTTAGTTTTCACATTTTATCTAGCAGAAATACTAATAAATAATGATATTCTGAGCTTGTAACAAACTCCCCATGAAACTTAAAACATCCAAAATTGGAAATCACAGAGGAGAAAAAGAACCTAAACTTAGATGAGGCCCTTAACCTGTCATCAGGTTCACCATATTCCGCCACTATATGTATATATATGCTGCGGACGTACTCAATCTGTGGCAGAAAATGACGCTCACACTGCGTCTTAATTATATATATATATTTATATATATAAAAGTGCGATCATATATACAAGCCTATAAGCTGTCAACAACTATATAGCATAACCATCCTTTTTTCTCTTGGCAAAAGAGAAAAAAACTATGTAGTTTGAAGCTTACATGAGGTACATGAGGTAAGAATGCACATCTGATCATGTTTAAATTCCAAAGAACAAAAACACTATGAATAAATATAACGAACACATGTCGGCCGGAAGCCTCTTTCACGGAGCTTTCTATGTATTTCAACTTGTTTCATATATAAATTAAAAAATCGTGTAAGCACTGGCCATAATTAGCATATATCTGTCTCTTTATTGATTACTAGAGAAAAACGCCACCATAGCTAGCTAGCTATCATTATGCATAAGGATCAGGTACAATATCTCACATACAAAGCCAGAACAACTGATCGACACATATATTGTCTTGTATAGGTTAAATATCATACGGAAAAAAGAAATCATCAGATTATATAACTAGCTAGATAGCAGAAGAACATACTGAACACACATCAAACCGACGACTATATATTATGTTGACCCTGGAAGTCGTCCCAGTGATCTGCGCTCGATTAACCATAGTCCATAACTAATCCCTCCCAAACCAAAGAGGTTATGGTTTTCCTGGGGATTTTGGATCGTGAGCTGGGTTCGCTTTTGCCCCAGCATAGTCTATCATTGTCATCATCATTCTTCCCTCATCCCCACCATTTCCTTCCTCCTCAAACTCAACCTCAGTCCTCTGCAAATTCAACAATCCCCGTCAGGAAAAACAAAGAGTGTTGCTAGTAAATAAGAATTAGTTCAGATAACTAACTAATCAGAAAAGGCAAAGCCTGAGATAGATAATATGCATAGAAGAAACTGACAATATCAAAGTTCGATCGCCTTATAATTCTTATCTCTTGTAGGTTTGTTAGATCTTTCAAGATCTATATTGTCTTTGGCCCAACCAAGTAAACTTTCAAATTTTGAAAGACAAAAATCTGTAATATAGCTTGTCAGTTAGGGCAACCGACCAATTTTGTATACATACTCCCCCTCCCCCCCCACTCTCTCTCTCTCTCTATATATATATATATATATCTCACCCCTTCATGGATTTTAGGAGATAAATAATATGAATATAAATAAGTACGTTTTGGTCAGATGATGAAAAGGGCAAGAAGCACAACAAAAAGAGAAAGGAGCTAGAGAGACCTTGGTAAGATGGGGCACTGGTGAATCTATTCCTCTAGCTTTGCTGATTCCTGTATATTCTCAATAAAAATTACATATAATTAACACACGAAAATACGTGGATGGAAACAAAGGTACTGAAATATAATTAAGAAGCGCATCAAAATCCTAAAGTATCCATAAAAACCCTTGAAAGTCGGAACATACTGGTTGCTGGAACAGCAACAGCGAGGACAAGATAGAAAAGACCCAGAAGGAAAACCAAGAGCCTGAAAAAGCCTTTCTTCTCCATGATCATTCCAAGAGTATATGATGAGCAATTGAAAGAGACAGAGAAGAGGACCGAGTACAAGTTTGTCATTGAACTATTGATTACTTTTGGGGAAGCCAAGGGGACGAAGGTCCTTATATATAGAAAAAGCAGCAATATATATATTCACACCAATGCTTGATGCACTTGCTCGACAAATTTAAATAATTACAATTTTCTATCTAGCAAAGTAATGTGCAGGGGCATCTCGTAATTAGGTATTCTCTCTCAATTATTAACGGCAATATGTATCAGTCGTATGCATCAACTAATTACGCCGTTTCCCCCTTTAATAACAATGACGACACACTGTTAATTAGCGCTCTTAATTGTTACTTTCACTTTTTATGATCATTAGTTCTCAAACACGCGTGCGAGAGCGGGTTTTGATTTATTTACCAAGGCCATCTAGTCATGGCGAAGAGCCTATATCTTATTTCTTCGTCAGGCTGATATATACATTTTGCCATTTCTTCTTTACCACGCGTGGTCGCAATTAATCATGGATACAACAAATATTAAGCAACATTATATAGTCATGCCGCTGGTCAACTAAGTAAATAAGGGGTTTAAACAACGATCCAAAGCAACATTTATGAATGGGTTTAAACAACGATCCAAAGCAACATTTATGAATGTGTTTTCCGCGATAACATATAAGCAACTAACTCAGCGGTTAACAATATGTCGTGCTTTTAGTCAAATATAGCAAAATATAACGCTTTGAGATGTTGATGGAAAATCCCTACTTTTTATAGGGGGCATGTGAAGCACATGATTATATGACGATTGGTGGTGCTTGAGTGCTTCAGATAGCCATGCAGGAGAATATAATCACCATAATTGACTTCCCGCCACGCTCGTGCTCTCGCAGTTTGGCCCCCCTGCGTCAAAATTTTTGTTTTCGTGACACAGAGAATACCACGAACCTTTAAGAGCGTAATGATTGGCCTCATGAAAAAAAAAATTGAGGTGAGGGAGAATCCAAAAAACCAAACAAATCCCAGTGCTTGAAAGTCCTCATGATTCGGACATTGGATTCTGGAATATTAATGTACTAAATGTGGCACCTCCAGGTGGGGTTGCTTTCGAACAAAGCCTTCAGTGAGGGAATAGTGAGAATGAATAAACAACAGGGTGTTCATAATAAGAAGTGGGCATGGGCAAAATAATAGAGGTTAAGGTTTAAATAAGAATAAGTGCGTTGGTAGGTGGGAGTCAAAAGCCCTGCTCGGGGCGTCGTTATCTGAGGACGCCGACATGTGGATGTCTATGTTGCTCACCCAGGTTGTTGTATGTAATCAGCTTGCATGATGATTATTCCAGTCCAGTTAGGGCCCTGGCCCCAATAAATAATTAGAATCTCATGATATGTGTAACTGTGCCTTTTCTTATTCATGCACACAAATATTTATGGGAATGGGCCTCCAGATGGGCTTTTCACCTGCCCAATTCTTCTTTAATTTCGCGGCAACTGGCAACAAGGACGAGCCGAGTTATGTGGATTGTTATTGCAAATAATGTCCACCAAAATGATGACATGTACGTTGTCTTACTTTTCTGGTTTCTGCGGAATCTACTTGTAAATTTCTGATAAATAAGTAATGCTGTTTGTCGAAAAACAAACTACAGATGGTTGGAGTGTCGGTGGACATCGTTTCAAGTGTAAAACAATGACACAGAAATAAAACAAGAGTAATTTCGATCCTTGCAATTAATTGTTGGGCAACCTGCTCTCTATGCGTTGCGGTACTTCATTCATTGTCCTCCCAAGGGCACTTACATAAGCCCCAGCTGCAGGTGCGCACGTCCTTAAATCCAATATTCAGACTTCAGTCCCAAGCCCTTCTTCGTGCTTGAGAAAGGTTTGCCTTGGAGTCCTAGACTTGCACGCATAATGGGTATTGGGTAGGAAGTAGTCAACAGCGAGTGAAAAAAAAAAAATGAAATTGGATCCGAGGGTTAGTTTTTCATGACATAATGAATCAAGTTCAACTAAAAGAGATATTTATATTTAATATCTGTTTATGTTTGGAAAAAGATTATTTTAATAAAATAATATTTGTAAGTGATAAAAAATAGAATTTAATAATGAATGAGGGAGAGGGTGGTGATAATTAAACAAGATTGGAATGATTGGGGGTGCTTGATAAAGTCGTGAATTGTGCAAAACTCTTTCTCATGCTTGATGTTTCCCAACACACAATCTACCAACCCCCTCTCCCTCCCCTGTCACGTAAAGCTATCCTCAGTTCATTATTTATTATTTACACTCCCTTTAATTTAGAAATAATTATTATTTATTTCTTCTAAATAGACCTGGAGGTGTAGCCATATATATCTGTGCATTCAACACGATACATTACGATGTCAAGAACTATGGTACAATTATTGTATAGTTATAAAATCAAGTTTACATTCAGATTCATATATATTTAATTTCGAAAAATATCTGAATTCCATATATATCTCATAAAATAAAACACGTACACAGCCGAAATCTTCCGCTGGTGGGGTTAAAAGGAATGAATCGTTCCTTTCATTAAATTATGTAAAAGAGATCTCATCAAGGATCTTCTATTTCATGTTTCTCGTTCCATAGACATCGCCGTCGTCGTCTTCTTATAGATGTTAACCTAACTCTCTGCTCTAATATAATTAACCATATATTATACTCTACCATTAATCTGATCTCTCGCCCGAATGAAAACCCTGACCACGCTTGACACTTCCAAAACAAAACTATATTAATATTTCTCGTCATGATTCCATTTTAATTTATACAGCTTTGATGAGAGATCCGACTTCCTTTTCTTTTCTTTTTTAATTTATATTCCAGGTGGCAGGTGTGTCGACCTAGAATTTGGTTGGCCACGTTTTAATATAGGGAAAGGGGGAAAAAATACTTTACGCTCGTCGATTATTTAATATTGGCTTCATGTACATGGGTGTCTTTAATATTTCCGCACCACAAATAGGACAGAAGCATAGGTCATGTGGCCGGTAAAAAAAAAAAATATATATATATATATATATAATTATTGAACTCGTCGGTCTTAAGATATCGATCACTTTGATTTTATTTGCATTTTTTAAAATTTCAATGAGTATTCATTATTTTTCTGTAAGTTTACTTTTCAATAATAATCATGAGTCAAATCATTTTGAATATACTTTCTTTTTCCATCAGTTATGAATTTTTTTAGTCAAGTAATATAAAAAATTACAATAATTCGGACTTTTTTTTTCCGTGGACAAGGAATATAGCAGCAGAAAGTAATATCTCTTGAAATGCTAAGAACAAAATAGACCCTTTTCAACTAAATTTTTATTGAATTATTTAATAGTATTATTAATTAAATTATGCATGTAATATTCTTAAGTAGATGACAGATATTTTGGAATGGAGATACTAAATTTATGCCCAGCAGGATGTAAAAAATTCGATTTAATCAGTCACTTATGAACTCCTTTTAAAAGTAATAATTAATAACTAATAACTAATGCAGTACATATTTTTACATATTATACAAGCCTGGTGATCCGTGTAAGACTCCACGTAATTTAATTCGCAATTTTTTGTTACATTTTCTGTTAACACGCGTGTGGCGCCTAATTTTGTCATTGGAAGAGCCTTACGACTTATGATAAGTAGGTCATGTGCTCAAAGTCAAACTGTCTTTGGCACCAATTATTATACAACACCACCGTTTTGTCTTTAACGATGACCTTTCAATTATATATAATTAACTAATTCTTTTTTAAACAGGAAACAAATATACATCCACCTCATGGATAGAGTTAAATTATTCAGGGCCCTTCAATTTTGTCGATAACCCATCGAATCATGTTCCTTGAGCAAAGTGCATCTAATAACTTCATGCCTTCATCTACCTCGCGCGCAAAAAGCTCCAACGTATACATGAAAAGCGTCTTTTGAGAATAAAAAGGATGAAGAGAAAAACAGGAACTGAATCCAATCTTTACGTAGAGATTAATGCGTCATTATCGGTATTAATATTAAGTTTTGATTGAGGGACTCGAATTTTATATTTAAAATCTCATACTTAAATTTTATGTATTTAAAATTATTTGTTTTGATATATAATATAAATAATTTTAAAGAAAAAAAAAGGGATAAGCTAAGATTCAAAGTTGAGAATAATAAAAGTTGAGAAGATAAAAGTGACAAAAATGACATAAACACTGACAAAGAAAACGTGAAGAGAATGGAAAAGCTACAGTAATGACTTGAATTTTAAATGATAAAAGTAAGTAAATAATTTGAAATTATAAAAAAATTGTAATAAGAGTTTGATTTCGATTTATATCAAATTCAAATTCATAAATTTTTATATATCTAAATAAAAAATTTGATTCAAATATAGATTTTGTTCTAACGCCAGAGTTAAGAGATACAATGCGAAGGATGAGTTGGGATCGTACAGTGGAGTTGGTTGGAGGATTTTAGGAGTAGGCTTTGACTTGAAAATGACCCAAAACCAGGATTAAATTTGGTTGTGACTTTTTAATCATTTTTTAGATAAATACAAAAAAATTGAGAAAGAGAGTCACACGCACCACACACAGTGACACACTGCTGTAGGCCGCTGATGAGATTGTAACGATTACATGAGGTAAGCGTGACCATACAATCTCGTGTGTGTGTGTGCGTGTGTGTGTGTGTGTGTGAGAGAGAGAGAGAGAGAGAGAGAGAGAGAGAGATGATATTAGGTGGTTGTTGTGTTTAGAGCCAGGGGTAGTACATGTTCACGTGACCAGGTGGGAAAGGCGTGCTTCTCATAATATCACGTTTGCTCTTTGGTCATATTTCGCTAACCGACAAGCGTTTCTGGGACTACCTCGCACCCGGTTTCTGTTCACAGTCTCACCCGTCCTCCTTTTTTTAATATATTTCTTCCCTTTTTATTTATTTATTTTGTGCCTCTCCCCTTCATTCATGTTTATCCCCCCTATTATCATTTCCTTGCATTATTATTATTATTATTATTATTATTATTATTATCTCTTTTCCTAAGCTAATTAATTTGTATTTTTTTCTAAGTCAGAAATTATGCATCCACCTAATTCCAATAAACTTCATAATTTTCTAAAAAATTGTAAATTTTTTAATTATATTCTTATTCAATGTCCTGTACAGATACTTTAGTAATGACAATTGAATTTTAATACTTATCTAGTTCTATTTATAAGACATTTTTAACATATTTTACCATAATCAAATAAAACCTTAAAATTCGTTAATTCTATCCAGAAATTTAATAATTTTTTAATTTTATCCCTATTAAATATATATACCTTAACAATGTATTTTCTCTCTCTAACATTCAATGGAGATCAAATGAGAAAATTTATAATGAAACTTTAACAAGATGACTTATAAATAAAATAAAAAAAACTTTTCTCTTTATCTTATAAATAAGACCAGAAAAAGTATGTTATTTTTAAATAATAATAATAAATAAATTAGAGGTATGAGTATGATAAAAAAAATTATAACAACTATCAAATATTTTATGTTTTAAATCAAACAAAGCTTTTAAAAAAAATGGAAAAACGGAGGAGTATATTATTATTCCCATTCCCATAGTAATTAACACTTCAATTTCCAATGTATGAAGGCATATTCCTTTAAATGTTTTGTCAACTGAATATATAGTGGTTTGAATATGTTCTTTTTATAGCATGCCAGTGTGGTCAAACACACATGAAAGAAAAACATATTTTTCGTAATGTAATTGTCACGGGCGCTTTTGAAATATATCTGGAAGTCATCGATATAATATAAATATAGATGCATATTAAAAACAAGAGAAATAGGCCTTTGAAAAGAATCGTAAGAGTCAATAAAATATGGAACAAGCAATGTGGAAGGTAGAAGAGCAAATTAAAGGGTGAAAAAGTTTGGTACAGAGGCAAAAGAAAAAAACAAGAATAAATAAAACAAGTTGACTTTTTTCATTTCATCCTGTGATTGTGAATTCAAGTCCGTTAAATTGCAAGTACTTGTGCTACGTATATATGTATGTGCCACCTATTTAAGCATCTCGCTTCCTATCTCTCTCCCTCTCATCACCAATCTTGAGGCGTGTCTTCGCTCTCTCTCGTCGTCTTTTTTCCAGATGAAGATCACCTTCCTCACTCTTCTCCTTCTTCTTCTCGCTCTCTCTGCCTCTGCTGTTCCTGCAACCAGTAAGCTTCTTCCCTATTTGATATTTTCTTCCTTCGTTTTTCCATCCCTTTCTTCTCCATTGACTTGTCTGCTCACAGGATCCCATTATCTGAACGCCCAAGATGCGTTGCCTCTCTCTTATTTACCCCAGGTCACTGCCTGCGCTAGCTTATCTGTTATATTTTTCATCACTACCAAGTTAAACGAATCTGAGACCTATCAAATAGTTTCTTCTGGTTTGGCTCTTACCGATTGAAATTCTTGGTGATCTGAGTTGCAGGTGAGTGATGCGGTGGAACTAGGAAATGTTTCCGAGGTTGTGGACGAAGCAGGATTGATAGAGAGAAGGATGGATTTGGAAACTCAGGACTATGGAGGCACTGGAGCAAACAAAGATCACGATCCAAAACCCCCTGGAAAAGCTTGAATCGTGAATTTTAAATATGTAAAGGACGGGATGTAATATATATGCATATGCAATATTTATGTATATATTATTATATCTTGATATGTCCTAGTCTTATAATCAATACAGGCTTGACCCCTTCCCTATCCCTCTGTTTAAGCTTAATTCTGCTCTGTATGGTCTTACTGATTCTCAAGTAAGATCACTTCTCATTGGATAATTAAGCCACGCTCGTCTCCATGTTCCCGGTAAATTGAAGATCCAATCAGGCAAACCAGATAGCAAAGCATTGGTCTCTCACCATCAGAGTTACAGGACATCGATTATCTTTTATCCGATGGTGCGTTCATCGCTCAGATTAATATGTACTTTATAAGTATTCCGACGAATCAAGTGGATGAAATCTTTTTCATCCTGAATATTTTTGTATCAGTGTTAGCTTTATTTGATGGCCATTGTCAGCTGAATAAAAGTACTCTATATCAATTCAAGCACCCAGTTTATTGCAGAATATGCAGTTTTTGGTGCTTTCCTGACTGGATTTGATAGCCTGGATATTTCGCCTCGTTTCATCATCAACACCACCGCCATCATCATCAACAATAGCACACGCACTATCATTAATTTTTATTAATTATTTCACAATTGGGGTTAATAATAATATCATGACAAGAAGCTTCTTGTAATAACGAAGGGTCGCATTATATCACTGCCAATTGCTTAACAAATTAAATCTATGGGACTCGGTGCCAACCACAGACTTCTCAAAAGCCTTGTGCCACTGAGGGAGAAATTCATTATTTATATGTCACTTAATTTCATATTATATCATATTAAGATAAAAAAAAAACAGAGTCAACAGATGTCCACGTCCGATTAAAGCATTTACTCTGCCACAAGTTGAGAGCATTTGTAATTTGCAATTAAGGAGTTTGAGATTGACTTTCACACCACCTATAAGCTAAGCAAAAGTGCTGCCTAATACGGCCAAGGGGAATAAATATGAAACTTTTTCACTCAACCAATATGTGAATTTGATGGAATAAACTATAGTTTGGGACCTCTAGTTTCATATTATAGAATAATATAGACTGTTCTATGAAACGTTTAAATCGGCTAGGTTTCTCTTGTTAATTACTAATTCAATAGGTTTCTCACTTAATCATATTTTTTAATCGTATTAAACATTGTTACTATTTTAGTCTCAACTACAGTAACCTCTGTATATCTATATGAAGTTTGAGATAAATCACATTGTTGATAACTTATTTATGAATATTTTTTACACTCCATACCCAATCGTTCAGATGCGATGTCTTGAACCTATACTGAGGCCTCTGTTTTTTGTGGAATAATTACTGTCACTATCCAACTAATTCCATTCTCCTTGAACCATCTCTCTCTCTCTCTCTGTCTCTCGGTAAAAGTAAAGGTAATCCATGGAATTGTGGGATTAGTCGTCCTCTCATGATTATGAATACACATGCATGTAGCCGCTTTCCAATCTTGCTTTCACATTTTGCAATTACCTAACAGCCCATGATATAAGCAAATGTTGAGGATTCTTCACGGTCAGCAGAAAATCAATACAGTTCTATGTGGCGAATGTCAGGCGAACTCTAGCCCGCTTTAAATAATGAAGAACAACAACGAAGAGATACTAATAGATTAATAACATTAAAAGTATAGCATCCCCTTATTCAAAAAGTAATGCAGAACAGGAACTCTGCAGAGTGTAGGTGGGTTGTCTGAGCTGTCCACCCATAAATTTTCAGCTAGTGGCAACGCATGCGATCACAAGGATTAGATTTAGCAATATCTGTATTCAAAATGCAGCATCATTCGTTCCACAATTGAGTCAGCTTTGGCTCCAGTGGCCACGGACGTGTTGCTTTCCCATAATAGTGATCAGCTTCACTCTCTCATCATCTCGTGAACTAGTTGGTTTCAACTTCATGATGGGAGCCACATGCATCACTTGTTACTTTATAGGGACTATACAGTTTCTCTTTTGGTGAGAGCATGGAAACTTCATGTGCCATCTATCGACTATCGTTTCTTGGTTTGCGTATACCACAGGCAATTACCAGATTCTAGTGCCAACCCGCCAACCGTTGACAATTGCGAGTGCACAAATTAAGGAAAATGCATTTCAGAAGATTAATTGCAGTTTCGGGATTTTTATAGTTCAATGGTTGTCACTTGTCAGCCAAAAAAAAAAAAAAAAGATAACATGGAAAGTGATTGCAACTTCAAAGAACTGCTAAATTAGACCTGATATTTGGAAGACGATACGTGTGATATGTTTATAAGGTGAACAGCAACTTAAGTCATTCCTGATGTCGGCAAAGCAATTAAAGCTTACAAAATTTTATGCATTGACTAAATTTTACAACCAAGTCGTTCCTAATATCCGTATGTTTTTGGTTCAAGCCAGATTTTGACTTGCATGTTATTGGTCTTACAAAATCCATTTACTTGAGCACTGGAGAGAATTATGCTTTTTGACGTGCGAAAGTCGCCGTGGTTGAAACGAACGAATCTGGCTTGCATTCCCACTTTGGATTTTAGTGGGATTGTACCGACCCACACTATAACTGTGCAGCATGAAGTGCCATCAAAGTTTCATAATGATTCATGAGCTGTTTCAATTCACACTGCATTTATGGAAAGGTGTGGGCTTAGATACGTTTTTGACAATATCATCTCAGACACTTACAACATGTGCCAATAAGAAGAGTCCTCTGGACTGTGTCTATTAACAGTGCGAAGTGCTACAAGGTTTAATTTTTCCCCCCTTGTATGTTAATATCAAATGCGCACGTGATTGAGAAATTGAAATTTGCCTAAATTCACATCCCAGATTGGGCAATTCTTAGATCGCAGGTAAGAAGTCAAGAAAGGATAGTTAAGAAATGACTGAAATCGGCATAAATTGTTTGGGAGCTATCCACCTAAAGATGCAATATGTTAGCACTTAAACAACCACCACATGACAATTCCCAAATGTAAACGAAGGTCATTCATCTTCAAGGTATCCACCAGAGTTAGGGAGTTTCTAAGCATCTAAGAAGAAAAACTCCATTAAAACCTAGTCTTTGTTTAGGCTCTTGTGCCCTACAAATTATTTAGTCAGTCCAAAATTTTCGTTCCTGATAAAGCTTAGACCATAAAGGGGAATATTGGCCTACAGATAAGAAAGCTCATAGGCACTCGCTTCGGGATTTTGCACCGTCTCCAACTTTTGCTTTTCCACTACTTGTTGCGACAATAAGAAAAAGCGTCCCAAACCTCAAGTCATACCATTTTTGTCACTACCACCAAATTGGCGTCGCTGATCCACCAAAGCTTCACAACGCCGCCAATGTGATCACAATATGATTTGCTGCCACAAGACAGACATGCACGCGCATGAGGATTGGGGCAAAAGAACACAACCAAATTGTTCAATATCTAATTTATTTGTTCCACTTGGGTGGATTTGCGGCTCAATCACACAATTAACAATATATTCCCACCCCACCAGATCTCTCCAACCAAAGATTGAATCCAACACCAAAATTGCACGGGCTCGTTAAGATTTTAGCAACTCTGGTAAAAATCAAAAGTAAGGGACCACGAATGGGGCAGAAGAAATGTGGAGAGAAGTGGACTCCACAGCTGTATGAGAAAGGAAATAGGATAAAATAATTGACACATGCCTCGTCGATGGCAACACAGCATCACCGACGATTTCTGATAATCCTAGGTTCCCCTTGTGCTAGCCATGTCAAATCGGGATCCAAGAAGTCCACACATAATTAAAAGCAGAAATGGGATTCAAGCAGCTCTCAAATAACCATCATTCATTCAAAGTTATAATCATCATCCTCGTAGTTAGATCCCTCGTCTACAATATTATCGTAACGAGTGTTTTCATATAACCCGCCCAAATCATCTGTCTCCTCCTCAAACTCGCCTGTCGATTCCAGCTCATCATCACCTCTGTTTTTATTCTCCAGCTCCGACTCTAAATCATCGTGATTCTCCGAGCATGGATCAAATCGTGCTTTCTTGGGGTTCTCTAGTGCCTCCTGCGTATATTAACAGTAGAAAAGCTTTAATAAAAAGAACCATATTCCTAACTTTTTCGTTCTTAAGAAGATAGAGAGAAGCTGATAGTTTCAGCTACAAAAATGGATTTTTTTTTAAGCCGTTTTGTAATAAACATTTCAGAATAATTTTTAGAACAAAATAAAAAAATCTGTCTGATTATATAAGTTGAAAAAAGTTTGAGTGAAAAAAAAAAAAATCCGTTGACAGCTATGGTAGCTAGTAATTAATGGTGATAGTTTATGATAGTTAAGTGTGCTTTGAAAACAAAAAATAGATAAAAAAAATTTAAAATGTTTTCATGTTATTTTTAAAAGCTAAAAATAATAATAGTTCGAGAAATATTTAAATTTAAAACACTTATCCAAATGATTTTTTTATTTTTTGTTTTTTGTTTTTTAAAAACAGAAAAACAATTTTTAAAAACAAAATCAGTCATGCCCTTAGTCATGTGTTTAAGTCGTGGAACAGAATAATTCTGACCAAAAGGAAAACGGTTGAAAGAAATACTAACAGGCTCATCAAATAATTTCTCCACCATTTCAAAATTGACTTTGGAGCTAAGCCTCTGCAAAAATAAATGTCATTTGTTATAGACAACCAGTTTCAGAATAACCAGAAAAATTAGCATAAATCATATCATTGGTGACTGATCCAGTTACTGAATTGCATATACAGGATAAAATACACATGATAGAGATCACAGTCGGATGTAAATACATCCTTGACTAATTAGAGGGGAAAGAATCAAGCGGCAACCCCAAATACCTAAGGAGCACGAGAATCCAATTCCAAAGTCCAAACTAAACCAGAACTTGTATTCTTACTCTCAGTCACTATTCAATATTTGGAAAGAACATGCTTTTGCCATTCTTTTGCAATAATTTATTTCCATATTACATCTAAACAGGGTACTATAGCACACACAAATTTCTATTACAATACAGGAGAAATGCTTGGAAATTACAACCAGAAAATGTCGTGAACAGTGAGACCTCAGCCCCATATTTTTTTTTAGAAATCAGTGATAACATGGGTTGGAAGTTATAGTACTTTGATGATAGATCAACCGTTCAGAGGCCAAATCAAAAATAGATTATAGCCACTCCAATTTAATCTTTAATTATAAAGAGCTTGCAACACTGCATTACTAACTTCCATTTGTCTGTCTCTATTCATTCAGCAAGTTAAAAACTCTCCCATTTGTGCTGTGTGCTCGTAGACTTAGGTCTTTTCCTTCCGTACCGAAACCAGCACAAAGAATGGAAACTACGTATTAATCACTTCCTTAGAAGTTGTATAACTAGGAAATGGTTAGCATAATTCATAACTAGAACAACTATAGCATGTAGAACGAAAAAGAACAGTAGTACAAAGCTCCTCTTATTTTTCCCATTTTCAAGTTTGCTTGAGACATGAACATATTAAATCTAATACAAGAAACAATTAATGATTAATAATAACAAAGAAGAAAAAGATGACTTCCGTTAAATATAAAACATCTGTTGAAAAGAAATAGCATGATACTTGATGAGCATTATTAAATAATTAACCTTTTTCCCCAACGAGAGAGCGGCCTTTGGACCCAGCTGGACAGAACCTGAACTCTTTGCCGCTTGTCCCTTTTTCTTTCCCTACAAATGTGTGTTTAAAACAAGCCAGTTTTTTCTTCAGCTCAAAACAAACCATAGTTTTGAAATCTTGCCGTCAACTATGCTTATGCTGATCAATTGATACTACAAAGGTAAAATAATAAGGGTATGTGTAACCACTTGAACAGTACATTCGAGAATTTATACAATTTTTTTTTTTTGTGGGGGGGGGGGGAGAGCATCTATGATTGAAATAGTTTAATTACATCTGCAAAATACATAAATAAATACACAGATAGATAAAAAAGACTATTTTGATCCGCTTCATTAGCTAACAACCTTGATATCATCTGTAAACACACTGGCTGAGTTCTACAAACATATACACAAAGACGTGTATTATTAATAATTCAACAAGTAATTCCTATATTTTGCTTCTTTCCCTGCAAATGTGTATTTAAAACAAACCATGGTTTTCTCTTCAGCTCAAAACAAACCATAGTTTTAAAATCTTGCCGTCAATTATGCTTATGCAGATCAATTGATATTAGAAAGGTAAAATAATAAGGGTATGTGTAACCACTTGAACAGTACATTCAGGAATTTATACAATTTTTAGGGGGGGAAAAAAGGCATCTACGATTGAAATAGTTTAATTGCATCTGCAAAATAAATAAATAAATACACAGATAGATAAAAGGGAATATTTTGATCCGCTTCATTAGCCGAACAACCTTGATATCATCTGCGAACACACTGGCTGAGTTCTACAAACATATACACAAAGACGTGTGTATTATTAATAATTCAACAAGTAATTCCTATATTTTGCTTCTTTCTTCTGAAACCATTTCTTAGAGCGAAAACAAGAACAGGCAAGATATTCTGCTTCTGCCATTCCATTCTCATCAACTTATACTCCCACAATCACTTTTCAAAGTCTTTCTTTTCCATCTCAGCGTTCATTTTCATGAAACACTAAGTCTAACTTCTAATACCATAAAAGGTTCAAAGTTCAAACCAGGATTTCTTCAAGATCTAAAAGTAATGTTCAATAAGTTCAATAACAATGTATAATCGACATGATTTTCAACTCAACAAAGTATACTGGCAAAACCAGTATTACTGAAAGACAGACTCTTAAATCACTGGGTTAAAATGCCAGAGTAAATTTTGAAAAAAATGTCCTTTTAAAGTTATTGTTGCAACTGTAATTTACTGTTGCATTACTGAGAACTCATAAACAATTGCACCAAATGAATCTTACAATAAAAATTTAGAAGTCACCTTTTGGGATTTTGCTGCAAAAGCAGTTCCCAGCTCTCTTGATGCTAGCAAACCATCAAAACCCCTTTTTGCAGCCGCTTCCTTGGCCGTTTGTTCCTGTAAAAAGAATTTCAGAAAGAAATTAACCTCCAAATAAACGAACGTAGAATGCCGTCAGGGAAAAACACACTGCAATTGTAAGCAATAAACTTCTGGTACTTGAGTTTAAAGAATAACCAAGCATGAAAATCAACCATGGAACATTGTCCACCGATATATAAGAAAAGAAAGACGTTGATCGAATCATATTTACCTTAAGATAATCTCGGTTCAGTTTTTCCCATATAATCTTCTTGTATCGCCTCTCCTCCTCATTGTGAAGGTAGAGATCAATCTAAGGAGCATGCAACATTTTAGCAGGGAAAAAGTCAGGGTTAAACAAGTCGACAACCTGTTAAGGACATTAGAGAACATTGACATAATATGCATAAGCATCATTGAGAGTAACTATGATTAAGGGCACAATTATAATCAGAAATAAACGTGGCCAAGGTAAACATCAAGATACAAGACTAAGAACTTAAAAGCCTTGAATCAAAAGCTAAATAGTTTATATGAAGCAGGTTCCATTTGAGAGTTTAATTCAGATTTAAATTGTCCTCCCTTTTCACTAATCAGTTCATATCACTGAAGCAGCATAGTTTAGTTTGCAGGTTTTATAGGCTCATTTTTGGCAGGTTTTAAGCCTTGGATGCTTGGCAGAAGTCCAGTTGTCTAGGGTTTATTCATTGTTCAGTGATGCAACCCTTTTGAGATAATTGCCCTTGAAAGATCAATTAGACTTATGTCTTACGAAGCATATAAATTTTCTATTTATCCGGTTCTTGTCAGGAACAAATAAGTTTTAAATATCAAACTTAAGAATGGGTGATGTATTTTCTTTCACATAAGAGAACTAGGGTTGCCTTAGAAAACTAAGTTTTTCCCAATCAATGCTAATTTAATTTCTTAATTCGGTCTTTCTTCTAACTGAAAGAAAAAAAGCACTCCAAATAGTCAACACCTGGTTTATGAAAGAATTAAATATCATCCATCAATCAGTCAAACAAATTATTGCACGAACAGTTTTTCCAAACTAAATGAAAAGCAGTGCATTGGAACTCTAATGGAAGCAGAAAACCATGACAATTTAAATTGCACGTGACAGAAAAGGAATGGAACTTGTTGAGCACCTCCAGATCATCAATGTCAGAGAGACATTCTGATTCATCATGTGTTCTCATATTCATGTCATTTCTATTTGATTCACTGTCTATAGTGGTTGCATGCTCAACATCAACTCCTGAAAGCGCTTTAGGAAAATTATGAATGAATAATTGAAGGTAGAGAGCAGAATACTTCTAGTAGTGCACACACACACACACATACACACACAGAGGCACTAACCAGTGCTTTCATGTCCATAAGTACTTGATTCTTTTTTCTGGCTTGCGCATGCAGCATTCAATGATTTATTCAACTAACCAAAAGAAAGGTAAAAAATACATAAAATTATGAGGTTTAATTAGCAGATGGCTCTACCAATTTGTAAGGAGGAAAAAGAGACAGTATGCAGGAATTGATGTTAGATGCTCATATATATAGCTTGAGCAAGGAAGGAGTCTTTTAAGGACTATGCCAAAAAAAACAAAAGCTTCTCAGAAGCAATGCTGCATCAGACGAGAAGATAAGGTGTTGCGTGATAGGACATCTTTTATGCTGTTGTTGCATCTTTTGGCTGTTTTACCTGGAATTCGTAGACAGATTAATTTGTCTTCTCCAAGATAACACTGACATTTGATGGGACTAAACTGGAATTTGTCAAAGCATCTTTAATCTTTACAATGATTATGTTATTGATTAGCTTGAGTTCTCTTTTTTGTTTCTAGTACTTTTCAAGTTATATGATCTCGGGGTAGCAGCTTTACTACAATGTTAATGCAAGTAGTTTAGAAATTTTTTATTGCCAAGAAAGTGAAAAAGAAGCATGCGTACACTACATGTAAAAGGAAATGCATATCATCCAAGAACTATAGTCATTGTGTACTTACATCACTTGATTCATTGGCACATGCCTGAGAAAGTGATCTTGCCATTTTCTCCCTCTGAGCACGCTGGAAATACGGAGGATCTACCAGACTGACCAGAGTCTTGTAAACTATGCCAAACAATAAAAAGGACAGCATGAGTTAAGACAGGACAACTCCATGTTAATTAGGACAGCTCGCAGAGCGTGCCACTTTAACATGCAGACCGGATACGAATCAGCGAATTAAAAAAATTAATCAAGCATTCCCAAGACACCATAAATGCAAATGTACAAGATTATCCGTAACTTATTATATTACAGAACAGATTTAGATATAGAGCATCCCCACAGAACAGATTGACATGAATAAGCTTCCTACATCAGTTGGAATCATCAATAACTATGAAGACAAGATGAATTGGCACCAGCAGAGCAGACACGCAGATTATATTTAAAGCATGTGGATTATGGCATCAGAATTTCATCATCTACGCCGCAAATTGTAAGTTAAGAATAGTGTGTACGGACAGGAACGCCCCCGGAACAATGACCAGCCAGCACTACAGAAAAAGTTATGTTGATGATCTAAGCGTGATATCGTGTCTAACAGAGCATGCTTCAAAGATTCTAAGCACATTACATGAGAGTTTGAACTGAGATTCTAATCGGAAGTATTCTCGGAGAGATGAGAGCGAATATGTTTTTATCGAGGTTGAAAGCTGGATCTTCGAAAAAAAGGACGGCAGTCGCGATCAAGGGTTGTTTTTTGATCGTTAGGGCAACAATTTGAAAAGGGCATCCGCGACGTAGATATCTACACCGGAATGTTATTAACGTAAGAGCGCTGCGTTGAAGCCTCGCATAAAAAAAAAAAAAATTAATCACTGTGAGTTCGTCTTATATAAATTGTTAACAAACTTCACAGTAATCAATTTTTTTAAAAAATAATTTTTTAATTTTTTAATTTTTAATTCATTTGTAATTCAGTTTTTGATTATAACTTACTATAACTCAGTCCTTTAATTATAACTCATTGTGACTCCGTTTTTAACTTTTAATTCACTTATAATTCGGTTTTTATTTTTTAATTTTTTTTAAAAAATTCCTTGTCAAATAAAATGAATAAAAGAAATACTTATATATTATTCTAAAATATCCTCCTCTTGCTCTATAATGTGAGATTTAAGCTAACATACAAAAAATTAACAAAAGTTAAGGTACTGAATTATAAGTACAAAAGTTGATGGATTGAATCATAGGCGAGTCATAATTGAAAGATTGAGTTACAAGTGAATTAAAAATTTAAGGACTAAAAGATTAATTTTTTTAATTTTTTATATAGAACCTGTATGTAATTTTTTCTTAAGCATATTTCTATTGTCCAACCTCTTAATCTTATGGTATGTTTGGTTTGAGAGAAGGGGAAGGGAAGGATTTTAATGAAGGAAAGGGGAGGGATTTGATGTTACCTTATTTAGTTTAGAAGAGGAATGAAGGAAAAATAATTATATATAAACAATTTTATCCTTATTTTATTAGTGTTTAGATACTATATAAGCATATTTGCATTTTTTTTTACATTTATCATAGAGGGCATATTGGTCAGGGTATGATATATTTTATCCCTTCCCTCCTAATGCCCCTAATTTGGAGGGGGGCAAGGGAAAAAATTTGCCCTCTCCTCCCTTCCAAATTTTAAAGCTAAACAAGGAGTGGGGGACAATATCTCTCCCCACCTCTCCCCCTTAACCAAGCACTCACTTAATACAAATAATGATGTTATATGTTGGAGGCCTTTAAATGATAGTTTCTTTATCAAATTAGCTTACAAGGCAATTGAAAATCATTCTGACAATATTAACTCAAAGATTTGGTCAAAGATTTAGAAATGGTCAACTTATGAGAGGATCAAAACCTTCATTTGAAAAGCTACTTGGAATCAAATTCAACTTAATTCACATATTAGGGAGCAATAATTGTCTCAGGATATGCTTGTTTGATTGCAACTCTTTAGACTCAACCATTTGTGTATTCAGAGATTGTAAGAAATCTAGAGAGGTTTGATTAAAATTATTAAAGCAATCTAAAATTAACACATTTTTCTCTCCCTTTGTAGGATTAGATAACTTGAAATGTTGAGAATGATGTAGCTAATGCTTGTGCAAAAAAGACCTATTGGCAAAGACTCTTTAACCACATGTGATAGAACATCTAGAAAGAAATATGCAAAAATATTTATTTCAAAGAAGAAATTCATGACAAAGATATTGTTTTCACTAGTATTAAAAATATTCTTATCGATCAACCCCTCCAATAATTGACTTTCTGACTCAAAAAGGTGATAGAATAAAAGCTAAATGGCTCCTCCTTAAGGAAGGATGGATTAGGTTTAATGTAAATGGCTCCATCAACATTCATAGTGAAACTTCTTATGGTCGTCTCATATAGGACAAATAAGACAATTGGATTAAAAGTTTTTCTAAATATTTAGAATATCATCCAAGTATAATAATTGAACTTATGAGCATCTTGAAAGGATTTAATATTTGTTGGGTTGGAAAGTTTGACAAAATTAATGTTTACTTCGACTCTATTGAAGTTCTTTCATTGATTCACAATGGATTCTTTACCGATTACTCACTTTCTGCTACTATTAGCAAAATCAAAGATTTCATTATGAGAGACTAGACTATCACCTTTTACCATGTCTTTAGAGAAGTAAATTAAATAAATGTGCTGACTAATTGACTCACTGAGCTTTTATTAATAATTTTAATGTTAATATTTTTGATACTATGCCTCTTGGTTATAGAAATTTTCTGCATGCTAATATGATTCATCAAGTAGGTTAGCACAACACAATTTATTCACGGCCTTCCGTTCAAAATAATAATAATAATAATAATAAAGCATCCACGGTGGAGCCCTTTTGGTTTCCTAAGAATAATCAAGAGCCGAACCGAACCAACCCTTTAAATTGTAATTTTTATTTATTTTAATCCCAAAAAATGATGTATGCTCTCCCTCTATAATATATGGTGCTTTCTATTAGCTTCATTTAATTTAAAATGCAAGCTATTGAATGGATTTTATAGTTTTTTTTTCAATTATATTTTTATTTCATTATATTTTATTCAAATGTTAAAGGAAAAAAAATACCTGAAATTTGTTTTTTCAAGACGCTTGACATTCTAAACTTTTTTTTAAGTACTCTTGCTCCAAAAGCTTCAAAAATGGAGCTTTTTTGCCCATTTGTTAAAAATAGCAAACATTGACCTTTAGATTGAAGTTTAATCAATGATATTTTTGTATTTTTGTCCCTCCTTTCTTTTATGTTTAGTCTCAAATTTCATTTTTCATAGAATTCTTTAATTTTTTTCTTTCAACGAATGAAAATGAAGATTAAAAAATATAAAAATAAAAGAGAGCAAAATTTTAAAATATCTTGATCAAATTTCAGTCATCGATCAATGTTTATAATTTTTAATGGTGGAATTAAAAAGTTCTTTTTTTTTTTAACCTTTGGTGCTGAAAGGTTTAGGATCATAGGATAGGTGTCAAGAAAAAAAAATTTAAGATATTTTTACCATTTATTCAAATCATTAATTATAAAGTTTTAAATAATTTAAATATTATATTTATTTTACTTAAAATTATGATGAAAAGATGTAAAAAAATGTTTAGAAAATTAATATTTTAATAAATTATTTTTGAAAATCATAAATTAATTAACAGTAACTTATATTATATTTCAAAAACAATATATATATATATATAATATAATAATATAATATAACGACCGGGATATTTAAACTTTTGAGAACAATTTGATTTCTAAAAGATATGACATCCGATAAAATTAAAACGATAAGAGAAGATTAGCATGATCCTTATGCAAGAATGACATGCACAAATCGAGAAATGGTGCAAATGAAAAAAGAGATAAGGTACAGGTGGTATTTACAATATTATATTTTGTATTTTAAAAATTTTATTCTTAACCTAACGTTTATTCACTGAAAATGGAGAGCCTCTCGCGCTTGTGATTGTGTTAATTACGAGTTTGAACACGAAATGGCTAGTGTAACATCCCAATATAAATTTTAATAGTTAATTTGGGTTAATAGGAAATTAAAAAAAATAATTTAAAAAAAATAAAAAATAATAATAATAAAATAATATTATTAAATTATTATTATAATATAAAAAAAAGAAGGTGTAAAAACAAGAAAGAAAGGAAGAAGAAGAAGAAAACGAATTTGCTTCGTCCGCCGCCTCAACAGTAACAATAATAAAATAATAATAAAAAAAAAGAAGAAGAAGAGAGAGAAAATAATTAAAAAAAAATGTGGGACCCACTGAATTTTTATAAAAACTCACCTGTTCCTTCATTTCTTCATTCCTTCTTTCATGCGTGAGCTTCGGCAGAGAGAGCATCTGTGAGCCAAATTCACCGGTGCTGGGTTTTAAGGTAAGAGTTTTTAATAAGATATTTAGGATGTGATTTTAAGCTTTTCAAGACTAAGTAAGTGTTCTAAATTTTTTTCTTAGTCATCCTTTTTCTTTTGTTTCTGAGTTTGTAGTGGTAGAAAATTTAAGATCTGGAAGAGGGATAAATTTATGTTGAATAAATATAGTTTTTGAGGTTGTTAGTAGTATAATAAATATTCTAGAGTATAAATTTATTGGTGATCTTTGAATTTGTGGCTTATGGATCAACTTCTAGACTAGATCTGAAAATATATGTTGATTTATTGAGGTTTAGATGATTATTTGGGATGAAAAATAAATTATTATGGTTATAGGATTATGATTCTAAACTAGAGACTCAATTTTTAATTTTTGGGTATTTTAGGTACGAATTTATAAAATAAAAAGAAAATTTTGATAATAGAAATTAGTTTAAAATTTGATTTTTAGATTATTAATGTTTATTGATAATTAAAAGAGGAGTTAAAAATTATACTTAATAGTATTAACTATAGATTTGTATTAAGATTGAGATTAGGAATTATGTTATATTTTTAATTCTATTATTAGAATTATTTTATTAGTTTCAAAAATTGAAACTAATATTTATAAATAATATGTTATTTGTAGATTGTATTACTGGTGAAGATTGTGGTGAGAGAGAAATTTTAAGGAATAATTTATTGAAAAAGCCACAAGGTAACCATGCTTTTAATTTGTGATTTGTGTTACTTCATGTTAATTGGGTGATTATTGAGAAAATTATAAATTTTGTAATATTATATAATTGTGCAATATTATTATGAATTTATTTGATTATTGTGGGAGGTGTTGGGAGACTTGTTATTGTTGTTATATTTATGTGCCACGTGGTACGCCCCTATTGGAGCTCAATAGGTGGTTTGTAAGGGCTCGGGCTAATCTACCTTTGGCCGGGTAATTTAGCACCGAGTGAGGGCTACGGCTCGAGGTTAATGGAGGGATATAAGGATGGTTGTTTGTGTGTATTGTAATATTTCATATATTTGTTGGAATTATATTATTTTTAATTCTCACTTAGTAAGCATACACTTAACTGTTTGTATACACTATCATAAATTGGCTTTGGCTACTGGGACTTTTGAGTCTCATTATGTGGTTAACAATTTTCAGGAGAAGAGCCACGAGTGACACGTGGAGGAGTCCCAGAGGCTTAGTGGTATAGATCCACTGTCTCTTTTGGGTATTTAATTTATGATTTATAATGTGTTATATTGCCAATATTAGGGCTTTTTGTTTATTGTCAATTATATGAATATATAAATGTAATCATGCCTTTCAAACTATTTCTATTTTTAGTACAATTTGGATGACTGTAATTTTAATATTTGGTTTACTTTGGATTGGTTAAAATGGCATGATTATAAGGCCAAATAACTGGTTTGTGTTGAAAATTTATTAAATTGCTTATTTTACTTGTTGGGAGTATAAGGATGGACAAATGTGATTTAGTTTACTTGTTGGGAGTATAAGGATGGACAAATGTGATTTAGCCTAACGGCATGTGGGAGGTAAAAATTTATCTGAAATGTTAATTATAAAATATTTGATATTAAAATTATTGATATAAAAATGTGTTGGGTGGCTGTAACCCAACTATGGTTGAGTTAAATTATTTAAAAAAAAAAAAATTTTAGTATATTACAGCTAGTCATTTGTTAGCGTTATATTTTAGAATCTATTGTAATTGACTCTCGCCTAGGAAATGATGTAGTAGTTTTTTAGGAGCATGGCTTAATTTAAAAATCAATCCCAAGTATAATCAAAAGGATTAATTGTTTGTTTAAACTCCACGAAACAATATTTTCTGGCCTATATACAAGATTGGAGGATATAAAAGCATAGTTGTAAAACTCTATGCTGTTACTGTAAATCCTAAATCCTAAACTTTCTAAAAAAACTTTGGTAGTTATTTATGATTTTAAAAATTTACGGTATAATTAATTTCTTTTCATGATCCATATTAATTTCCCGGTGGACACATTAGTAGCAAATCACCCACAATCAGTTGCAAATATGAAAATCAAGTGAGTTATAAATATTAAAGGTTCTCCAAACTAAACCCACTCGTAAATGTTTGGAGTTCAGTTGTAAAAAATGAAAGATTAGATACAAATGAATTTTAAATTAAACTTTTAAGATCTTAAAACTTTCATGACTTACTGATGATCTGTTATAACTAAACTTTCAAAATTTACTAACCGAGCTTCTAGAATTTATAAAGCTTTAATAAATTACAATTAATTTGTAAATGATCTTCTTAGGTACACAGTTGAGAGTTCGCAAGTTAAAACTCACGTCATATCATTTGCAACTGAACTATGTGCTAATCATGCATGTGCATTTTCGTCCATAAAGCTTTGATTTTTTATTTTTTTACATTAAAGTCAATATATCTTTTTATTAAAGATAATTCTGTGCAAAAAATGGTGTGGTAGATCACGGTGGGAAACTAAACTAACCATGTAATCTTAAAAATTCATGATCATTTAAAAATTAAAATAAGGGCATTTACTCCACCTTTCACCTCCTTTAATTTGTTAAGGTCTCCTGTTGCCATCGAACGTTGTTGCACGCCATCTTCCTCACCATCACATCTCTCTCACAAGTTGATATGCTTGCTGTTGCATTTTGTTCTCTCGGTTATCTCATATTGCAGATTATTGTTGCCCGATATTCTGAATGTTTTCCATTCATTCTTAGCTCGTTGCATTGCTGCTTTTTAGATGAGCATATGGGATTTTCAATTTCTCCTTAGCTTTTATGGGTTTGCGAGTTCTTTCTTTCATATTATTTCTCTTGTAGAACTTCTTCTTCCACACCTTGCTTAGCATTCGTTTGTTTACATCTTGTTGGAAATCTAATATTAATTGCTTCTAATTTCTCAAACTTTGGATATTCATTTTGTCAATCATATGCCCAAAAAATGCCATTAGTTAAACAAATTTAAAAAAAAAATCTTTCCATGATCGTCGGCGTTGATCACTAGCCGGCCGACGAACAATGGCAGCGAAAGCTGACCGGCAGTGGTGCCATTGCAGCTTTGGCATCCCGTTGGTGACAACAACGGCAACCATGAGAAGAGCATTTAAATTTTTTAACAATAAGGATATTTTTGTAATTCCAGAGATTTTTTTTTTTCTTTTGCAGTTAAAGCTTATGAAACCTGTGCGTGCTTTTCCCTTGAAATAATTAACTGCCTCCCACGATCCTTGTGCCATTGCGATGTGATGTGAATATACTTGGTTTTGGAAAAATGACATAGAGATTTTTAAAAAAATAATTAATTTAATTTAAGTTTGAAGTGTCAACTTTTAAAAATTTATAAATTTTTTTAATTTTATAATTTTATTGTCATAAATTTATAATTTATTTTTTAAATTTTAATATAGTTGAAGAATAAATAAATTTTTTTTATCATTAAAAATTTAGAATATAAGTTACAAATTCATCATAATAAAATTATAAAATTAAAAATTAAATTTGCAAATCCTTAAAAGTTGATAATTGAACCTAATTTAAATTAATTGTGTCTTTTAAAACCCTTCTATCATTCTCTCTCTAGTTTTTTACCCATAAAATGTAGAAGCTTAGTTACAAAAGTTGAATTTTGGCCCAAAAAGAAAACAAAAAATTAAGAAAGAATGACAGTTAGGTCATAAATAAATGAATAATAATAGTTAAGTTTTTGATAAATTTAAAAAAAATAAATTAAAAATATCGATTTAAATGATTACAAATTTAATAATTTTAATTATAAATAAATATTTAAATATCAAATGTAACTCTTAAATTATAATAAAAAATTTTATTTATAATTATTTAAATTGATATTTGTAATTATTTTGAAAAACATTTTACCCAAAATTGTATAACCTAAATATCATTCTCTCAAGTTTTAATGAGTTGTTGCAACTTTTGAATTGCAAACCCTCTGAATTTGACCTATATGCAATGATTAAAAAATCAAACCACATTGATTTAATTGTCAATAGGTCTAGATTTTGGCTTAGTCAACATACAAAAATTATTTTGGGGTTGAATCGGGTTGGATCATTTTGAGCCGGTTGTCGGACTAAGAATCATAATCAAGTTAGAAATTGGATCTGATTTTCAAAAATTGAACTGTTTAAATTTGATCAATTTTTTTAGAAAATGACAAAATTTTTTAATTATTTAATATTTTATTATATCATGTGACTTGTTAAGACATGATAAAATTAAAATATTTAATTTTATTTTTAAATTAAATAATAATTTTATATTTATATTTTATATTTAAATCATTATATATATTTATATATATATAATTTTTTAATTTAATTATTATATTATTAATTTGATTATTTATTCAATTTAATTAAACTATGTGAATAATAAATTACTAACTTTGTAAATTTAATTTTTAATTTGGTTTTGAAAACATTGCCCATATGGCTATATGAGTATATGACATAGTAAATTTATTTTAAAAAAAAAAAAAAAGAAAACAGACCAACATAAAAGCCCTAATCCTCTGTGCACAGTCGCGCCCTGAGCATTGTTTTCGGCGGGGAGTTCTTGTGGCTTCCTCTTATCATAGTAACAATGGCTGAACGTGGCGGTGGCGGAGATCGTGGCGGCTTTGGCCGAGGCTTTGGTGGTCGTGGAGGACGAGGCGACCGCGGCCGTGGAGGCCGCCGCAGGGGCGCTCGTCGGGAAGAGGAGGAAAAATGGGTTCCCGTGACTAAACTTGGCCGTCTCGTCAAGGAGGGGAAGATTCGTAGCCTCGAGCAGATCTACCTTCACTCTCTTCCGATCAAGGAGCATCAGATCATCGACACCTTGGTTGGTCCTAGCCTCAAGGACGAGGTCATGAAGATCATGCCGGTCCAGAAGCAGACGCGAGCCGGTCAGAGGACCCGGTTCAAGGCCTTCGTTGTCGTCGGTGACGGCAATGGACATGTGGGGCTTGGCGTGAAGTGCAGCAAGGAGGTCGCTACGGCCATTCGCGGCGCAATTATTTTGGCCAAGCTTTCGGTTATTCCGGTGAGAAGAGGCTACTGGGGTAACAAGATCGGGAAGCCTCATACAGTTCCCTGCAAGGTTACTGGAAAGTGCGGTTCAGTTACCGTGCGGATGGTTCCTGCCCCCCGTGGTGCAGGAATCGTTGCTGCTAGGGTGCCAAAGAAAGTATTGCAGTTTGCAGGAATCGAAGATGTCTTTACTTCTTCTCGAGGGTCGACCAAGACACTTGGGAATTTTGTCAAGGTTTGGTCTCTAATTCACTTTTAATTTATGCTTTTGATTGAATTCAAATCCAATTCTTGATAAGATGTTATTTCATACTGATTTACATGCATTCTAGACTTTTAGTATATTGGTAATGAAGCCATGCAATAAATAAATAAATAAAATAACGCATGGCCAAATTAGTTTACCTGGATTAAGCGAGTGCGCGAGAAGGTGTAACCTTTGCGCAAGACTATGTAGAAATTAGATGTTGAATTTTTTTTTTTAATAGAAGAACTGAGTCAAATTTTGTGATCAGGAATTTTTCTGAAGCAGTGTTGATGTTTAAGACTCGAGAGTGGTTTTGCTTGAAAGGCTTTCACATCTATATCTAAAATCATGTCGGCTTATACTGCAGCCAACGCATGTACAGATGGAAACATCAGTTTTTATTCGAGCTTAACCTGAGTCTGGGGATTTTTTTATCTGTGAGGAGTTGGCCCTAGATGCAAATGGTTATTGTGAATACATTCTGCTAATAAGACGGATAAGCCGGGTTTGATATTGCAAGTCTTTGCGGAGTGCAGGTTGTGTAGTTTCTCGGCTTGGTAGTTTAAATGACATTTCGGAAGTGTCTCTGGAGTAACAAATCTTTGTTAGATATTATAAGTGAAAATTAATCTATAATAGTTGCAGTTATCGATAATCATCATGTCATGTCTTGCAACTTGCATCGCATGTTATTTAAATGTTGGTAATGCTTTATGTTTCTGCAGGCTACATTTGATTGTTTGCTGAAAACCTATGGCTTCCTAACTCCTGAATTTTGGAGGGAAACCCGCTTCACCAAATCTCCATTCCAAGAGTATACTGATCTATTGGCAAAACAAACTGGAAAGGCTCTAATCCTGGAGGATGACAGAGGGGACGCTTGAGATGGCACCTTGGAGATCTTCACATTTTCATGTTATGAGACGTAGTGGATCCTAGGAAATGTTTGGATAGGAACTGGTAATTAATTTTTTTGCTGCTTATGTAGTTTCCCTTTTTTAATCTTTCTCGAGGGACCGTTTTTCATGCATTTGCTTGTTTCTAAGTTTCAATTTAAGGGCTATTCACTGAGTTTGAAATACAAGATTATTCATCCTGAATTTAGAGAATAATTCATATGCTCAAATATCTCTCTCTTTTGGCAAGTCCTGCTTCCTATCTAACCCAGGTCGCCTTCTTATCCACATTAAACAACCATTCTAACCACATTAACTTTTAACAAAACTTATCAAATGACGAAATTGCAGTATACTTTTTACAACCATCGACTCAATGAAATGAATGGATGGTCGTTCACTTGCATTGCTGTCTGTGAAAATTTCTATCGGAGAGAATCTTAGCTAGCAACTTTGTTAGCCTCCTAGAGGCCAGGCCGGGACTCAGTGCCTCTAAATTCTCAGTTCTTAGACCAGAACATGACCTGTTCTTTGCGCCCTGGGAGCACCATCCCCCGAAAGAAAATTGACCATGGTGCCTCCTGAGAAGCTCTCTATCAATTTTATCCAGCACAGGATCATTCTTCTTGAATTTTCTGGCAAATGGCCGGCTGCTCAGCACCATTTTCCGATAATCTCGGATTCCAAGAGACCTTGGGTGTTGTTTTGGAGGGTTGTCCCAAGTAATGTAGTGAAGGTCATTGTTGGCAGTGGTGTTCTTGTATTTAGAGTTGCATATTACTGTCTGGAAATAGCCTTCAGGGGATGATACAAAGTTAGTGTAGTAGAGGAGGAGGGTCCTTGGCAGATTGTCCCACCCCACGATGCAATATTCAGCAAAAGATCTTGATAGCATTGTCCACGCAGAACCTGTCTTTGGGAAGCCAATCAGAATCATATTTGCACGACACTAGTTCGTGGGGTGTTCAGTTGTCAAGCATTGAAAATTGATTTGTATTAAAATATTTAACAACCGAACGAGACATGGTATAAAAATTCAACCAAGCCAACCAAATTATTCGGCTGGCCTAATTTTGTAGGCTTTTGTTCATGACTATGTACATGTAATGTCACACGATATCAATCAATTTAAAATAAATTATTTAAAATAAATTATAAATTCAATACTAAACAACATATCCAACGACTTGAACAAATGCCATTTACATTGTCCCTGAAATATCCATTAGGTTTTTATGCATGTCACACATTTTTCCTATTTCAAAAATAGGCTACGTCTTGAAATTCTGGTTTTGATTCGATTGTTTTAAGTTGTGCATAAGATACTCGAAAGTCAAAATTGAACTAAACGGACTGAAGTATTATTTTAAAAAAAATTCGAAGCAGACTGGAAAAAAGATCGAATCTAAGTTAATTCCGTTCAGTTTTCGATTTCAGTTCAGTCTTGCACAGCCTAATCTGTTTTGGTAATGGAAACAGGTACGTCAAAACTCAAACATCACTCTTGTTGATTGCATCCATGCTGGTTGGATTTTGCTGTGTGAATGGAGAGGTGGTGGGATTTTACTGGGCCGACATATTTAGGTAAAGTTGTGGAAGCAAGCACATTATGGCCATGAGAGCCCAGCTAGCAGTACCCTTCCATGCATCAACCATTTAATGGTCTTCCATGAATGATGGTCCCTGCCCTTCGCCATCACACCCAGTGAAAGGGACATTTCTGTCAGCCAGCTACATTGACGATTAATCCCTCAATTATAAAATTCTGTCCACTCCATAACTTAGGATTGATTCTATGTTTGATGGTTTGTGTTCTGTTATCTGAGATTATTAGTCCTTCATCAAGCAAGGATTTTTCTTGGTAATTCAATCCGAACTGGCTTGAATGTTACCATTAATAGCATAAATCATAAGCTACATGATAAGAAGAAAAATACAAATGAACTATTCCTTGTATTTGATTGTTAACAAAGTTCAGAAGTTGGAGGAGAAAAACCTGCATATAGTTTAAAAGATGTTGGCAGACTCCTCTGCTTGGAGACCCACCAAATTTCTGATTTCTTGAGGCTATACAAACCTGGGTCTATAATAACTGGCTTCCCCCTCTTATTACTGAAATAGATATAACAAAATTCAGAAGTTTTGGGCGGAAAAATAAGGATCAAACAGAAACAGGGCTGCTTACAATTTCCAGCCTAAGTGACTGCTATGATGTATGAAATTGATATCTCTTGGCAACCCAGAAAAGGCTTGGATCAGATCTGAAGAGAGAAGTGATTCACCACAGTTTGAGTGCATATGCAGAATCAACATTAGTAAGACCGCACACAAATGCTTTCTTATATCCAATACTCATAAAAATTTAAGGCCACTCACCATACCATCTTGTGTAACTAAAGGGTAATCAGAGGCACTGAGATTGATAAACCAGTCCCACTTGCAAGTTCTCAGGAGTATTGCCATGGCATGAAGTGTGGTAGACAGCATTGTTGGTCCTCTGTAAGTCACCAAATTACGCTTCCCCACAATCCAGACATTACCCACTGCTCCAAAAACAGGATCGCTAGCCACAAACTCAATCACATCATTATGCTCCGCCTTAGGAGCCCCATAATCCATGTGAATCAGATAGTAATTTCCAGGATGGTACAATGCTCGCAGCAACCTCTTGAGCTTGCTGGAATCTCCTTTTGACGCAGAGATCAAGTAAGCAAAAGTGACTGGGTATGATGCTTTGCTGGTTCTTGAGATATTGAAGGAGCTCTTGATCACAGGCATGGAGGTGGAAATGGGCATGGTTAATCTTGTGGGAATATAAAGAAACAGGAATAATAGTGAGAATAGCATGAAGAAGATCATGAAAACTTTCACACCCATTTGAGAGAAAATTTCAGAGAAAGAAAGAGAAGGTGAAGAAGGGTGAGTGGCGACAAGAAAGAGGTAGTTAAATGGTTAATAGTGAAATAGGAGCTTGGTTAGAGTGAATATAATATAAAATGGGTGTGATGAGTAAGGTTTACATTTCTGGATTGGATTCGTTCCTTCAGACATAAGGAGACCATTAGTTAGTTTGAAGGGAAGAGAAGGATAGAGATTCCAGTGAGAGCATTATTGGTCTGCTTTAGCAAACAGGTAGAGACTCTTATTCTGACAGGAGCCTGAAGCTGAAGGAAATATTCCGGAAGAAGCACTTTTGAGCTTGTGAGGTTGAACCGTAATTATGGCCTTTGATCTTTATCTTTCAGTGCATGTGAGTACTGATGAGCCTGAATGGCCAGAAATGAAAGATTACTAGTTAGGTTATGCATTTATGTCTCACCAAACTAGCTCCACAAAGTCCCAGTCGGTAAGTTAAAGGTATGTGAGATCTGCTATCAACCCTACTATAATCATGGCCTCAAATCATTATCATCCATAATATTTATTTTCTCAATAAAAAAAGTTATGGAAATATTTATGTTGATGTGAATTATTTCTGTTGTTTCTTACAGTTTATAATAAATAAATAATAAAAATAGTTTCAACATCCCTTCTTATTTTAAGTCATGTGTATAATATTTAATGAAAGCTTTTTTTTTTTTGGGCCACCTGAAGCATTTCAATTTGATATTACACTTCATAATATAATTATAAAAAAAAAACTCTGTCCTGAATTACTCTAACATGTAATTTTCAAAAATTTAATCCATGTATACACCTCCACCACAAGATGGTTCTTAGTCACCAGAATAGGTGCCATGTCCAGTCTGATCACACCGTGGAAGGAGCTTTACTCTTTAAGGCGGTGGTGGAAATTATACAGGAGATAAATGATGAGAAAAAAATATAAGCTAATAATTTATATGAAGCGAAAATAAATTCTTATTCACTTGCTAAAAGCTTACAGGAGAAAATATAACAAATATATGGTAGAAATCAATAGTATATATTTGACTAGAGACACTAGAAATTATTAACATGGAAAACCCCTCAATGTAAGGGTAAAAACCACGGGTCGTCTAGACCAATGAAGAACAATTCCACTATGATCAAAATAGGATACAAGACAGTCTCAATCAAATGCACAAATAAGTGCAAACAACCAGCCAAAACACCAAATCAACAGGCTTATAAAAGAGGATGAAGAAGATGAAAAAACACTAAACTAGACGCTGTAGTGCAGAGAAAATTATCTCTCACACCAAGCAACACATTAGTGATCCCACCATTGAAAATTACACATTAGATATTGCAAACCAACTCACCAAATTTCATGTCGATCCAATGATGAAATAATTTGCAAACGTTTATTCACTGAGACTACTTTGTAAATGACTCTCTCTCTTCTTTCCTCTCAAATGGTTGCATATAAAACTGAATATGACCTATCTCACATTACCTAATCTGACCCCTCTCCACTTTACTTAGTGAAAGTCACAATGGGCTTCAATATTGGGCCTTTTATCATATAAGAAAGGAGCCCAAACCCAACATATCTCCCCTTCACGACTATGCAGAGATTACCATAAATCCGGCGATCTTACAACAAGCTTCAAACTTTTATATTTTTATTGCCTTAATCAACGTATCAGTAACATTTTCATCAATATGAATTTTCACCAAATCTAACAACTTAGCATTCAAAATATCATGTATCTAATGAGGACTTATATCAATGTGTTTGGACGTAGAATGGAAAGTTGGATTTCTAACAAGATGAATAGCACTCTAACTATCACAAAATAATGAGTATTTTTCTTGAGTAAAACCAAGCTCTTTCAAGAATCGTTTCACCATAACAACTCCTTACATGCTTTAGTAATGGCAATATACTCAGCCTCTATTGTAGACAAGGCTACGTACTTTTGCAATTAAGATTGCTATGCCACAACTCCCTTTGCAAATTTAATTACATAGCCCGAAGTAGACTTTCTAGATTCAATATTACTTGCCATATCTGAGTCTGTGTACCTCTCAAAGATAAGCTTATCACCTCCTAAACAAAGCCTCATACTAGTCGTACCGCAAATATACCTCAAAATCCATTTTACAGCTTTCCAATGCTCTTTACTTAGGTTAGACAAAAATCTACTAACTGTACTAATAGCACGCATTATATTTGGTCTAGTGTATACCATTGCATGTATTAAACTACCGACTACAAATGCATAACGGACCTTTTACATGTCTAACTTTTTTGCTTCATTTAAAGGACTTTGTTCAACACTCCATTTAAAATGAGTATCAAGAAGAGTGCTTACCAACTTAGCATTGTTCATTCTGAACCTTTGCAACACCTTTTCAATATAGTTTTCCTAAATCACACAAAATTCTTATACCAAGAATTTACTTTGTAGCTCCTATGTCTTTCATGGAAAATGACTTACCCAGTTGCTTCTTCAACCTATCAATCATGGAAACATTTTTTCCCAACAATTAGCATGTCATCAACATATAATAACAAGATAATAAAGTCACCACTAGAAAAATATTTAATAAAGACAAAATGATCAGAAGTAGTCTTCTTGTAGCCTTGCTCGCGTATAACAAACTCAAACTTCTTATACTACTACCTTGGATGCTACTTCAATCCATAGAGGCTCTTTCTTAGCCTACACATATAGTCTTCTTTGTCTTTAACAAGAAAAATTTCAGGTTGCTACATGTAAATCTCTTCCTCTAAATTACCATGGAGAAAAGCAGTCTTCACATCCATCTGCTCTACCTCTAAATCAAGAGTAGTATCTAAACTCAACACAATTCTAATAGATGACATCTTCACTATTGGCAAGAAAATTTCATTAAAGTCAACACACTTTCTTTGTTTAAAACCTTTAACCATCAATCTAGCTTTATACATTGGAGATGTATGATTACTTTCATGTTTCTTCTTATAAATCCACCTCTTTTGTAGTACCCTTTTTCCCTCAGGCAACTTCACCAAATCAAATGTGTGATTATCATGCAAGGATTTCATTTCATCTTGTATTGCATCGAGCCACTTTTGTTTTTCTTCATTCTCCATTACCTCTTCAAAATACTCAAGTTCTGCCCTATCAGTTAACATTACATACTCATGAGGAGAGTTCCTTTTAGATTGTTGTCTTTCCTTATTAAACCTCTTAAGTTGAATTTGAGGTAGTTCAAGTGTATTATCTAAAAAGACATCATGTGATTCATGTTGCTTATCAACATCATTTATTGGATCTTCAAACAAATCACCAAGATGCCAATAATCAACATTATCATGTTCCACACCATTCTCAACATTAGCATCTAGATTATGAATAGGCAACCTCACTTGGTTAAAATCAACTAGATTATCACCTTTTCCAAGTGTAGTCTTCTGCACCTTATCAATGTCATCAATAGTCTAGTCTTCTATAAACTGCACATCACAGCTTCTAACAAGCTTCTTCTCAATAAGATCATACAACATGTAGCCAAATTCATCCTAACCATACCCAATAAAGATATACTGCCTTGTCTTTGCATCCAACTTAGATCTTTCATCCTTTGAAAATGTACAAATTCTTTATAACCAAAGACTTGTAGATGATCATAACTAATATTTTTACTATACCAAACTTTATCCGGCATCTCACTATTCAAAATAATTGTAGGACTCAAATTGATAACATGCACAATTGTGTGCAATACCTCACCCCAAAAATGTTTGGGTAACTTTGCTTTAGAAAGCATACGCCTTACTCTTTCCATCAACATCCTATTCATCATCCTTGCTAAACCATTAAGTTGTGGAGTCTTAGGAGGAGTCTTCTAATGTCTAATATCGTATTGCTTACAATAAGCATCAAATGGTCTGCAATACTCACCACTATTATCAGTACGAATGCACTTAAGCTTCTTACCTAATTTCATTTCAACTAAAGTTGAAATTCTTTAAACTGCTCAAGCATTTAGTCTTATGTTTTCAAAGTGCAGACCCAAAGCTTCCTAGAACTATCATCAATAAAGGAAACAAAATAGAGAGAACCATTAAAGGTTTTTACCTTCAAAGGTCCACAAATATCAAAATGCACCAAGTTAAGCAACTCTAACTTCGTTAAAGGAGGATGCATCTTAATAGACACTCTAGTCTGTTTACCTGCCATGCAATGAGAACATTTCTCCAATTCTACACTCTTTATCCCAGGAAGTACATCCTTTTTGGCTAAGCAATTCAACCTTTTTTCACTAAAATGATTAAGCCTTCGGTGCCACAAATTCGATGCCTCCACATTAATAGCATTCACACTATCTTTAGCGGCCAAAGCTTTTGTCCAATACAATTTAGAGAAATTTTCTCCTCTAGCCGCAACTAGGTTACCTTTAGCGAGTTTCCACTTTTCAAAGCCAAAACAGTTATTAAAACTATTATTATTAAGTACCTGAATAGAGATCAAATTAAAACGAACATATGGAGCATGTTTGACTTCTCTAAGAAGTATCTTTACACTTATGTTGACTTCCAAACAAACATCACCAACACTAATCACCTTAGACAGGCCATCATTTACCAATCTTTAACACCTCAAATTTACAAAGAGTGTAAGATGTAAAGAACTCCTTCTTTGATGTAACATGTAATGTAGCACCACTATGTATTATCTACAATTCCACATACTCTCATCTGATACAAGATTAACCGTGTCATAATCACATAGAAGAACAAGATCATCACTAGTAGCAGTATGCTCATCATCATCTTAGCTCTTGTCATTCAGCTTACCCTTCTTACCATTATTCTTTTTTTTCCATTAAAAGCAATTCTTTTTAATATGCCCTGTCTTGTGACAACAATGACACTCTACATTCTTGTATTTGGATTTAGACTTACTCTTGCTCTTCTTTCTACCACCTTTCAGTTCTCTTTTTTGATTTCTCTCCCTATTTTCTATGACAAGCACCTCGTATTGAGATGAAGAACCTTGTGCCTTCCTTCTTATCTCTTCATTAAGAGTACCACTCTTTGCAATTTGCAAGGAGATAATACCATTAAGAGCTAAATTAGTTTTAGAAATTTGAAATGTCTCCCAAAACTTAAGTAAAGTGTTCAAAAGCCATAGTTTTAAAATCTCATCTTCAAACTTGATACCCATTATTGACAATTGATCTAGGAGCCCTTGAAATTCATTCAAGTGATAAAAAAAAAATGCAATTTGTTATTTCCTAACTTAGTGGCATACAAGGACTCAATCTTCTCCCATAAGGTTTTCGCATGTATATCATTAGCAATGTGGTTATAAACATTATCTTCTACAAATTATCAAATGAAATCGCATGCCTGTTAATGCTCGAAATCCCATTTTTTACTAGATTTAGAATCAAGCTTTTAAGTAGCAAATACAAGATGCATTTTCTTCACAAATAGAAAATCCTTCATCTTGCCCTTCCACAAATGATAATTAGTTCTATTTAAAGAGACCATCCTATTTGTATTTGACTCTATCATTCAAGCAATTCAAACAACCTAGCAACTAGGCTCTGATACCAATATAATGAGAAAAAAGTACAAGCCAATAAATTTAACAAATATGTGAAAGAAAAATAAATAAAATAAATTTCATCAGAGACACCATATATTATTAACGTGGAAAACCACTCAATGTAAAGGTAAAAATCATGGGTCTGGATCCAGACTAATGAAGAAAAACTCTATTATGATCAAAATAAGATACAAGATGGTCTCAATCAGATGCACAAACTAGTACAACCAACCAATCAAAACACCAAATCAATAGGCTTATAAAAGAGTACAAAGAAGATGAAAAAACACCAAAATAAAAGCTGTAGTATGAATAGAATATCACTCACACCAAGCAATGAATCAATGATCTCACTATTGAAAATTATGCATTGGATGTTGCAAACTAGCTTACTAAATTTCATCTCGATCCTGTGATGAAATAATCTACAAACACCGATTCACCAAGATTTTTTTGTAAATATGTGAAAATGACTCTCTCTCTTCTCTCTCAAATAGTTGTACATAAAACTGAATATGACCTCTCTCACATTGCCTAATCTGACCCCTCTCCACTTTACTTAATGAAACTTACAATGGACTTTAATATTGGCCTTTCTCTATATAGGAAGGGAGCCTAAACCTAACATATCTCCTCTTTACGACTATGTGGAGTTACTGTGAATTCAGCGACCTTACAACAAGCGTCAAACTTCCATCTTGTTATTACCTTAGTCAACATATCAACAACATTTTCATCAGTATGAATTTTTACCAAATCTAGCAACTTAGCATCCAAAACATCATGTATCCAATGATAACTTATATCAATGTGTTTAGACCTAAAATGAAAACTTACATCAACAAACACCCATAATAATTTAACAAACAATAACACACAATAGAATACCTTAGTACCTCAAATCTTTAAAGGCTCAAAGGTTATCCCCTAAGAATTTACTTGCTTTCAAGCTAAATTCAAGCTCTCTAATGCTTTGCAAGGTTAGTCTACAATTAATAACAACCACCAAGAACTAATAATTATCTAAAATAAACTTCCAACTAATAATTTGCTCAATTTAATAATCCATTTTTTCAACTACAACCTAAATAATTATTAACTCAAATAATCATTAATATAACATTTTATAATCCAAATTTCTCCTTAAAGTAACTAGGGTCCATCCAAAACCTTAGCCCTAAACTCCTGACCTCATTATTTTCAAAACTAGATTTAGATAAGTCAAATAACTGCCATTAGTCCCATTTAAATCAATGAGTTCGGATCTATAGCCTTAAGTTTGAAAATCAGCATCCTTGAACCTTAAACCTTACTCCAAATTTGTGTAAAGAGAAGAGGAAAAAGTAGGGGAGACATACATAGGTGGAAACAAGCTCAAATACCTCCTAAGAGCTAGAAATTCCATGCCTTAGTAGAGCATTTGCTCTTTCCATCGCTCCCTCTCTTTCTTTTCTCTTGTTCTGCAACTTGTGTTTGCAAGTTTATGGCTTAATATTTTTCTTGTTCATCATGGCAAGCTGTGCCATTAGCCATAGTGAATGGCACAAAATGACCAGCTCAAATTTAATCCTTTAATTTGAGCTCAAGTGGCCCAAAACTTTACTAAATCTTATCCATAAGCTGTAAGCAAATCCAATAAGTTTATTAGCCATTTCAAACCATCTTTAAATTAATTGATACTAAATTTTACTTATTTAACCTTGTTTATTTTACTTAATCCAAGAATAAAAATTCAAGATGTTGCACAAAGTCACCTAGTTTTCATTATTTAGTTGTTTTTTTTTTTTTAAATTGCAACATGTTTTCTATTCAGGTATTCATGGATTGTATTTTAAGAAAAGGTGCCAGTGTGGGCTTCTCAACATGGCCTATTAAATGGGCTTGGCCCATTTTTGCATGAGATGAACAGAAGTTTGAAAGTCGACTCGTGTGAAATAAGAATCAGGAACAAACACCCACATATGGAGCACGCCCGGGGCCTTTTTTATTTCCCCAAGAAATAACAGACATGGATTCCATTTTCTTTTTCCCCACCTGTGGAGTTCCGAACTCTAAGCCTTTAAATATCTGTTTAGAAATTAATATCAGATTTTTTTTAGTTGTGGTTCGTCTGATAATATATGCGTATTTAAAATCGCAACAGAAATTTAGCATCTTAAGCAACAGATTTTGTCCTATATTATGCATTTGATGTAATTTATTGACAAAAAAATATCAATTTTGTCACTTATAAATGAATTTGATGCATATTTTTAAGTAGAATAGTATGCGCTCATCTTTTATAAGTTCTTTAGGCTACTTTAGAACTTTGATATTTAATTGAATTTCAATCTTCCTGAAATATATATATATATATATATATAATAAAATATAGTAAAATAAAAAAATGCGATTTGAACTATAAAAAACATGTTTACGATTAATCATAAATTTAAAAATAAAAATAAAAAACTGAGGAACATATAAAGTCAATACTAAATACATTGTGAAAGTGACAAACATGTCCGTCCATGTTCAGAGACTAGAATTTTGTTGGGGCATTGAATGTCCTTTTTTTTTTTTAAGGGTTGTTAGTTCTTTTTTTTTTTTCAGGTTGTCAGTCCGCTTTCTTCGGCCACGTTTATCTCATAATTGTCAATAGAAAGCAAAGCAAACATTCCAATCAGAGGCTTTTTCTTTTGTTGTTTTAAAGAACTCAACTTTGGAAACATGTATTCAAATTCAATGAAATAGCTACATACTCCCACCATTTCTATATGCAAAGAAAAAGAAATTACATCATACTGTTTAAAAAAATTAATTAATTATAATAATTATGTCTGAAATAAAAAAAATAAAGTAAAATATTCTTTATTAATTAACATAACCATACCTTAATTATTTCTTGTTAATATGAATTATGAAGGGTGATGTAAAAAATATTTAATAAATATTTATTAAAATAATTGATTTTGTTTATAAAAAATATAAGTTAAAAGCGAAAATTCTTCATTTTTCCATGAGGATTAGGACAAGGCTTCACACATTAATCCAACATACTTCCCATTCTCCCCCACCACACAGTTTGGTGTGGATGAAAGGAATGGAGAGAAAAACATATGGAAGAGAAAAAATTTTAGAGAGAAATTTTTAAAAATAGAAATTTTATCATTTTTAAGAGTTTTTTTTCCTTTTTTTTTCTCATTTAAATGGAGGGCGCGCGCACAACTATGTACATATATTTTATAAAACAAATTTGTTAAAATTGAGATTCATAAATGTTTGTAAAGTCTTATTTCTATTTTCTGATTTTTTTTTACAAAAAATCAAATCTTCTTTCTTTCTCGAGAAATAAATTTTATGGAAGTGATGTGATGTATTCTCAATTTCGAAAGTTTCATTTTTTATATTCTCTTCTTCGTCATATATCACTTTTTTAATATGCGCTATGCCTAATATGTAGGAGACCTACGCACGTCATTAACATTTTATTTTTTTTCACCAACATTTTCAACCAGAAACCTTAATCATCACTTAAACATACACAATAAAAGAATACTATATATTGTGGACGTGGCCTTTTTAAAATATCGCCGCCACATGACCACAGTTACTATTATTATTATTTTTTTATTATTAAAAGTCGTACTTAGCTCGGAAGCATACTGTCACGGGCTAAGAGTCTGGCGCAACACACGGCGCCCGTGCGGCGTCTCGAGCATTCCATACTCCCCGAGACAAGCCTTACCACATACGAATTTCACTGGTTTCGCCCTGTTATGGACTCATCAGGGAGGCGACACTAGCCCCCGACCAGTTGTGCACTTAGCCCGAAGACTAAGGCAGAACACCTCCAATGTCAATGTCGCCCCCTTTACTCATATTGTGCGAGGCTAACCAGCGAATCGTTCATTACATTGATCTCTACACGATCATAAAAATATCACCCGTGACAATACGCTATATGTTCATAAGTCAATATTGCTTATTAATGTGAGGTAAGGAACAATCATAAATAAAAAGGAATATTGTTTTTTCATTTCATGATTCTCTCGAAGAGGCAGATATAGATTCTGGCCAAAAAAAAGGGGGCAAATATAGATAGGCTGCCTTGAGGAAGAAGCAAATCATTTTTACTTGTATAAGACGAAACTAAACATAATTTATAAAATAAAACATAATATAAAATGCAAACAGATAGTAAGGCATTGCATAAACAAGCTAAGTCAGCCTTGACTTCTGACCAAAAAAAAAAAGGTAATCTCTGAGATTTTTCGTTTGATCCAAATTCTTCATTTTTATTATCTTTTGATGTTGATTGACCTCGGGATTATAGTTTATTTATTATATTAATATCAATGATGTTTCTATTTGTTGATTAATTAGAGAATACAAGATGCGCATACATGTATGTATGTATGACCATTCGAACATGTTGCTTATGTATAAACTGCAAATTAAGCTGACAAAAGTAAAAATTTGATGAGATTTTCAAGCAGACTTATAATTAATTGAATCAAGCAAACTCAAATTGTCAAGGTGGTGGCCAATTAATTAGTAATACAGTCAAGCTAGCTTCCAGACTTTATCTTCTCTCTTTCAAGCATTACGTAGGTTGAATTTTGAATAATCTCACAAAATAGGCTCATTGTGCTTGGTATTTCGAATTTCAAATAAATTAACTCAAGCGGTCATATGAAGCTATTACTTTACATGTCATATTGTCAACTTTTTTTTTAAAAAAAAAATCTGACTCTTTTTCAACCCTGCAAATCTGCAATTTTTTTTGTTTTTGTTTTTTTTCCTTTTTCTGCCGTATCATCTGGAGGAGGACCAAAAAAAAAAAAAAAATTAGCAGTCGAACTGATAAACACGCAACCCCTTTAAATTTTGTTTTTTCTTTTGAAAAGCGGTATATCAATAATCAACAATAAATAATATTCTTTCTCTATTTCACTTTTTTTGCTTCGTATTTCTCCGTATTCAAAGCCGCAACGTTTTTCCTGGCGAATAATCCAACGGTATCACGTGACAACAACCACTGGAAGAGGAGGGCACTATTCGAAGGGGAAAAGGAGAAGGGACCCTCTAGAGAACGTCACGAAGACGGATCATCCACCTCCATGTCAGCACACAATGGCTATAGTACGGAATTACAACCACCCCTAATCCCACCTCCCCACTTGATATTGATTTGCATAGCTTACACCGATAGGAAAATCAAGAAAGATGGACTTAGTCTCTTCTGGTTTGCTACAATCTGTCATTTCAAACCACAAGGCACCAGGAAATTTCCATCGTGCTAAGCGCCTCATTGAATCGTAGACCCCAAGAAAGTGAAAGAAAACCCCATATATAAAAGCCTGAATGGAACACTGTGATGATTAAAATAACCACAGTTGACAGCATGACCATTTTGAGCTACTTCAATGATACCAGATATACACGCAGCATTCACGTTCGAGTTCAAGAAGACAGGCTTCCCCACACAAACCCCATCCAGGTTATCTCCTCTCTCTCTCTCTGTATCTTTCTTTCCCGTCAAGCTTTTTTTGCTTTGCAACTAAACAGCTTCTTGATTTCTTTCTTTCTTTTTTCCCTTTTGCTCTGTTTCTTTCAAAGCAAGCTTCTCTGCATCCGAGACACCCATTTCTTGGTTGTATCTGAGTGAAACTAATATGATCAGAGATAGCCTCTGCATTTGTTACCCATCCATTTGTTTAATGAAAATTTCGCCAGTCAACTTGATAATTCTCCGGTGCAGGATCAAGATCCTGTCTTTCCAAACAGAACAGTGGCGGGGCAGATCTCGAGGAGGGTCTTCGAAATTTTGTTCTACTCACACTTAATGTTAATCACAGTCTTGATAATCTTCTTGACTACCTACGGCCTAATCTCTGCCTCTCGCAACCACCAATTCCACCCCTCAAGGTGGTACCCTCCGCTTCTGTCTTCAACAGCGAGTGCCGGAGTATTTGCCTTTACATGTCAATGGATCACAGCGCGCAGGCCCTCAAAGGTCATCAAGGCAGCATTTTGGCTGAGTCCCCTCCTTACACTAGCAGTTGGCGTTATGTTTGTGTACATTGAATCTGCAGTTAGTATGGTAGCTGGTGTGGTTGCCTTGGTTTCTGCATTGATACTGTCTCTTTATGGCTGTTGGGTCAGTCCCAGATTTGAATATGCCAACAAATTGTTATCAATCTCCTTAACTTTTCCTCCTGCTAGAATTATGGGGCTGGTTTTCTCATTAATCCTTACTGGTATTCTTTATTGCTGTTTCCTGGTTGCTGGGATAGGAGGGTCTAAAGCTATTGAAAGCAAAACCAAGTTGTCCGCTTTGTTCATCTTGGTGATCCTGCTGAGCCTAGGATGGACTATGCAGTTTCTGAAGAACGTGCTGCAAGTCTCTGTCTCAAGGGTCATGTACATGAATTTTGCTTGTGGAGTACACATGGACACAAGAGTGGCATTCCATGACACAACCAAGTACTTAACTGGTAGTGTTTCCATTGGCTCCATCCTTGTGCCTCTAATTGGACTCTTTCGAGGTTTTGCAAGATCCATGAGTCTGGCTGGAGGAGACACAGATGAGTTCATGTTCTCCTGCGTTAGTTGCTACATGGGGATTGCTTCTACTCTTGTAAGACGTGGCAATCGATGGGGTTTTGTGTATGTTGGAATCTATAACAAGGGATTTGTGCAGTCATCCTCTGATACATGGGAGATGTTCAATAGGGTTGGTTTGGAGCAACTGATAGACTCAGATCTCACAGGATCATTCTGTTTCCTTTGTGGGGTGGCAGGGGGTGCTATCAGTAGCCTGATGAGTGGAATATGGACCCTTTTAATTCACAAGAACTATGCTGCAGAAGTGTCCATTTATGCCTTCTTGATTGGCTACTTCATGGTGAGTCTCTTTACATGCATTTCGTTATTTCTTTAGCATCACTTATGTGAGTCCGCCCCATATACTCATGCTAGTAGTGGTACCAATGTCTTTTACAGTGCCGGCTGGCTATGGCCTGGCCACAAGCATGCGTTTCAGCTTACTACGTAGCTTACGCAGAGAATCCACAGAACAATCGATTTGACTCAACAATCCCGCTACGGTTGCAGCAGCTTCAAAGAGCTCGAGCATAGCAAACATTCTTGTGTCTTTCGTAGATTCTAATCTTACTAATGTAGGTTCCTTATCATAGTCCCATGAAACCGTTGAAATTGGCACATTGTTGCAACTTGCAAGGACTGTAATGAATTTGTATAAAAGGTGAAATGTACATAGCTCACGCAACACAATTCAGGCTAGAGTAGCCTGAAATCACGTTTTAAATGACCACTGATTCTTCCGTTTCTTCTTCCCGAAGGCAAATTGCTAGAATCCCATAGGGAGATCAAATTTACTCACCATCGAATCAAAGCAAGAACTTACTACAATCTTTAGCTTTGATAAAGTAGATCCTAACTTCTAAAAATTAAAGCGCATTGCTTCACACAGGAAAAAATTACTGGCAACATCTCTAAATCATGTACAACTTTCATGTGAACTTGCTAGAGATCAAAATACAGCGAAGCCTTGTAATATTTGAATCTTGTAAAATGAAGGATCAAAAGGACAAGAATCAGGGCTTCCTTCTGATCGGTGGATGCAGCTAGAGATCATAGGTTCAAATCAAAGCACTTGCCCTGTTCGGTCACTGGTTACAAAAGTGGAAAGGAATTTCCTTCTCATCATCCCTGTGTATGGTTTATCATGAACTTCATAATTATTCCTCAACAACATCTTTTTTATAAATTATTGACAATAAGAAAATGAGAGTTCTTTTCTATCATCAAATTACTTCATTATATTGTTCATTACAGTCCTTTTCATTTTATCTGACGTATCAATCCTAATATTTTATTTACCACATGGTCCCTGCAGCCTCGATTTTACAGTGTTAACATAACAAAGGTATAAATTTTTGTTTTATTATGGCATGGCTCTCATGTTGATGTCAAAACTCTTGGGGTGGAAGTAAAGATATATATATATATATATATATATGTCTTTACTGTTTCTTTCTTCATTCATTGCAAGATATTCATGTTTGCTTTGATTGCTGTCTAAGTAGAAGTTTTCACATGGGAAGAGCATTTAAATTTAAGAAAATGTTGTTGCCCAACTCCATCCATCCATTTATTTCGTTGTCCTCGTTGTCTTTCTCATTCTCCCAGATGACTATAGTGTTTAAATCAAAAGAGAAGTAAATATTTTTCATGATGGAAAATTCACTAGTGGCCCTTTTTTGTTTCTTTATTTTGTTTTGTGTTATTTTTTTTTATGGCTACAATGTAACTCTCTTTTAAAGTGCCGTAACTTTGACTTTTTTTTTTTATCCCCTGCTACATGTCCATGAACGGGGATCGCTTAACGCATCGGACTCGAAATGATATTTTTATTATTACAATCTATGATATTCCTCTGTAAGATTGTAGAAGTCTTTTGACTATAAACATGATTAGACCTTTTTTTTTTTTATAATATGAGTCATCCGTGGCCTTGTATTCAAAATTTTTTTTCATTTATTTCACTTTTTCACCTCCCACCACAATATGGTTTGCTTTTCTACATTTGCAAAGCAAGAGAGGGAGATAAATAAAAAATAATATTATATAATTTGCTCACTTTTTATTTTTTATTTAAGGGTTATGTTTGAAATTTCATTTCCTTTTATTCATTGTGCTTTTGTTGTATTGATATTAATGAAATTAGTAAAAATTATTTATACTCACTCCGTTAAAAAAATATAAGGTATTTTTTAAAAAGTTGAATGTTAAAAAATATAAGACATTTTTAGTCTTTTGAAGTGTAATAATTACTTTTTTTTTCAAAAATATAATAACTTTATATTTGTTGTAAGATATTTAGTAGGGATAAATATGAAAAGATAGGGTTAGTTTGAAAGTAGATAACTATTTTATTGGGGTGAAATTCAATTAAAAATATTTTATTTTTTTAATGGAGGGAGTATGACTTTTTTATAGATTATATATTATATATAATAGATATAATAGATGTATTACATGAGAAATGCAATTGGAACTAATTAAAAAGAAAAAGCACTGATATTTTGGGTCCAGTTTTCATGCTCATTCCAAAGATGAGCACCATCCTCAAGATGAGATATAATTTAAATAATTCAGATTAAATTTAAATAAAGTATTATTATATATTATATTTATTAAAAAAATTTATAAAAATTATAAAATAATTTTAATACATTTTTTATTTTTAATCTAATCTAGATTTAATTTAGAGGGTCTAATTTAATATTAAAATTTTTATAATTGATTATCCAAATATACTCTGCATTATATAGAATACTTTTGAATCATTAATATATATCAATTATAAAAAATTTAATATTAAATTAAAATTTTTAAATTAAATCTAGATTTTATTAAAAATAAAAAATTTATTAAAATTATTTTATAATTTTAATAATTTTTTTAAAATAAATATAATATATAATAATATAATAATACTTTAAATTTAAATCATTTAAATTTAATTTAAATGGTTTATATTTCATTTCAAGAATGAGTACATGGGATCAGGAGGGAAATGATTTCCTGATATTTTCAAGATAAGGTTGTTTGAACAAAAAAATAGCATGGTACCTAGGCAGCCAACTTCAACGATAATGCCGTCGTTTCCCAATAGGGTGTCACCGCACTGGCCAAAAGCCTAAACGAGGCACAAGCAGTGACAAGAATAGCAACTTTCGCTTGACATCGGCAATCACTGCAACGGGAACTGTTTCCAAATTGGCCTTCACAGTAGAGCAGACTTCTCAATTCCCCACCCCCCCTCTTTTTTTAACTCGATTCTTCAATTTTAACGTTGTTTATAAATTGTTGACAATCTTCATATGATTTTGTCCACCGTGGACAAATGAGACAGGCCACAGCGGAGTGAACTTTCCTTTCCTTTTATTTTTTCCTTAAAATTCTTGACCATAGTTATCCATTCAATAGACTAAGGATATACTAAATCAACCTAGATGGAGTTCAAATTGAGAGTTCGCCCTAACAGCTTCCGGTTCAATCTTCAGTCAATAGAATAATGAAGTCCCATATATTTAATAGCATCTAAAAGTGCCTAATTCTCCCATGACTTCGTCACAAGACACAATCGCTTACATGAAAAGAATGAAGGGGAAATGATAAGTTGATAACCGACCTGGGAGAAGCGGCGCCGTCGTGCACCTTAATGGGGAAGAAGCTTCTTTCAAAACGAAGCCCGGAATTCAAAGTCACTGAAATTTGCGGAGCATTCGACCGACGAAGCAATGTTAAAGATGCCATTTGCATTTCAAAGCTGCTGATAATCCAGTTAGTGCCCAATTTACTTACAGAACCAGAAGTTAGAGTGCTCAGAGTCAGAGCAAGCCACTTCCTTCCTTCGTTCCTGAGGCATTGGACGAATCGCTCGTTGGAATTTGAGCTTCTCGGTTGCCAGCTTCCCATTTTTGGCGCATGAGGATCTAGGACTGGGACCCTTGCAATTGATCCCCTGGCCAATAGATCATATCGCTGATGTGGCGTCGCTCCTTAAGATGACATGTTTGTGGAAATTACCTCCAATTACAAAAGTTAATTATTATTCCACGATTTATTTGACATCAATCCCAATGTTTATTATCCAACTCAATGAATTTGTATTTCACCATCCATCCCTTGTTCATTGAGCAGATCAATAAACATGTCTCACACATGGCCATCGCAGCTGTTCATTGAACGGAGAGTGTTTTACTTATATTTTACCCTTTTTTTGGTAAAACTTATTTTTTTACCCTTTATTTGTAAATTCAGATACAAGAATCTCCTTTATTGAAAGTCATTTATCAATAATTGATAATTGAAGGCTAGGAAATACTCCTGGGGGTTCTGTATGAAAAAATTCTTGCATGAACTGATATATCACATTATTATAACTTGTCCAAAATTTTTTTATCTGAAATGATTATAAATATAAATTAATTTTGTTCCTGATAATGATAGAGGGGGAGACAAATCAAAAAATTAATAAAGACACCCTATTCTAAAAATAAAATTATTAAAATAATAATATATTAGATTTTATTAAATTGAGTTGGCTCAACATGATATATTTTTATTAGATAAATCATAAATAATGTATAACAAATATTAACAATCAATCCACGCAAAAATTTCCCCCCTTAAGTTTATGCAACAATTTGCAAATAAGCAGGTACCGTGTGCGTACATTAATTACGCGACTCCCTCCCCGTCGATCCTTTTTTAAAGGCAAATTTACTCTCTCACGCGTAAATGACCTTATTTTTATTTGATATGATTGTTAGACAATGGTTGAAGATTTTACTTCATAGGTTTTTGGGAAGCTAACATTCGGTTACACGCCATGGTGATCGCGACGGGCCAACCAATTCGCTGAACGCCAGCAACCGTGTGATTACGATCAGATCAGCCTTCTTCGGGAATGCAAATAGCGTGATCAAAATAAGAGCCACTAAAAATGTGTTTGATTTAACATAAGGAAAATGGAGATAAGATTTTAATGTTATCTTATTTAATTTGATTTAAGAGAAGAGGAAAGAAAAAATAATTACATATAAACAACTTTATTTTTATATTATTAACATTATTTTTTAATAAAATATAGTTATAAATATTGTTAACATATAATTATAAATATATAAAATAATTATCATTATTAAATATATTATTAAAAACCAATTACTATCAAAACTATTTTAAAAGATAAAAAGTAATAATTAAAAAAGAGGATAAATTAATCATTGAATAACATAATCATACCCTCCCCTCCCAATCCTTCCAATTAGAGGGGAGGGTTTGGAGGGGTCGGCTCCGCTCCACTTTTTCAAATAAAATAAGGAGAGGGAGCATCCTTTCCTCCAATCAAACATTATGTGCGCCAAGTTATCTGCTTACTGTACAACGTCATCAAATGAAGAGCAGCTCAGGTCAGGACAGTGGAAACCGAGTACCCAACTGGTAAATTTAAAAATGATGTTCACAAAGGACCAAGCTGCTTTGTGCACGCGGCAGCCACGTCAGATGAAGCCCTTGATGTGAAAAGCTACCCCAAGTTCTGTGGATGTATGCTCAATTGCTAATAGTCTCGTGATGCTGACTAGTGCTTGTCTCTTTCTCTCCTCCTTTACTCGTCATGCCCCAACACCGTGATGGCGATTCTTCTTCTAAAGCCGCGTGTGTATTCCTTCGAACCATCATGATATATCCCTGTATTCTGATGCTTTTTTAGTCGAGGAGTTTAGTGTGACTCTGGCAGTGACTTGTCTTCTTCCTCTACTATTTCGTTGATTCCTCCGTCGCTAGACATAGTACGATTCCCTTCTACTCTGCAACTCACAAGCCAATCAGGAGAACCATCATTTCTGATCAGATATAAAGCAGTGATCTCGAAGTTAAGTTTTTTTATCTTTAATTTCTGATATGGCTGGTTGTCGTTTCCATGATTCAAGGGATTTTGATCATCTTGCTCCATTATGCTCGCTTCTTTGATTAGTTTCCACTTTTCTCTGTACACGAGTTTGAATATCAATCTCCCATGGATACCGTAGTTCCCGTGTCTAATCGCGTGGGTTATATTTTGTTCTTGAACGTCTCGTTCCTTTTACTAGCTTGCGTGTTCGGGATTATCCATTTGCACTCTACAGAACTTGTTCTTAGCCACCGAGCCGCCTCATTCCGTGGTGGGACACAGCAGAATTGCCACAACTTCGTGGGACTGGACGATTACAGAGCCAAATGTTTGTACCTTCAATCCAATAATCCATGCGTCTCACAGGGCTATATTGATTACCTTTATCTTTTCTATTGCAAATTTGGGCGATTCCCGTTGTTGGGCTATGCTCTTCTGTTCCTCTGGCTTCTTGTTCTGTTTTATCTGCTAGCTGATACGGCTTCTGAATACTTCTGTCCTTCACTTGAAAGCCTATCAAAATCACTGAAGCTTTCCCCTACAATTGCCGGGGTGACGCTTCTTTCTCTCGGTAATGGAGCCACTGACGTTTTCGCCAGTCTCGTCTCTTTCAAAAGTAGCGGTACAAGCGGCGTTGGCTTCAACACAGTACTCGGGGGTGCTTCGTTTGTGTCCTGTGTCGTGGCAGGAATAGTGAGCATTTCGGTACGGCACAGGAGAATTCAGGTTAAAAAGTCTGCTTTTATTCGAGATGTTTGTTTTCTTCTCTTGGTCCTGCTTTGTTTGTTTACCATTCTTATCAGCGGTGAGATCAACGTTCTAGGGGCAATATGCTTTTCTTCCTTGTATATAGTTTATGCAGTTATTGTTTATATTTCATCTACACGATGGAAAGGCGTTTGTGGTGATACCGAAAGGGATAGTAATTCAAGTTATAGCAGTGACTTGAGTGTGTCCCTTCTCAGTGGCATGGAAAATGGGTCACCTGAAAGTGCAGAAGAAAGTTCTCAAGAAGGTTGCTTGGAAATTGAGAAAATTTGCTGCTGTATGAGATCTCCAGCATGTACAGTGTCACTTTCAATCCTGAAGATGCCTCTTTACTTGCCCAGGAGATTGACAATTCTTGTTGTTTGTGAAGAGAGGTGGTCTAAGCCCATTGCAATTTCTTCAGTTGTACTAGCACCTGTTCTGTTATCTGCCTTGTGGATCTCTTGTGAGGGAGACACTACAGTCAACACAAGCCTAACAGTTTATGGAATTGGATTATTGATTGGGGTTATACTTGGGATAACTGTGTTTTTCACAACCAAGCAGTCAAGCCCACCAAAGAAATGCATGTTCCTATGGCTTGCAGGAGGTTTTGTGATGAGTGTGACCTGGAGCTACATTTCAGCTCAGGAATTGGTGGCTCTGTTGGTTTCACTGGGCTATATATGTGGAATAAGTCCTCCAATACTGGGGCTAACAGTTCTTGCTTGGGGAAATTCAATTAGTGATTTGATGACAAATTTAAGTGTGGCTTTACATGGTGGACCAGAAGGTGCTCAAACAGCAATATCTGGTTGTTATGCAGGCCCCATCTTTAATACTCTGGTGGGCTTGGGCTTATGTCTCATAATCTCAAGTTGGTCAGAATACCCGTCTTCTATTGTGATTCCCAGAGATCCATATCTGTTAGAGACTTTGGCATTTCTGGTAGGTGGATTGGCCTGGGCTCTTGTGGTTTTGACAGCGAGGGGTATGAGGCTTGACGGAGTATTGGGTGGTGGGCTTTTGGTTATTTACTTTGTTTCAGTGTTTCTGAGGCTGGTTCAGACACTCGGGCCTCTCCAGCTCCTAGATACGTGAGCCCTACTCTTTAAAAGATGATTTGAATCACTTTAATTAAGCAACTACTAAGCAACTGATTACCAAAAGAAAAAAGAAAAAAAGCTACTAAGCAACTGACATATTTTCTGTACAGTTTTCTGGAACTTATTATATGTAACTGAACATTTGTTGGTTGTGTAACTGCCACCGCTTTTCCTTTGGACAGCGGCAGTAATACCGTAAAGTTCACTGTTTAACAGATGAGATGTTCACTTGGTTTTAGCTGGAGAGAGATGATATATCCACGAACTGCATCACCTGTATACAGTATGCTATATAGTGTTGCTCATGTTCACTTTTTAATATTTTTCAAACCCTTTATTTAGTTGCATTTAGAATGTCATTAGTCAACAACCGCTGTGCCCGTACTCCACATGTTGATGAGTTAAGGAGCTGGAGGAATTTTAGGAAGCACTCCCCCTGCTCTATTTATAAAGCATAAAAAAGATTTTTTTTTAAGGGAGAATTACTGAGAGAATATAGTATGTTATTAATGTGTCTACATTTTATAGAGGTACTAATTAAATTTTCAGAACAAATCGATGAATTTAAAAGTTTTTTTTTAATTTTGTTGAAACATGTTAAAAGTAATTTTTTCTAATATCAATGTCTCTGGACAATGTGATTTGCATTCGGTACTCGTTCCAAGTGATGAGCAGTGCGTGCTCATCAAGGATCAAGAGCAATCTTTACTCTTCATTTCAATTGAAATTGATCCATGTTGTTTATTTAAATTAATTTTTAAATATTTTTAATATCATATTTATTAATATAAAAAATTTTAAAATTTTAATTATCAATCCAGCTAGTATGAATTTAATCTAGCAGTCTAATTTAAGATTAATTTTTTATAATTTTATAATTTGACTGTTCAAATAATTTTTAGACAATTTAGATGACTTAATTTAATATTAAAAAATTTATAAATTTTAAAATTAACCATTTAAATGTACTCTAAATAATTTTAATTTAATATTAAATTTTTTCATATTTTTATTTTTATTTTAATAAATATAGTATTAAAAATATTTAAAAATTAATTTAAATATACGGTAGGAATCAATTTAGATTGAAATGGATGGTTAGGATTCTTCGTAACTCTGATGAGCACTTTCAATATGCTCATCACAGTGATGAACACTGAATGTGGATGCATGGATAGTGAAACCCTTAACTTTAGGAGAGAGAGGTTCATTATCATCGTTTTTCCTCCACTTCTTAATCATGAACATTAATTAAATCTATGACTAAAACAAATTCATTTACTGCACTGAGAACAATGGTCCCGAAAGTTAGTATATATAAGGAAAGTGGAGTATTTAATTCTTCCTCAACAGTGGGAAGGAAGGTCGGCACACTACCAGGCTTTTTCTTTTTTTTTTTCTGGGAATAACCGTAGCATTTCCGGTGATACTGATTATCTAGATTCAACAATATATTTGGCAAAAGATGCACCCAAAAAAAAAACAAAAGAAAAGAAAGAAAAAACATGTTGTGGTGGTCACGCTAGCCCAAGATTGATTGGAGTTTACCCAATTTCCAAACGACACTCTTTGTTTGTTTATAGTGCATATTGCATATGTTCATTTCACTGGCGTCTCTGGATTGATTGAACCAAGAAATGGTCCCTTTCACGTCCCCGCCTTTACGTCCTTTGGTTAATTATTAATTGCAGTACAATTATTGGAACCGGTGGCCGTAGTTCGCGGCCACGAAACACATGCGTGCACTAATCAGTTTTTGACTATTCACTTTCTTGCGTAGCTTCCCAATCACTCGTTCGCCCTCGCGTTAATATCTTCATCTCCACACTTTTTTTTTTTTGCCTACACTGGATGGATAAGATTGCCCAGATCATCGTCAATATTATTGTAATATCTCGTGCGTTGGGTACGCTTGTCTGATCATCAGAGAAATGGGGCAAGCGCTTGTCTGGTCAGGCTTCAACGGTGATCCTGCCAGATGCTGTAATAACTCTTAAAAGGACAATTAGGTTATGATTTTAAAAAAGCATTTAAATTATTAATTTAAACTGTTTAAATTTTAAATATAATTCTCGACTTAGAACAGTCTTAGCTTATATTTACAAATTATTTCATACATTATTTTATCTAAAATCTAATTATAATTAAATTTATATCTTGAGACGTAACTGTTGTTTTTCCTTAATACAGGGGAAAGAGTATGTCCAAGTCACTACAAATCTTGATTTAGAAGCAAGGATGCCTTTAGAATACGCAATATAAAAAATGTAAACTAAAATTAGTATTTTTTATGGTTATGAATTATACTTGAATAAAAATAAAAAAAAAAATATCTTTTGCAAGCTGCGCTAATGACTGGATTTTGTTAGTGCGAAGAGTGTTTTCTGAGCTAGTCAATGAAGTTGTTAGAGCTGGTCAGTTTAGTCGGCCTCTTCATGTCCTTTTTAGTATTAATATATGATCCATATCGATGTCATTATCAATGATACCAATCCAGTATGTAAATAATAAAAAATCGGTAGAAAATCATATTATTCATAATTTTTCATTAACATGATTGACTATCCTAAAACATGTAAAATGCACAAGCTAATATAAACTATGGCTGGTATGAAACTATGAATGGCAGAGAAGAACAAAACAATATCATAAATGAAGAGAATTTTTATTCACTTCTGTGCATATATTTTGAATATAATTTTTATTTATAAGCCCACAATCATTCAAATCATATCCTAATATTATAAAGTTACAAACAAACATATAATGGTACATTATGTAATTTTTAAAAGTTATAGGTTACTAATAATAGGAAACTCTTTTTATGTCATTCATTAAGATATTAAGGACAAAAAAAATCTTAAGAGCTTTGAGCTATGAACATCCATAATATAATATTTATAATACAAACTATAAATTTAATAATAACTATATCATTTGGATTCAGTAGCATGTCAACAAGTAATATTAGAGCAGGTTGTTTTTCCTACTGTTCTTTTTGGCCAACTGTTTTTCCTACTGTTCACTCCTTCCTCAAAGAACAAATATTTAAAGAAAAATCAACAATAAGCTGTACTTGATAAGAAAACACTGCCTACTCCACTTCCCTTCCACTATGAAAATCATGCAAAAATATATAAGGGAGTGTTTATGTCATTATTTTTCATTTTAAATTTGATTTCCTCTTTCTTATAAAGACATGTACACGTGTTTTCATGGTTCCTGAATTATACTTGAATCAAAAAATTAAAATAAATATATCTTGCAAGTTGCACCAATGACTGATTTTGTCAGTACAAGGTCTTAAAAGCTAACCATTTTAGCTGGCCACGTTGTGTCCTTCCAATATCAATGTATAATCTGTATTAGTATCTTTTTTTTTTTTTGGCCCATCAATTCATATTAATATCGCTATCAACGGTTTCAGTTAATATAATTAATAGAAAATTATATTATTTATGAGTTATATAGACATTACAGCTCATTTTAGATTCTAGAACACGCACACATTTAACACCTAGTTTCGATTATATCATTTAGATTTAGTGTGTCAACCAATTAATATTGGAGTAAGTTATCCATGCTACCGTCCATTACTTCGTCAAAGAGCAGACTTTTAGATGAAACTCATTCTTCAGAATTCGTTTGACAAATGAGAATTGCACTAGTTATGCATAATAATCTATGGAATTGCATTGGACAAAAAGTAAAAGGAAGGTGGGGTAAATATGGACCACCGTGATTTAGAAAGGCAAGGCACATACGACATATGGAGTGGTCCTTGACGGTATGGTTGCTGGTCCTTCTGCAGGCTAGAAGGTCCTTCATCAATTCTGCTTTATCATCATCATCTTCATCAAGGACGTACATTTCCCCACATTAACAATCAAGAGAGAGCCTGTTCATGGTTAGTGCTTACTAAGGATTCTACGGCTTTCAACTTTCACGTTTCTTTTCCCCGGTTTTTTCATTCTACCTCTGCGTTTGCCGGAAACTTTGTCGTATCTGTCCTTGTCTAGCTCCCATCGACGCTTGCATATTAATCATGTATTCATGAGTTGTTTGTGCCCAATTGGAAATTGATCGATGATAGCAATGACAATACGTCCCCATTAGCTTGGTGCCAAACAAGGGACGATGATGAAGAGCCTTGCTTTGCTTAATAAACCTTGGAACGTTCAAGACTGTCCCTTTGGCGAAGCTTTGATGGCAATTCATGGCTGCACCATCTGATAGATAATCTGACATAGAAAAAGATGCCTAAGCATGGCTTGAGCCTTGACCTTTGAAGGGAATCACATTTTTTATTATTATTGTAGTGATCATCTTATATAACGACAATGAAATTTACAAGATCGCCACATTTTTAATTGAGCTGCAGAACATGGAGAAGTACATACAAAAAAAACAACCATTTCAAGGCAAGCAGCGCTATAATTTAATAACAACAATGGCTGTGGCGATCCTGATGAAGAGAAAGCAGAGATATATGGCCAAAAGGCCTGCCCCTAATGCCTTATCCAGCCTCATGTTCTTGTTGAGCAATATCACAAGTGCCCATAGCAGCCCCGCCGTCAAGAACAGAAGAGTCTCGTACAGGGAATGGTCTTCAGGAATCACATAAGATGATGGATATTCAGACCATGCTGATAGAACAAGAGGCAACCCCAAACCTATTAGTGTATTGAACATGGGACCTGCATAGCAACCTGATATGGCTATCTGGACCCCATCTTCACCACCATTTAGAGCCATTGCGCCATTTGCTATCAAATCCCCTAATGAATTACCCCAGGCTAGGACAGTTAGTCCTAGGATGCAAGGGCTCACCCCAATTATGTTCCCCAGTGAATACAAGAGGGAAACCAATTCCTCTGCAATAATGTAAGTCCATATTATACTCATTGCAAATCCCCCTGCTAGCCAAGGAAACAAACACTTTCTTGGTGGGCTTGAACTCTTCGTCTTCACACATGTTGTGCACCCCAGAATAAAACCAGCTATGGCAGCTGGCAAGTACTTGATCAAGTTGCTCTTTTTACTCGCGTATTCCAGCTGGGTATCACAAACAGCCGCGAATACTAGTGGTGCTAAGGCGACAGACATCACTGCAAATGGCTTCGACCACTTTTCCTCACTCACAATAGGTATTGTCAGTCTTCTTGGCAATGAAAGGGGTAGCTCTAGTGCTTTTAGAAACTTGCTTAGGTAATTGCAATTGAGCGAAGCATTGCCAAGACTCTGCGGATCTTGCGTTTCATCTTCAGCAGCGCTTGCTTTCTCTGCCACTTCTGTTTTCTCTTTCTCACTGTTCATAGAGCACAACATTGGTACGGCAGACTCTGCCAATGCCAATTCGTCCGAAAACAGTGCAGTTTCTTCTTTCTTTTCCCTTTTGTTTATAAAATGAGGAACTGAGACGGCACAAACATAAAGGAAGTAGGTAGAAATATAGCAGATTGAACCCCACAAGTTGATTCTGCCGACATAAATGATGACCGATAGGCTAAACAGAGAAAATAGGAGGAAACCAACGTCTCTAATGAAACTAACCTTATCAACTGTAATCTCCTTTGGGCTAACCAGAATACTTATAATCCCCAAAACCGTGCAAGAAACAAAAAGAGCCCCTCCAAGAATGCTATTGAGGCCGACGGCACCGCCGTTGGATCTTGTGAAAGAAACAACGCTGGCAAAAAAATCAGGCGCACCGTTTCCCAGAGAAAGCAGTGTTACTCCAGCTATGGTGGGAGATAGCCTCAAGATATTGGACAAACCTTCCAAGGAATGACAGAAGTAGTTCGAAGCTGTGTCCCCCAAGAGATAGAACAGTACCACTAGCCATAAAGCAAGCAGAGCAAAGCCCAGAACTGGAAATCCGCCTAGATTGCAGTAAAAGATCTGGAGATAATTTATGTATCCCCTGGAAAAGCAGTTGAGATTGGTCTTGACGTACGAGCACTTTGAAATATGGTCTGAGAGCTCGTGGAGATCGGCACATTCATCAGTTTGGAGGTCATGCAGAGTCGGAACGCGGTTAAAGATGGTTGCAGCGGGGCCATGGAAATGCTGGTTGAGAGCGTGATTGGAATTGGAGGGACAGAGATAGGCTTTAAGAAAGAAGAGGAGGAGGAAGAGAGAGGAGATGTTGATAAAAATGGTTGCAACTTTTCTAGGTCGAGGTCTGGAGGTGGGGAAGAAGAAAGTTGCCATTAATTAAACGAGGAGGAGGCTAGTGGAAGGAATAAAAATGGCGGAATAATATATGTGGACAAAATCTGGTGGGCCATTTGCTGTCTGTTGGGTGAGCTAGCTATGTGTGATGAACAAGGGCAAATACCAAAGAAACGAGATTTAACGAAGAAGAAGACAGAAATCGAATATTCAACTCTCAAAATTCAAAAGTTCTTGCTCTGATCTCAGCTATTTGATTTCATGCCGTGTGTATGATTGGTAAAGCGACGTAATTAAGGTGTTCACTAGACGTGAATGAAAGGAGAATGGAGGTGATGAGTTTAGACGACTGAACTTAATTGGCACTGTGATTCGGTTTAGAACAAAAAACAAAAAAGATTAGAAAAGAGAAGAACTTGGCATGCACTGTGATAATGTTTCCTACAGCGTTCCTTGTGGTCGACTTTGGCCAGGTAAACGTTTTCCTGTCCCCACCCTGACGCTGTTAATCAAAACACTTCATCTGACTTTTTCGATGTAATTTATAAAAAGTTGTTTACATATCATAAACAATAAAGTTCATTTCAAATTCTATGTAACGTGTGAGATTTATTGTCTAGTTATACTAAATTATGTCTTAAAAACATAGTTTAATTTGTGAAAGCAGGAATTGAAGATTCTGGCCAAAAAAGAAAGCAGGAATTGAAGAGAATCACAGCAAAGGAATCAATACCGCCCAAATTCAGCGTCGTTCATAAAATTAGAGAGTAAGGATGAGCGGGTTTGATTTGATTTGATGGCGTGGCAATATTGTCGTCTGTTAAGGACTCCAAGAAACGCGCCGAACCAGATTATTAAAGAGTATGCAATTATTTGATTGGATGCATGATGATGACGTTAACGTGAACGTGGTTATATATTGTATTCACAAATATAATCATTTAGTGCGTGTGCCGCTTTTTATTGACCAAAAATTAATTTATCAAAAATTAATTTGATAAAAATTAATTTAATGAAAATCAACTGTTATAAATAAATTTATGTTTAAATATATTTTTTTAAAAATCAGTCTGATAAGTTAAAAATAATTTAAATTATATATAGTGAACTATACTTTTAAATATATAATTATAAAAAAAGATATTAATTTATAATAATTTATATTTTTTATTATATAAATGTAATATATTAAAAATGTTTTAAATAATGTGATAAAAATTTTAAATAAAAATTTATAAATAATATAAAAAATTATTTTGAATAATATATATAATAAAAATGTATAAAAAATGTAAAATTAAAATAGTTGGGAAAACATTTATAATAAAATAAAGATAAATAATATAAATAAAGTTATGTTTATGACAAAATCAAATCATTTTTTAAAAATGGTCACTTCTCCATAAGAGAAACTTAGATCAAAACATTTGCTCCTAAGGGGGAAAAAAAACATTTGCTGAAGAAAATATGGAGATGCCCCGTTTTGTTAGCTAGCAAAGCAAAAATCCATTTGATCAAAGCTAAAAACAAGCATGGATTACGTTGGTTAAATGGCTTTCAATAATTTTTCAAATATGTTCTGAATATGTTTATAACGTGGATGTTAGCACCGTGTACGATGTAAGATTTACACAGATAATTAATATCTCTCCGGGTAACCAATAAGATGAGCAAAATCCCATGTGCAATCAAAATTGTTAATTTTTGGATACTGTAACGTGCTTTTTTTTTGGGGGACCGATAAGATGGCTCAAAAGCAAATGCGTGAAGCTCATCAGATGAAAAAAAGAAAAAGAAGGTCATCGGATCATTTGAGTGAGTATATTTCTGCGCCCTGAAGTATGATGATAATATATTTGCAGGTGCGAATAAAAACAATAAAAAATTAGATGGGAATAAAACAAGATTGTGATCAATCATCAATAATCAATCGTTAATAAAACAATAATTCCTGCGTCGCATTGCATGCCAATGATATTCGTCTGGGCGTTATCAGATGAGGGGCTTGTTTGTTTATGAGATCGATTGTTTTTTCCAAAAGGGGTTCAACAGTACATCTCTGTGATTGATTCAACCAAGAAATGGTGACTTTGCTCATAACAACTTCGTCATCTTCTCTCGGATCCTGATCCGATTCTCTCTTACGCACCTTCCTCCCCCATTGCTTCTGATCACTTCTGACTCTGTAAGCTGCGCAACATTCTCTTGTACGTCTTTTATAATATCTAGAATACAACGTGAATTGGGATTGTAACATTCGCCTCATTGAACAATCCAGATATCTCAAAATAGTTCCCTCAGTTTCCATTCTCAACCATACCATTCCTCTGATGAATCAGATCACACAAGAAATGCAAAGTAAAGGAGAAGGCAAGCGACAGATCCTGACATAAAAGTCACTCCAATGCATATCATGATTGACTGACCGATCTCATCTTTCTTTCCTTTATTTATTTATTTATTTTTTGGGGCAAATGCATTCTACTACCAAATAGGTTGTGACCGATTGTGGAACTTACTATGAATATGAATTAGTTTTGAAACAGTATGGCTTTCACACAAGTAAAATCTGAATTGCAAATTTATTTAACAGTTATTGACATGGAGTTGGCTTTCTTCTTTAGTAGAGGAGATTAGAAAGAGAATCACTATAAATCTGGACCATTAAATTAAATTTGATAATTTAGATTTAATAATTTTTAAAAATATAAATTTAATTTAAACAATTCAAATTTACAACGAAGGAGTAAAAAAAAAAAGCAGTGGAGAGATACTCTTATTAACACAAGCTATCTAATTTATACCTTGTTAATATTATTTAATTGCAATTATTTATTTACAGGAATTATGATTTTTCTTTTTGAAAAAAGTTGTATATTAAAAGGAGGGGTATAATATTTATATTCCATCCGTTAAAAAATATAATTTATTTTTAACAAAATCTCACAACCTAAGTAAAATAATTAATTATTTTTAAATTAATATTATTTTTTTATTTATCTCTATTTAATAGGATATTTTACTTTAAAGTAAATATATAGTGATTTATTTATTATAATTTTTTTTAAAAATAATAATTAAATCTTAAAATATTAAAAATAAATTAAATTTTTAAACATCCAATCTCTAAAAAATACAGTATACATGTTTATATAACCTAGATTATAACTTTCTGATAGTTATTGGAATTTTGTTTCGTTTCGTTTTTTTAAGATATTATATTGCTGGCGTTATAATCAAATGGGCTCAAGCCCATTTGTGCACAGCACTGGTAAGCCTACATGGGCTGAGGAGCTCGGATTTACCAAATATCAAAAGTTATCGGCCCAAAAAAAACAAAAAATCAAAAGAAAATTTAGAAAGGAAGTAAAATTGCGCGACTTAACGGATCAATCGGATAATGGCTGGCGCTGTTCAACTCCGCTGTCTCCCTTGCTCGCCACTCACCAGCAAAACACCGGTCAGTGATTGAAGTGGTGAAATTGAAGAGACCACCAAAAGTTTGAAACAACCACGAAAATGTTCGCATGTCCCGGCATTCACCAGGGCAGACTATACCCTACACAACCCTCCCAGTTCTTCTCTTCCAAGCCTTTCAATCGACTTCTCTTCCCCAGTAGCTCCTGTCATCTCATATCCAGAAAATGCGAGTTCAGTCCTTTATCTTTTTTATTTTCCCGGAAAAACCCTCAGCGGTTCAATTTCAGAGCTTCGGTGGAGCCCGAGGTTTCAGATTCGTCTGTTGGTGATAACCCACAATTTGCGCCGCAACCGTTCTCTGTGAGGATTCCTGTTGGTGATAGACATGTACGTTACTGACATTTTTGGTTGTGCTTTCCTGAACTTGTAATTGAATTGTGACATTTTATTTACCAGTTGTCTATAATCGTTAAGTGCCGCGCGCTTTTTTATTTCTTTTAATTTTTTTTGGTTTAAGTAGGATAGTTTCTGAACGTTGCTAGCTTTGTGAACTTAAACGACGGGGAAGACTTTCTATCCGTTGGCTGACCTTTATTACAAAATTTGGGGCACCGGTATGGCTTCCAAAGTGGATTCTTTGCTGGGCTATATATTTCATTTTCAGTCTTTATGGCCTCTCTTCTCGGGGATAGGGGATGGATTTGGCTTGTATAGTCTAGGAGTGCAAGAATAACAATGAGCATTATGGACTCAAAACAATCGTTTGATAGTGTGATAACAAAGCCTACCTCTTTCCATTGCGCCCCTCATTTACAGATTCTCGATAACAAGTGCTCGGGAAGACTTTTTTATACCTGGTTCTCCATTTTAGATCTCTGTATAGTGTAAGAGAAATGTATTCGGGATTCGTTGAATTATCTATTGTCGTGACATTTTGTAGATTTTGGTTGAGACTGGTCATATAGGAAGGCAGGCAAGTGGTTCTGTTACAGTCACAGATGGAGAGACTGTAAGTTCTCATCTTTCTTCTATTGATTAATTTATCATTTTTTTTTTGACAATGCTATATGGCTCATAATTATGCATGTAAGAAAAGCATTGATACTGTTCATGATTCACATAGTTCAAGAGAGTGTGCACACCGCTAAAGTATTTTCGTTCTTGCTAACTTAGGTTAGGTGATTGGTTAAATGATAATTTTGAGAGATAGCTTCTTGAGTATCAAGACCCAAATACAAGCATGTTGGTGTGTGGCTATGATTGATTGTTGAGTGGATTACTATCTATTTCTTCATAATGAAATGGGGATTAGCAAAAGAATTTCTTGTATGATGCTACTGTTAAACCTCCCAAAATTCAACATTGATTTGTGATGTGTCTTAACTGCACTTCACGCTTCTTTGATCTCTAGCGGTAATATTGAATTATTTGAGAACAGTATATTTTTCATGATAAACTCAACACTTGTTCCTTTGAAAAAAAAAAAAATCACGCCATTGTCTTTCTTATTGCAGATTGTTTACACATCTGTTTGTATAGATGATGTTCCTAGTGAGCCATCTGATTTTTTCCCTCTTTCTGTTAATTATCAAGAGCGTTTTTCAGCAGCTGGTCGGACGAGGTGTTCTTCCCCACAAGTTTCAATGTTTTTAATCTCTTTTGTTTCATTTTGCTTTTGGATATTGGATGAACTAATTGCTTTTTGGTCTTCCTCTACTGTTTTTCAGTGGAGGGTTTTTCAAACGGGAAGGGAAGGCAAAGGATCATGAGGTACTAATTATCAATTTTGGCATTTAGAAGACATGTTTTCTGCTGACAAATGTTCTTGAGTATAATAACCATTTAATTACTTATTGATAATTTGTTTCCCCTTTTGAGATTTACTCTTGCTTATGGTAAGCTCTATACTTAGCTTTTCCTCTCATCATAGTAGCCCTTTTACAATTTCAGATATCTCTGATGTCATGGTGTAATATACCAGTACATTTAAGTTCTCATGTTTGGTAGGCAGTTGAAAGTTATCAAAGAAATGATGCGAAACACATTTTAAGAAACTTGACGTAGAAAATTTAGGGTTGTGAGATACTTATGTTCTGTTTGGCATAGAAAATGATGCCCAGCACAATGGAGGCTTCCTATTGGTTACTGGTGTATCAAATGCAATCATGCTGGATGCATGCATAAAGAATACTGGAAAGCTGCTTATTGTACTTATAAACTTCTTTGCCCTTGTCCTTGTCTTATTGTTCCTTCTCTGTTCTAATGGTTATCCTGTCCTCGTTATACACACTTATTTCCTTGCCCTCATTAGGACGGTTGTCCACCTCTGTCACAAAATAAAGCAGAAAAGGAACAAAATTCACATTATAGATTGTATTTCTTTGTGATGAAGTCCTTTTGTGCAGTACCAGAACCTGGCTGGACATTCTCACGCCTTTTGTTTGTGAGAAACCAATGATTATATTAAAAGGCCATCGATGCTGCTTGCAGGTTCTTATTTGTAGATTGATTGATAGGCCTTTGCGTCCAACTATGCTAAAAGGCTTCTACTATGAAACACAAATATTGTCTTGGGTATGCTCCTTGTAAATTTTCTCCTTAAATTTCATTGTTTATGTGTCTAGTTCTGCTGTTTTTTCTCATTGTCAATTTAATGTGCTTAACTCTGCTTTGTCTCACTCGCATGTAGAGGCATCGTAAGTTATGATTTATGATATTGCATTTCAGTCTGAGTGTCTGCTGTACAATCAGTTTTGGTTGGACTTGATATAAATGTGATGAAAATAAAAAAAAAAAAGAAAAGGAAAAAGACAGGTTGTTTAAGGAAACCCTTGGGGCTCTTCAGTGTGTAAGTCCACTCATATGCTCTTTTGGGACCTTTACTTTTCTTCATACAGTTACTTTCCAGTTTCCCCTAGGTAGGTCATCACAAATTAGAACTGCATGTTCTACATACCCTTCTCAAACAATTGAAGCTTCCTTCTGATTCTGGTCCTTTTAAAATAAATGAAAAGAACTACAAGAGTTGACTTAATGACTTCACTGCTAAGAATTTTTTTTTTTTTTCACGTTTCCACATTCTGACCGTAATTTTGAATTTATTGTTTTAGGTTTTAAGCTATGATGGATTGCACTCGCCTGATTCTCTGGCTGTCACTGCAGCTGGTATAGCAGTGTAAGTTGGTTAGTTTTATACTTTCTGCAATCCTTCGGGGAGTCAGCTAGTGAGCTAGTGAGGGCATATCCCCATGATTGGAGGAATTAATTAACTAAATCAGACAGCCAATAAAGAGTACTTGGGACTATGGATACATTAAATTAGAATATTTTGAGAAAAAAATGGGCATGGAAATTTTTTTGCCTATCAGCCCATCGCTCAGATCTTTCCTAACAAAGAGAGTTGACTGTGATTTAGCTAAAGGAGAATTAAAAAATTATTGAATACAATCTTATATTCTCCCCTCTTCTTCCTCCATTTCATTCGTTTCTCCCTTTTTTTTTTTTCATTTCTTCCTGCCCCCTCTTTCTCTTTTTGTATTTACCCAGACCTATGCAGTTTTTTTCTTATTTTTTTTAAACTTTTTAGCTTTTGTGCAATGATTTATCTCTCTTCTATTGCGAATGTTATCTTCCCAATATATTTCCATATTTCAATCAATATTTAATTTATGCATGCCTTTAATATTTTCTTGTAAGTAATAACTCCACAATAATTGAGTAGAATATAACTAGGTTTGAATGTCAATATATTTTTTTCAGTTAGGCTAACAATTACCTTTGGAAATAATGCTAAACTTATTGAAATATTATTGGTTAAAATAATTTTTACTATTCTATTCACACACACACTTTCAATTTGACAATGATAAATTTCTTTTCTTTATCAGATAAACTTTTTTTCTTTCAGTATGTTATTATGAGGTTTTCAAGAAATTATTATGATGATATTGTTAGCATGTTCTCGTTACTCATTGCATAAGCGCTAAAATATCCAAAATATTTCTTCCTATATAGAGAAGTTATTGGTTTTATTATGAGCACTTTTTGGCACATTATTTTGCCTTTTTGAATTTCTAATTGATTTTTGAATTGAGGAAAAGTATAGGATATTATTAATGAATTAATTTAATGTAATGATAAAATATTAAACTATTTTATTTAAATACTATGTTATACTTTTAAAATAAATTATAATTATACTTTTTTTTAAAAAAAAAATTGCTTGATCTCTCAATTTTGAAGATCATGGCTCTGCCATTGTTTGTGACTGAGGGGCACAACCAAATGTTTGTTACTCCCTTTCATTTGCAGCCAACTTTGAGGCATTTAGTCCCCCTACGTGATGCTATCTATATCTAACATGCACATAATCATTTTCTCTCTGCAGTATTAGTGACCCTAGTCGTTTATTTATTACAGTGCACTTTCAGAACTGCCAATATCAAAAGCAATTGCTGGAGTTCGAATTGGTCTTGTTGGTGATAAGTATATAGTAAACCCTACAACTGAAGAGATGGAGAACTCTGAGCTGGACTTGTTACTAGCTGGCACAGATAGTGCAATACTGATGATTGAGGTAAGCTATTATTCTATTTGATTTTGTAGACGATAACTTATCAGGATTTTGGAATACGCCAATATAACATAAGCTGCTATACACAAATCATTTATAACTTAGCTCCTTCATCTTCAGGAGAACATCATGTATAACTTTCCTAATTTGTGGATAATAGAAGCTGGAACAAGACTGCTGGAAAGCAAGTTTTTAAAGATAGAGAAGTTATTACATATTGACTTCACCTTGATATAGCATTTTTTATCTGCAGTGACTTTTTCATGGCCTTAAGGATTAATACCGTGTCACTGCTATGCCAAAGGAAAAGTGAAGAGGAAACCAAAATGACTTTTTTTATAATAAAAAAATCATCAAAGAGAAGAGACGAGCAATTAAAAAATAAGGACAAAAGGCCTCCTAAAACAGAAAAAAATAGGGACTGTAAATTGTCCTTGTTACTCCTGAGAAGTTTACCATTTTGTGATCTCTAATATTAGTTCAGAAGTTGCTTGGATGCAAATTGAGAGTTTTAACTTGTGAAAGATTGAAGAATTTTCTTGACAGAGAAGGGGTTACCATCAATCAGGACCAAACATGAATCCGAAGTTGTTCAACTTTGCTTGAAGGGCAGCTGCTCAACCATGTGTAGCTTTGATACTTAAAGGGCTGTATCATGGTAGCGAGTGGAATGAGGAAAAAAGATCTAATGGATGAGTCCCTTGGAGCTGCTGAAAAGCCAAAAGGACCTTGGCCTTTTTTTTAAAAAAAAAAAGAATATTGATAAGAAGATATATGCAATAGTAATATGATCCCAATTTGAAGCAAAGCCATTCTTGCAGGGTTATAGTGGTATAAATACTCTATATTTGTAGTTTCATACTGGTTCGACTGCCATAGTTTTTTATTGCAGGGCTATAGCAATTTTCTTCCAGAAGAGAAGTTACTTCAAGCTGTTGAAGTTGGTCAGGTTGTTTCCTTATCTGAGTATGGCAAACAAGCTCGCATTCTTTAGTATATTCAATGACTTTTCTTTTCATCCCTTACACAAAAAACGGAACCTTTAAAATGATTTTGGTTCTGCTTCATGGAAGATATATGGATGTTTGAGGGATTCTCTATTATCTATAGATATTAATAGGGCAGAGAACTAAAAGAGGAAAGACTTCCTGGCTGAGTAAAAAGTTATTCATCTCTGGAAATCTTATTCTCGTTGTTGTTATGAGTGTACCAATGTTAGAATATATTGGGCATATGTTGAAACCGCTAATTTCTCTGCACACCTACATTTAATGTTTTCATTTGAAAAGAAGGTTGATGTAGAAATTCTTCGTATATTCTTGGCATACATGATAATGCAATCTCGAATGTGATAATTGATGATTGGCTAAATCAGCTATTAATCCTAAAAATTTTGGTTCATGTTGATTGATTTTTCAACTTTTCCCTAGTGTGTGTGTTAAAAAAAAAAAAATTAATTAGAGGAGAAAAGAAAATTTATTGTCGGAGGAAGATAAGTTGTTTTCTTAAAGAGACAAATTAAAGAAAACAGAATCTAACAGACTCGAATAGAACAAAATGGTCATTCTCTTCGTATCAAATTGGGAAACTCTCTTGAGAGACCATGTACCAAGCACCAAATATAGATTGTAAATACAAGCCATCTCATAACATCTTTAGGGCAGAGAAATGTCTTGGAATTTGTATGTAGATTGTCAAGGTATGATTAAGCAAAGGGATATCAATGTCTTAGTGATTTTTTCGTTATTGATGTATGTAAAGAGGCTGACAGTCAACTTTATGTTAAGAAAATCTTGGAAAATGAGCTCATTCAGTTAGCACCCTTTATGTTAAGATAGCCATGAGGCTGAGTATGATGACGCCAAAAGGAATCCATAGACATGATTGGATCTCATGGCATAAGTAAGGGGAAAATAACACCCTTGAAGATGCTTGCAATCAGATTAAAGTAAAAAAAGTGATCTGTGAAAATGATGCAATGCTAACAATTTTTTTTTCCCTTGTTATTTCCAAAACCTTTGGATTGTGGAAAATCCTTCTTTTGGATTCACGTTTTCATTATTTTTATAACTCGATGTTGCTGTTCTGTACTTTTCCCTGTTGCATATTGAAATGTCTGCTGATAGGGATTGTACACAAGATACTGTCTCATCATAAAGTCCATAAACTTCTCAAAGCCTTTTGAAACATCAATCACTCTACTGTGAATATTGTATGCATTTGTTTCGTTGAGGCTGGCTAAATCTTCTACGGTTGAAACAGCCATGTACCTAATTACTGATGCTTGATCACTTGCCTATCGTCTAAAATCAGGATGCTGTGCGGGCAATTTGTAATGAGGTAGATGCTTTGGTCAAGAAGTGTGGGAAACCAAAAATGTTTGATGCCATCAAATTACCTCCTCCTGAGCTCTATAAACATGTTGAAGTATGCTCTTTGCCTTACCTTTTCTTTGGTTCTGGAAAAATATGAAATGATTTCTCTATTAACTCTATGTCTCTATTGATGGAGTTTACTTGTTAGATTGTGCAGTTGTTGACATGGCACACATCCATATATGCGGAAATAACATGTAGACAGTTAAAAATAAAAGAAGACAAATGGTTTTAAAAGCTGCTTATCTCCTTTGACGGCTCCAAAATGCTTACTCTGATCCTCACTTGAAATCCTCTATGTGAACCCCTACTTACTGTTCTGTAGTATAACATTGTTGGACAGTTGGATTGAATCCTCTTTCTGGGTTTGGATTTAATTTGGATAGCTTCCTCTTGTTCCTCTTTTATGGTATTGAAATTTCAATGCTTGTTGATGAGATCATTGGCTTCAATGATGGTTCCCATCAGTGCTAACCTCCTTGCATCTCCATGTAACCTTCAGCCCCTGGAGGCGTCTTGCCCTCCAGGACTTTGAAAGGGTACTTCTGGAATGCCAATAGGCATTAAAATTTTCTCCCTGTATCTCCATGCAACGATCAAAGTCATAACCATGTTTGTCAATACTGCCACCTTTATTTCTTCACATCTCCTCCTTCTAAAGCATGGGAGACTAGGTGGCAGTGTATCATATGGTTCTATATCAATTGATTTAGAGAGGGATAGTTAAAACAATTGAGATTTATCAATTTTCTCCTTTGTAGAAAATTGATTCTAGATTTTACTTGATGTTTTTTTTTTTTTTGGGTTAAAGATGAGGATCAGAATAGAAGTGAGTTTTAATGTGCAGGAAATTGCTGGCGCCGAGTTGGTAAAAGTTCTTCAAATTAAAAATAAAATACCAAGAAGGAAAGCCCTTTCATCTTTGGAAGAAAAAGTTCTGAATATACTTACAGAGAAAGGGATTGTCACTAAGGATGCAACACCAAAGAGTAATGCTGAAACTGTTGCAGGCATTCTTGAGGATGAGGACGAAGATGAGGAAGTAATAGTTGATGGTGAAGTTGATGAAGGTGATGTTCATATAAAGCCAACTTCACGCAAACCACATCCATTAGTAAGTCCTTATCTATGTTGTGTTTCGGGATGATTATCTGAGACAATAGATGAATGATTTAATGATAACGAGGCAAAAGTTGTGGACTCATGATGTTTCTGCTGTTTTATGTTGTATTTATTGTGATGGGAGTGCACACATTTTTAATAGTGTCTTGTTGCTTTTTCATCTTACATGGCGTAGATATGTGCTTTTGACTTCCCATTTTGTTATTCATGGCCTCTTCAAGGGAATGCCTGTTAGGATATTCAGAGGGTGGGCAACTTTGTTAGATCCTTGCTTCTATTGCTGTTCTGTTTTCTCTGGGCTTTTCCTTTTTAACGTTGGTGATTAAATACTCTCTCTAATGGCTTCAGGCTTTCTCCATTTCTTATTTTTCTCTGCTTTTTATTCTTTATCCTTTATTTTAGGTCAACTGAATCAGATTGTATTTCTGTTTCTATTTTAGATTGATAACATATTATGGGATAGACTAATCAGTTTAGGATATTTCAGTTTGTTAGTCCTCTGTTTTTATGTTAATAAGGAGAGAGCAGATGTCAGAGTCTGATTAACTTTGATCATTCTTCCCATCATCCATCTACTGAGCCTGATGCTAATATTCCATAGAATCTGAATGGTGTGGAAAGACCTAGGAAGTTTAGTTTTACTTAATGTTTTATTGTAATGATCTCTTTGCAATTGACTTAGGGATCAATTTTAAGGTATTTATATATTAATTTTATTAAGCTTTTGGTAAGTGTTTAAACAACACTAGAATTAGAGCTGCTGGATGTTTGGCTTGTTGGCTTAGTTTTATTATGCCTATGTATGGGCTGTCATTCTATTGAACAATATAATTTTTTGCTCAATTTTAATGTCATTGCAATCAACATCACATATGCTGTCATTGTTTTTTAATGTGGCTAAAACTGTCTTCCTTCAGTTTGCTGAGGTTGATGTGAAGCTGGTATTTAAAGAAGTTACATCCAAGTTTCTACGCAGACGTATTGTGGAGGTATGAGTACTTGTAATACAATAAATAAGAGCTCTATGCAAACATCATTGTCTAAGTTAGTTTTCTCACCCGTCTGACTGGGACTTCTGTCCCACAAAATTATTTAAGAAGAAACTTGTGACTGAAAGTATGGAATTATGCTTCCATCAAAGTGAGCACAATATCAAGGAACCTTCTTATCCTTCTTAAACTCAAGTCAATATAAATGAGAGTTAAGATTTTTATAAGACCCCATCATTGGTCAATGTCAAAACTTTTAAAAGGAGACATGGAAAGAATAGAAAAGTGACAGCAAAAATGGAACTGTTAGTTTAGGAGAAGATCCTATGGGTAAAGACCAGCTGACACATCTAAGTAGGAAAGGAAAGCTAGGTAGTGTTGGTAGGAGTAATGAGCAATTTTTTGGCTCTTTAAATCTGTAATTTCGTGCAGAGGGGGAGAGAGTATTTTGGAGAATTGTGGTCAAAGTGAGGAGAGTACTGCCCTCTCGAATGCCAGATTGTGGGTGGAGAAGATGATCGTTTCTTCATCATTTTATCTTTCTACCTTAATGTGTATTTGTGAGAGGCTTGTGCTTGTTGCTGTCAAGAGGGTGTATTTTATGATGTTTACTGTACACTGCAGTTGTCATCTGAGTGTAGTTTCATTCCTTATTTTGCTTGTGATCCCATTCTCTTATTCAGCAAATAGTAATTTTTAGTTACATTTGAAGTGTATTTTCTGGTTTTCCTTGTTTTTAAGCTTAATAGAGTGGAGGGTTCCATCAGATTTTCAAATTAGGACAGACCCATCAATCTCCAAAGTCCAAACAACTAGCTATAAAGTTGTCAAGCTAACTTGCAATGCAAAAAAATAGATTGTTATTTATTCAAAAACTTTTTAAACAAATGATACAAATATCAGGAAAAAAGATTGTTATGGGCCTGTGCAATTGAATCACTTGTTCCTAGTATTTTTAAGAACAAAGCATTTCAAGGAATCAGCTCATTTGGGCAAACTTGACTTAGTGTACGCAATGGCTTCAAGTAGTTTTTGTTTAATTTGTGCTTGAAAGTTTGGGAACATTGGCTATATTTATGTGTATTGCCAAACTACCTGATAGCTTATCTACTTTGTGAGTTATTCAAATAGAATGTATTCATGTTTACTTATTTTAATATCTACGCATGTTATAGGGGGGTAAAAGGAGCGATGGGCGAGCACCAAATGAAATACGACCAGTGAATTCAAGATGTGGCTTACTTCCTAGAGCACATGGAAGTGCTCTTTTTACAAGAGGAGAAACTCAGGTTTGAATCAGCTACTATTGGTAATACATAAGAGCTCTACAATCACTTGGCATGTTCATCAAAGAGACCCCCTAAAAGAATCCATGAGTTGAGCTTCAAAGAAGGCCCATAAAACTATCCTTTTCCATATCATTTCCAGGGACTCTGACTCCATCAGGGGAAAAACTGGAAGACCTGCATACAGTAGAGAGAATTACTCTTGTTTTCCCGTCAAAGTCTTAATTTCACCCTTGGAGCTCCTCTCATTTCCCTTAAGTAAAGCAATCCACCTTAAACTTCTTGGACATAAGCCATGAACCAACCATGATCTGCAACTTATTGCATTGGGCTATGAAAAATGGTTAGGATCCAATCCTTTCCCTGCCTCCTGAGAATGCCATAATATATTATCTGTTAACTCTGCTATAGTTTGCATAACGCACTTGCTGATTAAATAATACAATAAATCCATCATTGTTAAACTGCTGTCCCAAATTTCTGTTTCCTCCAAAGCAGCTTTGAGGAGCTTTGCTTCTCCAAAATGCTCTTTAAAAGACTGGTCATTTTTTTCCTGCATAATTTTCGTAAGAGGCTTCTGCTATGAAGATTAGGCATCTTTCCCCCTCTAACTTTAATAAGACCATAAATTTATTTGCCATCAATCAGAGGCCTAGTTGTTGATCTTGCTTCTTTTGGGAAAGTTAGTTGTCTTGATGAATATTACTATTGATTCTTTTCTTTTGTTTGATTTGTTCAGTCTTTCTTTCAATTCTGTTAGGGTGGTATTCAATGGTGCATCTTGAAATGGGGGACAAATTGTTGCCCATATTTCTGACTACGTTCTTTGACTTGTTCCATTTTATCTGTTTGGCAGTCACTTGCAGTTGTTACTCTCGGAGATAAGCAAATGGCACAAAGAGTAGACAATCTCATAGGTGTTGATGAATTCAAGAGGTTCTATCTTCAGGTCTCTTTGGAACTTGACTGCTTTCATATTTTGTTCTCATCTAATCCACTGGCTAGATATTGTTGTTAATGGCCGAAAAAGTGAAATTTTTTTATCTAAAATGACTGTTGTAAAAGCTTTCAGTTTCCAATGATTTTATAGGTTATCTCATTTGTGAGCTGCTCAGGCTTAAGTCATATAAAAGTTTGTTCATTTTAGCTTAGTTCATTAATAGAAATTCATAGATAAATAATTAGTAGTTGTATGATCATGTCTGGAAATAGAATGGTATAATCTCTTTTGCCCTTTGGTTATGATGAGACCAGTTGATGGCTAATGGTTCATGGATATCAAGAAGGAATAGCGTCACACAACATATTGTGGCATTTACTTTGTCTATCTAATAGCAACTTATTGATATGTTTAGAGTTTTACAGTTTAATATGCAAGAGGGTGTTGGACTTTTTATCTAAAGAAAAGGAGAAGAGAGAGATTGGACCAATATATTGTAATTTTAGCTTTAAGGCTTACTATTTTCTTTAAATTTTTCTTTAGGTGGATATTTTCTCCTAATATTTTTGTGAAAGGAACTTTCTGGTTTGACATGCAAGTTTTTTTCATATGTCAAAAATCGGCATCGTTGCGGCTCACTAGCTATACTTTGCAGTATTCATTTCCTCCTTCATGTGTTGGAGAGGTTGGCCGGATTGGGGCTCCAAGTAGAAGAGAAATTGGTCATGGGACGCTGGCAGAGAGAGCTCTAGAATCAATTTTGCCTTCTGAAGCTGACTTTGCTTACACTATACGTGTTGAGAGTACTATCACTGAAAGCAACGGCTCTTCAAGGTGTAATTTTTAAGTCTCAGTTCTGTCAAAAGTTACTTATGTTTTTGCATTCATATGATATCAACGTCCCTTTGATGAAAATTTGAAGATCTCAAAAGGGCTTAAATCATCTTCACTTTATTCTTTTCCAACCTAAATAATTTCAGCATTATAAAACTTCCTTCGTTGTGGCTGGCGTTATACATGTAACCTTTGAAGTGTGAAGGAGAATGACTATGCTGAAAGGTGTGATTTAAAACTAGGTTGGGCTTGTATATATACACCAAGGTTTGTAAAAGGTCTATGCAGTTCAGGCTTTGTCTCCTAACATTTATGTTTTGTGCAGTCTTTTGAGTTGATGTACTGTTTTCCTGTAGAGAATTTGGACAATTATAGGATGAGTTGTTTGAACTTTTTTCTCATGCTAGTGAATAGAAGCTGGGTATTCCCAGCTTGTCAGCAAATGCCTCAAAATTTGGTTTAGGAATCCCTTTGCTTGGAAGATATGGTATTTGTTTCTAGGCAGGCATATATCATACTTATTACCCCATCTTCCTTCTTTTCTTTAATGAAATGTTGGTGTTCCTCAGCATGCTTTATACCAAGCTTCATTAGGAAAAATCTTCACACTCCTCAGCTCATTTTTCTCTAAAAATAAGCTGTTTCCTATTGGAAAGGGCATAGACTAGTCAACCATACTTGTTAACTGGAACTCCTTGACCTTTTTAAACTGCGGGTTCAGATCTGCTTCAACCGGCTTTCCTGTTTCTTTCAACAAGTCTATAGGGTGCTTGCTTTTGGAAATCAGGATACCTCATTTACATTTTGCGGCTTTCACTCCTAAGAAATATGAGTTCCTCAATTTCCTGAATTTTAATTTCACTATAAAGTACTATCTTCAACTTCTTTATATCTTCTATGTGACTCTGGTTAATATAATGTCACCCACATGCATAATGAGAATAGTTCTCTTTACATTCATGCGAATGAATAGATTGAGTGTTCTTTATTTTGGCTTATGATACTTCTGCTGTTCTCTTTTCCTCAGGAGACTCTTCTTACAGATATGATTTATTATATACAGTTACTGAACTTCCCCACTATAAATGCCAAAATTTTCATCTTGATGCAGCATGGCATCTGTTTGTGGAGGTTGCTTAGCATTGCAAGATGCTGGGGTTCCAATTAAGTGCTCTATTGCTGGGATTGCCATGGGTATGGTGCTGGACACCAAGGAATTTGGAGGGGATGGAACTCCACTCATTCTCTCTGACATTACTGGATCTGAAGATGCATCTGGAGATATGGATTTTAAGGTTTCACTTTTTGGAATTAGAATCACAATACCTATTTGCTCTCTTGTTTTCTAATTAAATTAACAAATACTTTTGAGTGTTCAGTTGGGTTTCTTCTGTTTTTTTTTTTTTTTTCCTTTCTATTTTATTTATCATGTCTCAAGATAAGTGTTATGATGATGCTAAAGATAATTTCCAACTGATTATGTAATGCAGGTTGCTGGAAATGAAGATGGCATAACTGCATTTCAGATGGACATTAAGGTAGATCAACCTTTCAATACTAATTTCTTTATAATCTTATTTTTTTTCCTGTTTATTTTGGTTTCAATTACATGCCTTTTTCTTGCCCTGAGGATAGTATTTCTTTTCTTCCAGTTATTTGTAATCACTTTCCCTTTCCAATTAAATAAACAATAACAGTTGTGTTTGACTTTTATGAAATGTTTTATATAGAATACTTTTAACCAACAATTGACAACTTATAGGTAGGAGGAGTTACTTTGCCCATCATGAAAGAAGCACTCCTGCAAGCCAGAGATGGCCGAAAGCATATTCTTGGTAAAGTTTGATTGAATGTGACCATACAACACTGCCCTAAGGAATTGTGTATTGGGCCTTATGTTTTGGAACTAAATGTTGACTTTGGCGTATGCATCCATAAAGATTGGTTTTTGACTTTTGAGCTGTTTTATTTGAGAAGAGAAATAACACAAGAAAAAAGATTGGGCTATAAAATAAGAAACATTTACCTGTTACAAGTGATGATTCGTAAAATTGGTAAATCTTATAGAATGCTGAGTTGTAGGTGGAGGCTGATTCAAGTAGAATTGAAGACAAAAAGAGGATGATCAATGATGACTTGAGTAACATAATATTTATTTAAAAATGTGGAAGAGGATATGACTTGTTATTTAACTAAATGCACGAGTATTCAGCTCAAACATAACTGATTTATAAGCCAAGAATGCGTTTTTGTGCTTTTGAGTTCTTAAATAAGTGATTCCATGCCTTCATTTTCGTTTTCCCGTTTCCTGATCCAGGTGAAATGATGAAATGCTCGCCTCCTCCTGCAAAAAGTCTTTCAAAGTATGCACCTCTCATTCATGTTATGAAGGTCTGTTCCACCCCTCTAATTCCCTTTTCATTTCTATATTGCGTGTTTGTTACTATTGTCCATTTTATGATCCAATCCAAAAGTTATGACGTGAAGCATTTTCCTTTCTCACATTCATATATTTCATAGGTCAAACCTGACAAGATAAATCTTATAATTGGTACTGGTGGGAAAAAGGTGAAGAGCATCATTGAAGAATCTGGAATAGAGGCTATTGATACAGAAGATGATGGCACTGTAAGAAGACACTCAGCTTATATACATGCTTTCACATGATAAACTTGGGCATTTCTATTGTAATGAGTACCTTATTTGGCTTTGGCAGGTCAAAATTACTGCAAAAGATTTGTCAAGTTTGGAGAGGTCTAAAGCTATTATTAGTAATTTGACAATGGTTCCTACTGTTGGTGATGTATATAGGTAGCACTTTGTTTTTTTCTTCTTATTTCTGTCTTGCTTGGACTATACAACGATTTACAAAGCTAAAGCAACTTTCTTTTACACACACACACACACACACACACAAGTAAATGTCTAAAGAAAAAGACTTGCTTAAAATAGTTGGGAAAAAGCTTCAGCATCTGCTAGGGATCTATGGGCCTTGATTGCTGTATTTGACTTATTTAAGCTTGCTTGATGTGGCATCAGAATCATTTACTAGGTAGGGGTAGGGTTGTTAATCCTTATCCATCATTAAGTATTCTTAGGTTGTGCATGCTTTCACTGTTTTCCCTTTTGTGTTTGTATGCTTTTGGTTTCTTTTTCCTCTCAATAGAAGACGATGCTTTGGGGCAGATTTGTTCGTCATACTTTCTAGTATTTTGGTTGTGATTATTAGCAGTAGAATTTTCCCTGGGAATAAAATAAAGTTTTGAGGGCTTTGATGTTTTGATTGCTGTCTTATGGTTTTTTCTTCAAATTTTTTGTTAATGAAGATATATTTTCCTTTTCCTTGTTCTATTATTTTTCTTTATAATAAAGTCTTATTTTTGTTCATGCTAGTAATCTTTAGATAAAGATTATAATACTTTACTATGTATATTTCAGGAACTGTGAAATCAAGTCTATAACTCCATATGGAGTGTTTGTAGAGATAGCACCTGGTCGTGAGGTACTTGTTTCAACTAGGTTTCCAAATCAGCATTATAACATGGCAGGGAACTGACAACTGATTCAATTGCATTTTCTTAGGTTTCATTCTGAAATTGCATATTGAATCTTGCTCATCTCTGAGAGTTCATGTTTGCTATTTTTAATGTTTTTAATGGAATAAACAGTTCATTTGAAATATGAGGATATTGAATGCCTGCAATTTTTGTTTTTTGTTTGTGTTTTTACTTTTCTTCAGAAGGTTTTAAAAATTGAAATCAAGTGATAGTGCTTCCGTATAAAATGTTACAAATTCCAAACTACGTAATTAATATTCGAATATTTTGCTTTGCGTTTTATGTAGGGATTATGCCATATCAGTGAACTGAGTTCAGGTTGGCTAGCCAAGGCAGAAGATGTAAGCCTCTCTCTCTCTCTAATTTCTAGTTTTTCCTCATAAAGAAATTTAGTTACTATATGCAAAAAATGGTGACAAAATACTTGAATTTATTTCTCTAGGCTTTTAAAGTGGGAGATCGTCTTGATGTCAAGCTTATAGAGGTATGCCAATTTACAATTTCAAGTTCTTGAATCCTGTAGTGGCCTTTACCTTTCTTCCCCCTGAACATTGATGGTGATTTGGCGTTGGTGCACATGCCAGACTAAAACTCCCACGTGATGTTTAGTCCTTGTGCTGGGTTATTTTTTGTGAGTTAGCTTTCTGAATTGTAGCTGACTTGCAGAAACATAGTTAAAGAATAACACTGCTTAAATAGTTGTGTTTAGGGATGGATTTCCATTTTCAATAATGCTTTATAGGGCTTGACTTTTCTTTTCAAAACGCCAATGCTTTTTGCCGTACAAGATTTTATATTAAAATAAGATTTGAGATTCAATCATGATCTCCCATTTATAACTCTTCTCAACTATTTCATAGTATACGAGATATAACTCCCCTTCCCTTTCTAAGAGGACCTAAACGAGTCATAACTTCTTAGAAGATTCGATGGATTGAGTTTTCTCCTGATCTGCGATTTGGATAGCATGACATTTTAAATTTTCATTTATAAAAAAGTTATATCTTTTCTTACTGCAGCCTTGTGTCATTGTTATTTGAACTACTATTTACTTTGGCAGGACATATGGTATTGTGTTGCTAGTCTTATTTTTTTTGATTAATTTCTATTTCAGTAGTTAATTTATTGGTCTGCTTTAGTTGTATTGCAGAGATGTGCCTAGTTTTGTGTTAAATGTAATGTGAAGGGCAATGTTTATACTTCATTTAAGTTACTATAGAACGGTATTATGGTTATGCGTCAAATTCATATGTTTATTATATTTATTTGTGACGGTGTGTTTTACTGTTTTTCTTTTCCGTTCTCATCCTCTGAAGATCAAAATGCACCAAGCAATTGTTGAGAGTTTTAGTCAGTCTTCGACTTGATTATAAGTCAGTTATTTCATTTTATACGCATCAGATCATGAATGAGTAATAGCATCCAAGCTCCAAAAATATTCCCTTTATTTCTAATTTTCTGTTCCCAAGGAATGATATTTTTGCAGAATTCCTATGAATATAACCGAACATAATGACATGGTAATTACATGAAAAAGAGATATATTGACATTTCTTTTTTCAATTGATTCTTTTCCAATATTTGAGTTTAAAGTTTATCACTTTCTTTCCTAGAACTGAAGTCTTGGCTGAAATTGGTTTCAGTTCCTGCTTTGGTCAGTTACATCACAAGATTCTGTTTCATATTTTTGTGAACTATATATAAGTTCATTGTCCTGGGGATATGATTTTGTTCCTCACTTTAATGAGATTCGGTTTTAACTTACTGCCTGTTAAATGTTCTCTTACGCTTGTGGGCATGCACTACAGAAAAATGACAAGGGACAGTTGCGCCTTAGCCATCGAGCACTGCTTCCTGATTCAAGTCCTGAAAATCAAAATGTGAAGCAGGATGCTGAAAAATCTGCCGAACAGAATATTGAACAGCCTAAAGACAAGAGTTACACTCCCAAAGTAACAGCTTCACATAAAAGTAGTTCGGAGGATGTCTCTGTACTTCCATCTAAAAAGTTTGTAAGGAAGTTGGTTAACCCTGGCCAGGATAAGCCTTCAACTGACAAAGACAAGACAAAAAAGAATAGCAAGAAAGAAGTTGGTAGTTTCTCTAGCAAAGATGAAAGTAGCTTGGTTGGAGAGGCTTAAAATAGGCAACCTATATATTTTCAAGGTGGACATAAGACACGGGAACTTATGAGAATGACTTGGTTCCATTTGCACAGGCAGGATGAGGTTGGAAGCGCTTACATACTAACAAATGAACGGTATGTGTAAACCTATGTCTATCGGTGTTTGGCCATCTGCTAACTCATTGCATATTTGTTTTGTTATTATAAAAAAATCAGAGGATAATCAAATATAATTTTGATTCAACAACTCATCGTGGCTGGGAAAAAAGTAGCAAAATGGTAGAACTAAGTGCTCTATCTCCGTTCAATGAGTTGCAATTTATCAGCCACAGAAATGACATTATTGAGAATCAGAATTCCTTTAGGTTAGCAGTTGAATAAAACTTATCGAACTTGCAATTTAGCAGCGGCTGAATGAGATTAACAATGATAATTCCTTTACCCAGTTAGCAGTTGAATGAAACTTTTATTTTGACTTAAGAAGCTATAAGTAACCAGTAATGATTATGAATATATGATCTAATCAAACTTTCTAGTTCTCCTAACTTTTTTCCTGCCATAACAGAAAACAGTCTTTCCCCAAGTAGTAGTTGTTTTGGGAAGCATCTGGTTATGACCATCCTTTGTCATTCCCAAGTTGATTGCTGTTGTTTGTTTCATTCAAAAAAAGTTTGCCTTCAAGATTTGATTGCCAAATCAAGATTTGATTGCGAAATCTTGAAACCTTTAGAGATACCCTTGGAAACCTTTTGTTTATGCAGACATTGCTTTTCCAATGTATTCATTTCATGATGAGAAAGCATATGATAAAATTGATGACCGACTCTTTTCCGTAGTTTCTTCTGGTATCTATGAAGTATTCAGTAAAAGCCTTTCGTTGCTCTTGAGTCTTTGCTCCTCTTGCTGGTTACTTTAGTTTGCTGATGAACATTCTGTTTCCTTTATCAATGAGGCAGTTTTCGTTGGCTTGTTTTCCAGTGTGAATATGTCTACTTGCCTGCTGATGGAGCACAATCTACAGGTCTCTGGAAAGATTTCGTTGAGGCACCCTTGTTACCTGGCTCACGAAAGCTTGATTCCGATGAGATAGCTCCCCGTGGGAATTGGCAGATAAAGTTGCATATAAGCAGGAAAAACTAAGCTCTGATCTCCGAAGCTACTTTTGTCCACAAAAAATCAATGGACTGTCACTACACTGTGAGTGTGGCATTATATACACGCGGCTTGAGAATTTTGTCCGTTCCCCACTTTTGATATTTCTATTTCTTCGGTTCGTTTATAGTTTCCCCCCTCGTAATTGTTTTGTATGATGCTTTGTCTTCTGTAATTGCTTCTATAAGGAACGGTCTTGTGTGTTATAGCACAGAAGGTCTTGGGTGTTTTACGTCGCATTGTAGGTACTCAGTCTTCTTTAGAACAATTTAATTCAGCTCGATTTACTATTGTTCATGTTTATACGAATTATGCTAAATTGTGAGAGACAGTAAACAAGTTGGCAACTTTACGTGGGGAAACAATACAAAGGGGAACTGGTTTATCGTCATTCACGTTTACATCACAAAAGGTGCAATTCTACTGTATTTGATTTTATTTATATGTAGAATTGAAGTGCTAAACATGAATATCATAAACTTATTGAAAACTTAATCATGTGATGTTGAATTGTCAATTTTTTTTTTTTTTAAGATAAGGCTACGGAATTCTATGCGGGGGAGAGACAAAATTCAAGTCATGTTAAATTTCATGGAGAATTATTTCCTGAAAGCAAATGATTGAAAATTAGATTTTTTTTTTTTTTTTTTTGAAGGCCGGGTGAATAAGCATGTTGGCTTATCTGTTAGTTTTCTTAAACATATAATTTAAGGTGATGATTTAATCTTTTCATGACAAAATTTGTCTTTCTTTATAGTTTTTGAAAGGTAACTCTTGGAAAAATTATGTTGAATGAGTGAGAGAATTTTTATAAAATTAAAAGGATATTGATTTTAGTGAATTGTTCATTCCAACAAAAATGAAGCCTTTTTAAAATGTCTAAAAGTTCAGTCACAATGTTGGGTTAATAGTTAAGATATTTTGAAAATCTCTTAATCCAGCTCTCTTTGTCATTTCATATGATGCTATCATAAACTGTAGCCCTGTTGGATATGATAAAACTATCAAGGTTAAGTTGGACCCATCCTATTTTTAGAAGTCTTCATTTGGCCTCAGATCTTTCACTATCACTATAAAAGATATTAATTCTTGATTGAATCATCATATTATCAATAACTTGTTAGATGCTAAAAAATGTAATGTCTGTGTCCTGGTTTTTCTCTTTAAAATAAATCCTTTTGCATCATGCTTTCCAAATATTTCAATAGACATGAGTGAGAAGCTTTTGCCATGGAATTTATGGTGTTTAGGTTGCCAATCTTGATTTTTGCATTTTAAATTATTCAATCCTATAAATTATCAACATTATAATTCATGATTTGATTTATTTATTGTGGTTCCAATTTAACTTTCAAATGGAATTTTTGTATGTTAAATATATTTGATTTTTTCAATTTCCTTTTAGAATATAAGAAAATAACATTAAAATTTACTATTGAAATTATTATTGGCCAAAAAATTTTACAACTAAAATATGAAATCTAAAATTTATAGCAAGCTTTACGGTACACATAGAAATAGGAAATCAGGTGGGCTCAGCCCTTAGAGATGGGAATCAGAGGGGGCTCGACCATTAAGGACTCAAGATCTAAAGCTTGATTATCCAAAATTTAATCTAATTTTGAGGCTTGACCCTTATTCAAATGAATCAGGGCCAGGCCCTTAATCCCTCTTTCACAAAAGAACAAGTCTAACATTTTAATTTAAATAGAATATTTTAAAATTCAACATAAAACAAATCAAAATCTTACATAAAAATTAACATAAAATTTGATAAAGATTTAGCAGTCTAAATTTAAGATGAAAAGTAAAATTTTCATAAATGTAAATTTAAATCCTCCTCATTATCATCTAAAAATTAAATTTTAGATCCATCAAATGCATGTCAACTTATTAAAGATGGAGGGGAAGATTCAATATCAATTATCTATGTAACTTTTTCTTCATCACTTACAATAAATATCAACCAAATTACGTTATTTTTGTATGAATGTTAACCAAATTGTGTTATTTTTTTTTTTGTGTGTGTGTAAACCAAATTGTGTTATTTTTATGTGTGTGCATTACTTATAATAAATATTAATCAAATATTTGTGTGCGCGCACATGTGTGGGTGTACGCGCATGCCAAATTGTGTTTTTTTCTTGTGTGTGAATTGAATTGTGTTATTTTTGTGCTTATGCGTGTGCATGTGTGTGAATTTTGCTTGATAGTATCAACTTTCATGTAATAATTCAAAGGATCAGCCACTGAGTAAGAATACTCAATTGCTTCAAGCTTTGCCCTTTGATTAAAAAAGACTTCCCATTGAAAAGATCACACTATAATCACTCTAATATTTTTCAAATTTTTCCTTCATTTTAGCTATCATGCTAGAAATTACAGGCTTAAAAGGCCGCCCGAGCTCTTTTCACAAGGCTTATTAGGGCTAAGCTCTCAAACCCAATTACTTTAAAAAAGATCTAATTTTTAAAACCCAAACTCTTATTTAAACAGAATCGCCAAGCCCAATCCTCCAAGCTTGATCTTTATTCTCAACTCTATCGGCCCTTAAAAGCTCATGCCTTATGTAACATCTCAATTTAAATTTTAATAGTTAATTTAGGTTAATAGAAATTTTAAAAAATATTTAGAAGTAAATAAATTAGTAGGAAATGATCATTAAATCTAACTTAGGATATAATTCTAAATTAAAATTTTTTTAAAAAAATTAATTAAAAAAATTATTATTAATTAATTAATTAAAAAATATTATTAAATTATTATTATAAAAAAAAGGTATGCAAAAAAAAAAGAAGAGAAGAAGAAAAAGAGAAATTTGCTTTCGGCCGCCGCATGCATCAATAGTTATATAAAATAATAAAAAAGAGAGAATAAGAGAGAGGAAAGAAGAAATAATAAAAAAAAATATGTGGGACCCACTGAATTTTTATAAAAACTCACCCGTTTCCTTTCATTTCTTCAATTCTTTTCCTGCGCGCGAGCTGAGGTGGAGAGAAGCGAGTCGCCGGTGCGAAATATCTAAATTTTTAAGGTAAGAGTTTTTAATAGGATATTTAGGGTGTGATTTTAAGCTTTTCAAGACTAAGTAAGTGTTCTAAAATTTTTTCTTAGTCATTCTTCTTCTTTAGTTTCTGAGTTTGTAATGGTAAAAAATTTAAGATATGGAAGAGGGATGAATTTATGTTGAATAAATATGATTTTTAAGGTTGTCAGTAGTATAATAAATGTTCTAGAGTATAAATTTATTGATGATCTTTGAATCTGTGGCTTATGGATCAAATTCTAAACTAGATCTGAAAATATATGTTGATTTATTAAGGTTTAGATGATTATTTGGGATGAGAAATAAATTATTATGGTTATAGGATTATGATTCTAAACTAAAGACTCAATTTTTAATTTTTGAGTATTTTAGGTACGAATTTATGAAATAAAAAGAAAATTTTGATAATAGAAATTAGTTTAGAAGTTGATTTTTAGATTATTAATGTTTATTGATAATTAAAAGTGGAGTTAAAAATTTTACTTAATAGTATTAACTATAGATTTGTATTAAAATTGAGATTAGGAATTATGTTATATTTTTAATTCTATTATTAGAATTATTTTATTAGTTTCAAAAATTGAAACTAATATTTATAAATAATATGTTATTTGTAGATTGTATTACTGGTGAAGATTGTGGTGAGAGAGAAATTTTAAGGAATAATTTATTGAAAAAGCCACAAGGTAACCATGCTTTTAATTTGTGATTAGTGTTACTTCATGTTAATTGGGTGATTATTGAGAAAATTATGAATTTTGTAATATTGTATAATTGTGCAATATTATTATGAATTTATTTAATTATTGTGGGAGGTGTTGGGAGACTTGCTATTATTGTTGTATTTATGTGCCACGTGGTACGCCCCTATTGGAGCTCAATAGGTGGCTTATAAGCGCTCGGGCTAATCTACCTTTGGCCGGATAATTTAGCACTGAGTGAGGGCTACGGCTCGAGGTTAATGGAGGGATATAAGGATGGTTGTTTGTGTGTATTGTAATATTTCTTATATTTGTTGGAATTATATTATTTTTAATTCTTACTTAGTAAGCACACACTTAACTGTTTGTATACACTATCATAAATTAGCTTTGGTTACTGGAACTTTTGAGTCTCATTATGTGGTTAACAATTTTTAGGAGAAGAGCCACGAGTGACACATGGAGGAGTCCCAGAGGCTTAGTGGTATAGATCCACTGTCTTTTTTGAGTATTTAATTTATGATTTATAATGTGTTATATTGTCAATATTAGGGCTTTTTGTTTATTGTCAATTATATGAATATATAAATGTAATTATGCCTTTCAAACTATTTCTATTTTTGGTACAATTTGGATGACTGTAATTTTAATATTAGGTTTACTTTGGATTGATTAAAATGGCATGATTATAAGGTCAAATAACTGACTTGTGTTGAAAATTGACTAAATTGCTTATTTTACTTGTTGGGAGTATAAGGATGGACAAATGTGATTTAGTTTACTTGTTGGGAGTATAAGGATAGACAAATGTGATTTAGCCTAATGGCATGTGGGAGGTAAAAATTTATCTGAAATGTTATAGTGTATGAGTTGAAGCCAATTATAAAATATTTTATATTAAAATTATTGATATAAAAATGTGTTGGGTGGCTGTAACCCAACTATGGTTGAGTTAAATTATTTTAAAAAAAAAATTTGGTGTGTTACACCTTAAAGTTTGACTCCCTAATTTTGATCTAATCTAGAGGCCTGGTCCTTATTCAAAGGGCTCAGAGCCGGGCCTATAAGCTCACATTTGAAAAAATAAAAAATTAATATTATAATTTAAATAAAATATTCTAAAATTCAACATAAAAAAATTAAAGTTTCACATTAAAAAAAGATTTAAAAATCTAAATTTAAAATGAAGATTAAGACTTTCATCAATCTTAATCCAAATCCTTTTCATCATTATCTAAAAATAGAATTTTAAATTCCTTATATGCAAGTTAAAGATAGAGGTAAATGTTCAATATTAATTATTTTTGCAACTTCTTCCTCATCACCAATAATAAATATTAACAAAATGGTGTTATTATCATATATATATGTATGTATGTATGTATGTATGTCAAAAGAAAAAAATATAAAAATTATTATAAAATGGCATAAAAACATTTAATCCCAAATACAAATTAATACTTGCACATTATTTGAAAGGATGCAAGAATGATTCTTCATTAGTACATGAGACCTATACTAAAAGTAGATTCACTAGTTATTATAGTGATCAAAATACTTAGAACATTACATGCCATACTTGAAATATTAGGAAATTATTATTGATTAGTTTTCAACCAATGCAACACATGTAATTTTAAAAATTGATGACCATTAAAGGAAGTTTCTTTCAAATAATAATTTATCAAATTTCCCAATGGAAGAAACATCCATACTCTTGAAATTGAAAAAATCTTATATTTAAAAAAATCCTTAATTTGATTTTTTAGTTTTTTTTTTAATTTAAAAAAATTATAACAAGGCTAGGAGGGCTACTCGAGCTTAAGCTCTTCTTTTCAAGGCAAGGCCAAGCTTAGAAGTCTGATTACTCTAAAAATTACCTATTTTTAAGCCCGAACACTTATTTAAACAAGACTTTCAGGCCCAGTCTTTATTCCCAACTCTAGTTATGAACCTCAAATATTGTGTAATGTAAATAATATGATTAATTATTGGTTATGTTTTCCTTTGAAAATAAAATCTACTTTAAAATATAAACAAATTTAGTTGTACTCTTTTTGTTTAAAAATGTAAGACATTTTTTGAAGAGTTGGATGTTAAAAAATGTAAAGCATTTTTAGTCTTTCCTTTTTTTAAAAGTACTTCTATTGATAATGACTTTATATTTATTGTAGGGTATTTAATAGGAGTAAGTATGGAAAGATATAGTTAGTTTGAAAGTGGGTAATTACTTTATTAGGGGGTAAGATTTAGTTAAAATGCTTTATATTTTTTAATGGAGGGAATATTATATTATAGCCAACAAAAATAATCTAATCTAATATTAATAAAATATGAACAACAATATGATTAATTAACGGTTACGTTTACATTGCTTGGATATTCACATTAGGTTCTCATCGAAATATTACTTTTTAAGTCATAATTTCTGTGGACCGGGATAAATTTTACTCCCACCTATTTATAAGATATGACATTTTTTATAAGTTACTGTTAGTTTAAAATGTAAGATATTTTTATATTTTTATTCTTATATTGGTTAATGTGTTGAGTATGGAAAATTGTATGTGTTAATTATAATTATAAATAAAGAAAAAAATTTAAAAAGACATTAAAAAAATTGAACTCTATCTAATATGATATTATTTAATATAATATATAATTATATTAAGTAAATATGTCAAATATATTTTTAAAGCACGCATAAAATTATCATTGATAATAACAATCTCACATTTGTGAGGAGTGATAATACTCAGGTTTTCAAGATATCTAGTGATGAAATTAAAAAAAAAAAAAGTGATATTGTTAAACGGTAATGAGTTTTGACTTAAGCATGACTAATTTATTCAATTACTTAATAATTAAATTAATTAGAAAACCTACACTACAAGGAGCCCTCCAGGATGCGCGAGATGTGTTTCCCGCCACTCTGCCCTCTGTACCGACTCCAAAGGAGCTCTTCTCGCTCGTCAGTATCTGCCCTTCTGAAGGTAGACGAAGATCAAGAGCATGTTGTGGGTAGATAAGTATCGACCCAAAACCCTCGACCAGATTGTGGTCCACGAAGAAGTCGCCCAAAATCTTAAGAAACTGGTTATCTACTCTCTCCCTGTAACACAATTTAAGCTTCTTCAGTACACTTTGTATGGTTAATTTCTGAGGGTTTTTTATGTGACCTTCGTAATTCTTGATGTAGGTGACGGAGCAGGATTGCCCGCATTTGCTTTTCTATGGCCCGCCAGGGTCTGGCAAAAAAACCCTAATCATGGCTCTTCTCCGACAAATGTTTGGGAACAGTGCCGAGAAGGTCAACATTTTTTCTTAAATTATCATTTTACTGTTTCTCATTCTTTTTCATAGTGAGATAATTGAAGAGAGTATATGAAACGAAGCTATATTTTGAGTGGGTTTCTTCGGGTTTGTGGGAGGTGAAATGAAGAAATTTGCGCCTAACTTTTGGTCTATTGTGTTTATTCAGTAGAAATAGTTTTTCTCATTACAAGTTACAACCCTCCTGGCATGTCCTGAACCTACACTTTTATTGCTTTCTGAATTAGCTCTATTTATATTGCAGGTGAAGGTGGAAAATAGGACATGGAAAGTGGATGTAAGATTTTTTTTTTCTCTCTCATTGACGTGAGCATTATTTATGTTGTGACCTAAGCTGCTAAAATTTCAAAAGAAACTACCGAATATGTTTCATCACGTGGCTTATTGTGATGAAAGGAACGGTTGAGATGTAAAGTATCATTTGCTCTCTTTGGAGGAGCAGATGATCCGGATCTGTGAAATATATGGTCTTCAATTAACTACAAGCATAACCAAACAAGCACACACTCCTCCCCAGCTACATGCATGTGGGGATATGGGTGCCTCTTGGTATGCTGAATTGTGTATTCCATTGTGCATACATATCCAATCCCCAACCTGTGGTGCTGAGTTGGTGCCATGTGGGACTAGGATGATATGGGTAAGCAACCTAAACTTTTTTCTTCACGGTTGGTTTTAGGTCATTGGAGGCTGGTAGAGTGATTATAAACAGGCTCGGTGAGTTTGGACCCGTTTCTTGGGTTTGACTGTTGTCAGGTGAAAAGACAAGCAATATATTGAAGATTAAACAACCCAACTAAATTAGTCTTAAGATTTTTTTTAGTATTTTAATTTTTATCTGTTGAATCAGTATGCATTTTTTTTTCAATATTATTGTAATGCAATTGTTACGTTTCATGCAAATATTATTTATTTATTTGTTATGAATAAAAATTTTGTACTTTTATATGTATTATTTTATACTCACGCATACATACACTCACATTTTTCTGTATACTGTACCCATACCAGTGTTATATGAGATTATCTTGCTTTTAATCTCAATATCATGTATTCTCCATAAGGGAGGACTTGTATATCTTGTCATCCTGTGGCTGCTGAGGAATAAGTTATAATAATGTTTGGATCAATTCATCACTGTGAACTGAACTGTTGTCATTTTATTTTTAGTTTTTGTAAATATTTGAGATTGGTTTCAGGCTGGAAGTAGATCTATTGATATAGAGCTGACAACATTATCAAGTGCCAATCACATAGAAATGAGCCCCAGTGATGCAGGCTTTCAGGACAGATATATTGTTCAAGAAGTAATTAAGGAAATGGCTAAAAATAGACCAATTGATACCAAGGGGAAGAAAGGATTTAAAGGTAAATAGCAGTTGTTTTATTATTTGATTGTCAGTTAGTTAATAGATGCTAGTGGTACCTTGCACTGTTATTAAATAGTTTAGAGTCTATTGCATCTGGGTGTTGGTGCTTTTATTTTGTAGTGATTAATTCATTTATAAGCTAGCCAACCTCTGTCCAAGGCTTGTAAAATAACTGCAATAATTACAACCCCTGGTCTTTACCTTTCCGCTTGTGTTCTTACTGTTTGTTTACTTACAATATCTGATTCTGTGCCATATCAGTACTAGTGCTCAATGAGGTTGACAAACTCTCTAGAGAAGCTCAGCATTCTCTGCGCAGAACAATGGAGAAATACAGCGCTTATTGCAGGTTAATTCTATGCTGCAATAGTTCTTCAAGAGTTACAGAAGCAATCTGCTCTCGCTGTTTAAATGTGCGAATAAATGCACCAAGTGAAGAGCAGGTCAGTAAATTTGTAACCTGTGCTGCAATGGATCATGTTACAATTAGGAAAATTGCTGTGATTCTGGCAGTAGTGTCATTGTGCCTCTTATAATAATCTGTGCAAGATCTATTTGCCAGATAGTTAGAGCATTGGAGTTCATTGGAAAGAAAGAAGGGCTGCAACTTCCTTCTGGATTTGCTGCTCGCATAGCAGAGAAATCAAATCGGAACCTAAGGCGGGCCATATTGTCTTTTGAAACTTGCCGTGTCCAACAGTAAGCTCCGTGTTAAGCATCCCTTTTTTTAATAGATGCACTGCCATGGTTGTAAATCGAGATCTACTTTTAATGTACTACTGTAAATATGGATCATCAAACTATGGACCACTCCCTATTTTTCTTACTGTCATATGACTTGTAGGTATCCTTTCAGTAGCAAGCAAACAATACCACCAATGGATTGGGAGGAATATATTTCTGAAATTGCATCTGACATAATGAAAGAACAAAGCCCAAAAAGGTTTGCTTTGATATAGCTAACTGCTGTTCAAATATTTTAGGAGAAATAAATTGTTTCTGTTGACTAACAACATTCCTGTCACATTTCCTTCTCAACCTTGCAAATTCCTGCATACCAAACAGCATAAATGATCAGGTTCACGGATAGCCTATCTGATGGTGGAGTCAACTTATCTTAATATGCTACCATTATAGAGATAAAACTCAGATTTCACAATTGCTTACAAGTGATCTGTGTGGCCTTTATTTTCCGCGTTGCATCTCACATCTCTCCATGCATGTATATATTTATCTGTCTCTTTCATTGGCATATGCTTTAGGTTGTTTCAAGTTCGAGGGAAATTGTATGAGCTCTTAATCAACTGTATCCCTCCTGAGATCATCTTGAAGGTTAATACAATCTTAGAAAATGTTGCCAATCCCAAATCATCTTCATACCGCGACTTGACTTTAAATTTTGTATTTGGTGGCTCAGAGGCTTCTTTATGAACTGTTGAAGAAATTGGATGCAGAATTAAAGCTTGAGGTCTGCCATTGGGCGGCTTATTATGTGAGTGTATTATAATCGTTTATTTAATATTGGCATCTGAATTTCACGTTTATGTCTGTTTCTTGAGATCTTCATACCTAATTTGTCTTCTGCAAGTATTTTGCTGGTTCAATTCAATTTTGTAAGATTCTTGTGACATTTTTATCGAACACAATGCAACTCCTACGGAATTTGTTGTCATTGTTCATATTGGTGTCCGTCTTCTTAATGCACTCTGTCTGCTTTATTTAATATTGCTATTATTTTTTTTTAGTCCATATGGGCTTGGAATTAGCTAGTTTCTCCAGCCATTTTCTAGTACCGTTTCCTCTGATTCTTCTACCATATTGGACCAGGAGCATAGAATGCGTCTTGGACAGAAGGCCATCTTCCACATTGAAGGTATTTTGGCCTGAACGTGCACTTGTTTATTGATGGGACATTCAGTATGAATTTGAGCTGCTGACCCATTCTGTGTTTTGTATGTTCAAATTTGCAGCATTTGTGGCTAAATTCATGAGCGTTTATAAAGCCTTCCTAATTGCGACATTTGGCTGAATACTAGATTATGGTTCTGTTCATTCAACATGTTTAATGTGGTGGACGTAAGTTTTGTACCTAGTATTATTTGTAGAATTTATCACTATATTTTCGCAATGTGTTACCCAATATGGAATGTGCAAACTTTACATTTACCCTTCTAAGTTCTATTGATGATTGATACTATCTATCCATTTTTCCACGTTTTATAGTAAATTGGTAACATTTAAAAAATTTGATAATTTAGATCATGATTTTTTATGGCTAACTAAAGTTAGAAGTATTTATCCGTTTTACTCTCTTGTCACTCTTCTTCCTCCTAATTGAATTTAGTGTTGTGAAAATCGAAGACTGGATTGGTGAAAGCCTCAGTTAGAGTTTACTGCTTGAGTTGCGATCAAATCGTGATCGAATCTGTTGAAGTTAATTCACAAACACATGAATTATTGATCTTTATAAAAGATCAAGAACAAAAACAAAAACATAAAAATGTTTAATTAATAATAATTGTTTTATAGTTGAGATGCTACATTATTTGGAATTTTTACCTTATCTTTTTTATTCTGACCATATGTATCAAGTAACGCATACCTACACTCTTAATCACTAAATAATTCTGCATGCCCTGCCATTTTGGAACTGAAGTAGTTCAACTCATCGACTCCATGGCTACTACTTTATCTTCCTTGTGAGCTCACCACCTTTCGGTTCCTTAGTAACCCGCAGAGGCAGAACAATTAGAATCTCAATCATAAAAGCTGAAACCAATGTGCGGAAGGAAGACTCTCACCGTTGGTAGACCCATTAGGATCTCAGTCATAAAGGCTGAATCCAAGGAAGGTTAACCGCCAAGCTACGGTCAACTTCTATTTAATCACATGATCCCTTCTCGAAATCCCAGCTGCAAAGCCTACGTTTAACTGCAAATTTCTCTTTGAAATCTCCACCATACTGTTCTCATTGCAACATGCGGAGCGAATAGAGAGTATGATTTCTATCACGTTCCGATTTAGAGCTAGTGGGCCAATCAATCTCACATTACTGTGTATTCGGTTAAGGGCCGAAATTAATTAAATAACCTAAAATTAATTTTTTGGGCCAAGCTATCCAAACAGTTAAAAAAAGTTAAAAATCGATTATTGGCTTAAACGTGCATGTTTCTGTAAGCTCTCTTAATGAGCTTTTTGCCAAAAGTTGATCAAAAGTGGTGGGAGAAATTACAAAAAAGATTCAAGAAAAAATTATAAAAAGGCATAATATTAAATAAAAATAAAATTAAACTCTCTTCTCTTCTTTTTTTTTTTCCTTAATAAAATTTAAATTTTAGATATTTAAAAAAGTTGTTGGCATAAATTCCTGTTAATCATCATCTTTCACTTAACATTTACTATAAAACTAATTCAAATTCAATTATTCAAATAAAATATTAATTGATAAAAAAATTAATTTAATTTAATTTAAAATTTAGGATCATTACAAAGATTATTATAAAGATCTAGAGAGAGAGAGAGAGAGAGATTTTGCATCATTTGTTACATTACTATATTTTTTATGTTGCTAAAATTTTAAGATAATGCCTAACATCTTTGTTAGATACAACTCATATCTATAATGTCATTAAAGATTAATTTATATATTATCATTTTCATTAATTATTGTAAAATTGATGTTTGATATTTAAAAATTAAATCTTTCCCTTCTATTAAATTTATCTTAACTAAGATATATTGAGTTACTTATTTACGTAAATTTAAATGTTAATATTAATATAATTTAAACTTTTTAATTAATTAAATTTGTAATATAGTATATTTTACTTTTTAAATAAAATGTATCAATTTTAATAATATTAAATTAAAATTTATTAATAATTTAATTTTAAAAGGTAATGTCCTTCACATTAATTTAAACAAATAAAATTAATTCTAAATAAATTATTCAAATATTTTTTATTCTATTAAGATTAATTTAAAAAAAATATCCAAATAAATTGTGTTATAATATAATCAATTATTATTAAAATCTATCATTTAATTAATCATTTTCATAATTTATTACACTCCACTAAAATCTAAACGAGTACCTAATATATATGTACACACATCGTATATCTATACATTGTTTGAAGTGGAGCTAGCCCCAGATCCCCACCACCCACCATCACACAAAGATAGCAAGTGCATTGTCAATACATAAAAGTACTAGAAGAAGTGGGGCTGTAATTTGAAGCATGCAACTACACTCTTCTCTAGAAGTAAACCTCTTAATCCTAGGGGCTTGAGGTGCGTTTCCTGTACAGGGATTGCATATACAACTTGTGAAGCGGCCATGATTCTTCATCTTAAGCTGCAAACGCGCTCCACGTATTGGGGTTTGTGGGTGGCTTAACAAATATCATGCACCGAGATTAAGCCACATATCTTTCACGGGTCCGATGGATTTTATCCGCAGGAGTTGCCCGCACATACAGTGCATCATTTAAAGAGCTGTGGGTTCGACCATAGAACAAATAAACAAGCGCTCCTATTAACAGCCAGACGGAAACACGAGCCCACGTTGCCGCCCTGTGACAAAAACACTAATTAGCCAAATCATGCAATTTCCCCTTCAAGAAACTATACTGAACCTATCACTATTAAGTCCACTAAATACAGTAGACATGTCTTTTGCCCCTCCGCACTCTCTCGTATATTATTCAAGTGCAATTTTATTTTAGGGCAGGGACTTTTTGTTCGTTTTAGATTAAAAATATTAGAACATGTAAACTACCATGCAAAGACTTGAAACAAACTGAACGGTATAGTTCCATGTAAATTCCTAGTTAACAAAAAGCTTGTCATTTTGGTTCCTCCAAGTAATTCCATCTATATTCAGTGGCAATAAAATTTGATTTTTCTATTATAAAAATGGGTCATAAAAAAGACTTTCTTTTGGAACTAAATAGAAGTTAAAATCGAATCATCCCTCCTGTTTCAAGATGACATAGCAGCAGAAAAACCTAACGTAACTTTCCAGCATTGATACCCTCATCCAATTCAAAGCTTTGACAGATAAGTTTCGAAGATTGAATGTTAGCACTTACCCAAGATTAATAAGCAAGTAACAATTGATGAGAATGCAAAGTATAGGCAGCAGAGGCACGAATGGGCAAATGAAACCTGTAAAGAGATCAACAAAACAGCTATTGTCTCACACTTGGTTCGTTCTCATAATTTAGCCACCGCTTCACGGTGCTCTTATCGAGAGGAATTATTCCTATCTTGTATAACACAACCACGCATCAAACTTCAGTGAGATTCGGATCCAAACCAGAAAAACTAGAACAAATTAAGAAAGATTTAAGAGATTTATTTAGATGGAGTCTGATTCATAATATTAATAAATCCATCCTTCATTCTGATATCTGCTACAGCATCCTGGTCAGTAAACAGGATTTGCAGCCAAGACGTTAGCTATCTACACCTGTTTTTTTCCCCCCGTTTTGGGCCAGTACAGGATACATATCTCTGCATAGATGTCTAGAGTAGTTGCACAGCAATGAAACCCCAACTCACACTATCCACAAAAATTTATCAAGGATGGAAGTAAGCCATACCTCCAGAGTGCCCAAAGTTGTGTCTTGCATCATCTTGGTTTATACAGGTTAGGAATACCAGGCCAGACAGAAGAAGGATGCCACTAATCCCACACAATGTGTAACGAAGAGAGCTGGAAACAGCAAATGCACAACTCTGTAAGCAAGCAAAAACACCAAAGCATACCGGAATGACAGGACAAACGTTGATGATGCGGATGCAACATGATTCTGCACTCAAACCCCATTGTAACTGATGTATTAATTATCATGTATATCATCAATCCATAGCCTACCCGAAGGGTAAGGCCAAGTCCTTGAAAGATCCACTTACTTTGCATTGAAAATCAGCAGCAGAATTCTCTATGGAATTGATTTTTTTTTTTTTAAAAAAACATCATTATGTAAAGCATGACTGCTTGGAGAATGAAACGGCAATCTCCCTATAAACCCACCTGGGAAGACTTATATTTGAAGCTGTATATGTGAGGACAAACACCCCTAAGCAAGTGGATGCTATAATCCACCCAACAATTTTTCGCCGATTACTTTCATTAACATCTGCACCCATCAACAAATGGCAGTAAGGAGAATAACAACAGATGACAAATGACAGAAAGAAAGGAAAGAATAACATGAAATCACAATAATTAGTGACAAATTTGGCAAGAGTATTTTGGTGTTAGTTACCAAAGAAACATGTCTAATAGACCCTGATAGATAAATTTACATTTTACTCTGACATTTTTGGCTATACTGCCGGACAAAATTTTTATTTTTATTTTCCATCTGTCATCAAGCATAACCAATTCTTTTATTACTTTATAATAGAGAGATTGGTAAAAGAAAAGGAAAGGCATAACTCACAGTTTCCTATGGCAAGCTGTTTAGGAATAAGAGGATACTCAATTGATGCATCCTCTTTGACAACCAAAAGTTTGGTGTTATCAGAAGTACCAATATTTGCTTCTGCATCTCTTTCGTTCGTCTCTTTACTGCTCCAATCATACCCCAATGAAACATAATCAACTGAATCCTGGAGAGAGGGTGGTAGTGGGATTTCTTTTGGAGGCATATATCTAAGGACTAATATAGATATTGCTACCACGGTAAATGCAAGAAGCGTACCCACACTAACCTGCGGGAGACAAGTCAAATACATGTTATATATACATTCAAGACAGTAACAACGTCCTAAGTATATGGTGTTCGAAGAACCTATCAAGAAACAACTTGTATTCAGTCACAATAATCTTAGCCGAGAGTGCACATCTATCATAATCTGCATCCCATGACTCCTGATTGTTTTAACTTTTATACATTAAAAAGAGAGTTAAAGATTGCCTTGAGGGAAGCTCAATAGAAAAGTCAATGGCTGTTCCAGATTAGTTTCACTGTTCTACCAAAATTGTTTCTGAAATCTAACAAGACTCTAACTATGTGGACAGGATTCAGCACCATTATGGTGATTAATGTCTAATTTAAAGATATATGCACTGTATACTTGGAACTGAAGAATTATCTTCTTGGTCATGACATGACCTGTATATTACCCCACCCTACTATTTACGAGCACACAGTACATGTCAAACTGAAATTTGATCAAATAGATATAAGATCATGGATCCACGCTGTCGATTAAGTGGACTTACCATCCCAGCTAGCTGAGAGACATCCATGACAAATGCCAAGATTGCAGCAAAAAGGCCAGTAGCCAATGTGCTCTTAACTGGAACATGGCTGCGCTTATTTACGTCTGAAAAAAATGATGGCAGAAGGCCATCCCTTGCCATAGCCATCAAGATTCGTGGCTGAAAATAATTAAAAAGTTACTTCCATTCATAATTTTACAAGGAAAATAGAAAACACCCAAGGATAAGGGGAACAAATTTGTTAACTGCTATACGCAATAGAACTGAAACAAGAAAGAAGCAATGTATCTTATACTCGCATTATGGCGATCTCAATAATTAACTGCAGAATGCGCCTAGTGCTTCTCCTGAGCCAGGATTTTAATCGTAGGAAAATTTAAGCACTGGGCGCATAGAAATACTCATTTCATAAGTTCTCGCACCAGCTGCAGCACATTTGGGTCAAGTTTCATTTAATCATCTAAAATTCATTTCAAGCCAACCAATACAGGGCTCAAGAAATAGAAAATACATATAACCTACACATTTTAGGCATCATTATTAAGATAATTTGGCATTTGGAATTTGTCCGACACAAATTCTAAACCCTAGCCTAAATTCACAAAAATTTATATACCTCATAACTCCAATTTTAGTAAGTGCTTCCTCAATATGTAACAATTTTTCGACTGAAAATATAGTTGAACCTTACCGACGTGTATGGTAGAAACTTTATGTCAATTGAGTATTTGATTATATATTTAGAGTTAACATATTTGCTTAAAATTTCATATTCAAGAATAAACTCAAGAAATACACAATTCAATGCACAAAAAGAGCATAAAAAAGTTCCCATTAACTTACCTGGGGAAGTATACCACCCATCAACGATGCGCAGAGAGCGGTAAAAGCTCCAGCATTTATTATGTAACTGCAATCACAATCAGGAAATGTGACTTTGGCAACTATAATATCTATTCTGTCGTCCAAAATTAATGTAGACTCAGAACCATAGAATTGCTAAATAATACACTCACGCTGCCCATTGCATCCCATGGTTAGCAAATGCAGAAGATATGGGGGTGTCTGGATCGATTGCATAATAAGGCACTAAACCGAGGACGACAATGGAGACCATCATATACAATGCACAACAAACAAACAATGAAGCCCCAATACCAAGTGGCAAATCTCGTTGAGGATTTTCCACCTGTTGAGAAAAAAATGTTATTACAATGGTTAAACTCAAGGATATACTACAAGCTATGGAAGAATTAATGACATTTACAATCCAAAACTAAATAAATAATAATAATATGAATTGTCAGATATACCTCTTCAGCGGTGCTGGCAACGGCATCAAAACCAATATATGCAAAGAAAACAGTTGCAGAGCCAGCAAGCATTCCATCTACGCCAAAGGGAAAGTACCTATCAAAGTACATAGTCATGTATTCATTAATTAATGAAAGATCAAACATGCATGGGGACGTGAATGACAAGCTTGGAAGTACCCTGTAGGAACGTCATATCCAACCCATCCAGATTTGAATCCCAGGTAACCACCAGCTACTACGACAAAAACCAAAGCACATACGTTCACTGATGTGATTATGCCTTGTATCAACGTACTCTGCAAATATTTAAGTGTTCAAAGATATGTTCAAAAAATAAGTCAAGTCCCTTTCATTTGGAGGGCTAGTGATGAGAGTTGTGCACCAATTCTTAATGCCAAATATTTATTCCCTAATTAATTTCAAAAGAAAATAAAACAAACGACAGAGATTAGGTGAATGGATCAGAGTACGCCAGCACAAGTTTAATAGTTGTGCATCTCTTTACACCATTGCATTCATCAGTTTTAAACCTCTATTTTGTTAAAAAATTTGCTTACATAATTTGACTTCATACATTAGTTTAAAAGTAGGTATAAAAAGCACTGTGAATGAAAATGGTGTAAAAATACTCAAGTGCACGAGAAATTAGCAGTAGATGAAAACAAAGATTATAATATCAACATACCTCCTTAATCCCAAGGCATAAAAGACCAGTAATTATAAGCACTAAAATGGCCGCACATGGATCCACAACAATATCAATTCCAGGAACATGCTGACGGTCTAAAAAGATGGGCAAACTGTCCGGACCTCCAAAAAGAGCAGCCTGATAGATTAAAAAAAATGTTGGACGTAAATAATTAGATTGAGAAATCTGACTAGCTGGTTGAACAGATGAATCTGATGATAAAACTATACAGATCATCTATAAATGATGCCCAATAGAAGTTCAACATCAAATAAGAAAAGTGAAGACGGTAAATAGTATTTCCTACACTCGGGGAGCATTTCACACAATTCTGACAATACAATAATTTCAAGCGTTTAAATGGGCATCAAGTAGCCGGAACATCTGAATAGTCAATTTACTAATTTAAGAAAAATGAAATTTAATAATGCAATTCATTAACTACACTAATGAGAACCTTAAACATAGCATTTCCCTGTATTCCCTTTTCACCTCACTCTATTTGGCTAACTGAATGAAAGATATTCATTATCCAATTCATATTCCACAGACTGAGAGGGGAAAGGCAAACCATTCCACCAACTTCTCAAATAAGTTTATCTGCCCCGTCTATCAGCCAAGGGGGAGAAAAGTTTATGCACCCATCTCCTTAAGGTCATATATGGACAGACAACTAACTGACTATAAGAGTTAAAGAGAGCAGCGAACCATATTGGGGGATATGCCCCGAGCAACAGCAGCTCCACTAATTGTATACTCCAGTATCAAGGCCCATCCAATTAACCAAGCAACACTACAAACAAAGCAATCATTTAGGAGGGCAAAAACGAACACAAGGATGAAAATCGTCAATATAACAAGAGAATCATCTATGTAAGGGTACAAGAAAATACCCTTCCCCAACACATATGTATGAGTAGTGATATGCACTCCCAGCAGAAGGACAACGACTAGCCAGCTCTGCATAGCAAAAAGCTGAAAGACCAGCTGCTATTCCAGCTATTAGAAAAGAAAACACCAAGGCTGGACCAGAATGCTCTCGAGCAACAGTACCAACAAGAACATAGACGCCAGCACCAATTGTAGCACCGACACCTAATCAAAGCAACGATATGTCAACTTGCAATTAGGTAAGGAATTTAGGCTTCATTTGAGATAGGGAGGGATCAAAGCTCAAGGCGCAATGATGAAACAGCAGAGAAGACGAAATTCAGTACAGTAGCTCGCTAATTTCTCTCTAATGGAGCTACTATCGGTCACACAGAAAGGAAGAAACGGTATCAAACACGAAAGGAACCACAAGCTGATTACCGAGATCAAAAGAAAAAGGGTATCTCCGAGCTCAAGCCTGCTAGATTTTCAGGAGTGGCTAAGAGTAGGGGCAAGATTCCATAAACGATCAACGAGAGAAAGAGGGGAGAAGATTGAAGTCCCACAACTTCGGTCAGTCAAACAAAGTAAAAACGATTCACATATAACATCCAGTGGCTGATCAGGAACAGATCCAAACGTATTCACAGCAGAAGCACACCGAAATTCCCGGAGAATTGAAAAAAAAAAAACTGCCGAGATAAAAAGATGATTCAAAACAGAAACATTTTAAGAGACAATTACCAATAGCAATCAGATGGGGAACAGACAGCTCCTTGGCCAGCTGATTATCAGACTTCTTATCAGAATCCACCCTTTTCCTCCTAGTCAAGAAATTCAATGAACTCCATGAACCCTTTCCGCCACTTTTACCACACTCTTGTGGATCTATCGAGACACCCATGAAGAACCCGACAAGACTTCACCCAACTGCGACTTCTCCGAAAATCTGCCCGCGCTCCCAGCGAAATCCACTGGTGTGCTTGACACTATTGGTATGAAAGGGAGGAAGCGGGCAGATTCAGAGAGAACAAGTAATTCTCCCCGCTCCTGAAGGAAAAAGGAACAATAATTCCGTTGGCTGAGCTATGTCCAAGTCGTTATCGTTCTAAAATAGTCTTCTTATTGAACGACTCATCCTCATAATAATACCAAACCGGGACGGAGTTGGAGGGAAAAAAGCGCGTGCAGCATTGCGGATGGAAGGGTGAGCTGCCCGGGGTGCCCGTGGGCAGAAATGGTACGCTGCCCGGTATACCTCGATTCTTGGCCTGCCACTGTGCGTAGTCGCAATCACACGTGCATGACGACAGCACTGGAATTTGGGATCTCTGAATTGCGTATCGTAAAATGGTGCGAAGGGACTAATGGCCAAGGCCCAAGGGAGAGAATTGCGCCGGGCCCAATCTTGGATTGGGGAAAAGGTATAGGCAGGACTCTGATGCGGCCCGCTTGCAAATAGATGTACAGTACCAATCTCTTCATTAATTATGCTTTGAATCAGAGTGAAAATGAAATGTAAAATTGGTGACGGATGGTAGATAAGGCCGTAGTATGCATGTGGCACGAAGATCGCGGATGATTAATTGATTATCATTCTTGTTTCCGGTGGCGGTCATTAAGATATTATCTAAAAAAATTCTCATTAGATTTTAATAAATGTATGTATGCTTTTTTTTTTTTTTGCAGTGCGATACAATATCTTACTAGTTCTCTTAAAAATATTTACAAAATGAATCTGAATCTAATATATATTAGTATTATTATAAAAACATTTTGCGGCTTCCATGTGAAATGCCGAATGCGTCAGTTGGGCGGTGGTAATGGAATCTTTATGGCCACAAAGATTTGAAAATATAAATTTAAATGGATAGCGTTGGGGAATGCATAGTGCTTAGACTTAAATATGAATAGTTAAGGAAATATTCTTTTTGGAACATTGCAATTAAAATTTTAAATTAGCATTAAAAGGTATTTTTTTTTCAAACTTTTATTGTGAGAGACGTGTTATTAAAATAGATCAATTAAAAATTATGCATGCTAATTAACAAAGAGATTGATCTTTATATTATTTAATTACTTTGATGCAATATATTATCTTTTTTTTTTGAAGAAATATATTGTCTAATTTAAAAGCATAGATTGAGTGATGACAAGGGCAATGATAACGATTTTAAATTTAGTGAAAAGACGTAGTCATTTTAATTATAATAAATTAATGTTTGAATTTCTGTTTTAAGGAGTGCTCAACCATGCTTCAAATATGATTATATTTAATAAAAAGATACTTGTGAGTGGAGTTTATAACATAGCAAGCCAAATTCCTATTAAAATAGATACCTGCATTTAATAACTAATAATGCCTTCGAACAGAATGATCTTCAATAAAAAATACTTATAGGTTAAAAAAATTACAGTGCAAAATTTTTATTATCTGTCAAATCTTTCACCTCTTAATCAGTTAGTTTTATTCTAACTATTTTGAAACAAAAAAATAATACAGTAATTTACTTTTTTTCATTAAAAAATATGATAATTCACTCGTGTATCGATGAAGCACACGACTTTGAAATGAAGAAAATTCAAATGCTTCCAAGTTTATATTTAGGGCAAGCACCAATTAAAAATGTTTCATATGTGTGTGTGTCTCCCTTCTGTAGTAGTGTAGTTACGCCAACCATTTTCATAAATTTGAAAATAATTAGAAAATTAAATTTCAAGAAGCTAATTAAATTTATACGTTCAAGTAATTGAAAATAAAAAAAAGTGAGATCTTCCTTCCCCCATACTCCTGTGCAAGCTACATGATTGGGCATGGAAGGCATATCAATGACGTGCATTGAAAGAAAACAGATGTATCCATTTATTGAATTTTGTCTTTACCCCAATGATTGATTCACTGCAGTTCCCGCATTAAAGAGATGGGAAAATTACAACCGGCTGGAGGAATGTATTTACAGGCAAATATTAAATAATTTTAAAACTATGCTACAGTATTAAAAAGTTAGAATATAATTAATTTTTAACTTGAAAAGATGTAATCGCCTCTCAAATTTCTTAAAAAACCTCCTTAGCCACTAGCCGTCAGTGGCCGGACCATCCCACCGGACTGATTGTTTGAACTCCGACAACAAAAATCGTAACCGCAAAAGTTTTGATGCCAATCAACAAATCCATGAGGAAGGCAGACTATTTTTTTTTAAATGGTCAAGATTAGTTTGAACTCATGTCCTCTTAGTCAGTAGGTTAATAAATCTTTTCAATTGTATAATGTAAAATTTTATATATATACTTAACTGTCTTTTCACTTTTCATGCCAACATTTATTAGAAGCTCAATGATTACTTGTCATTTTATAAATGGTTACTTGTTAAACTACCAATAAGACTTGTTAAAAAATTTATTATGCACTAATTTTTATAAATACATATTTATTTTTATTACCAGGAATGACAAGTTTTCTTAATAATTTAACAAGTAATCGTTTGTAAATGACAGGCCCCGTTACTAACTTGAAAAATTTCTCTTGATAATTTAATAAGAAAATTTTAATAAAATAACAAGTTCTTGTGAGCTTTTAACATGTAAAATTCTAGCAATAAAAATAAATAAATATTTATAAAAACCATTCTATATTAAATTTTTGTGACAAGTTTTCATTAATAATTTAACAAGTGATCATTTGTGAAATAACAAGCCCTATTATATTTTAAAATTTCCTTCCACTTTTCATGCCAATGCTTATCAATAACTTAATAGTTATTTATCATTTTACAAACAGCTATTTGTTAAACTACTAATGGGACTTATTAAAAAATTTAATAAGCACTAATTTTTATAAATGCTTACTTGTTTTTATTATCAAGAATGATAAGTTCCTAAAAGCAATTTAACAAGTAATCATTTGTGAGATGACAAGTCCCATTATTAATTTTTGAAAAAAAATTTTGATAACCTGACAAAAAAATTTTAGCAAAATAACAAGTTTCTATAAGTTTTTGACATGTAAAATTTTAGTAATAAAAACAAGTGAACATTTATAAAAACCACTTCATATCAAATTTCTTTAACAATTCTTCGTTAATAATTGAACAAGTAACCATTTATGAAATGACAGGCCCTGTTACTAGCTTTATAAATTTTCTTGATAGCTTGACAAGAAAATTTTAGTAAAATAACAAGTTTTTATAAGCTTTTGACTTATAAAATTTTAGTAATAAAAACAAGTAAATATTTATAAAAACCACTCTATATTAAATTTTTTAACAAGTCCCTATTGATAATTTAACAAATAATTATTTGTGAAATGACAAGTTTTGTTATTAGCTTTGAAAATTTTTCTTAATAGCTTGACCAGAAAATTTTAGCAAAATAAAAAATTTATATGAGCTTTTAACATGTAAAATTTTGTTAATAAAAATAATTAAACATTTATGAAAGCCATTACATATTAAATTTCTTTAACAAATCCCCATTGATAATTTAATAAGTGACTATTTGTGAAATGATAAACCCCATTACATTTTAAAATCTACTTTCACTTTTCATGCTAATACTTATTGGGAGTTCAATGGTTACTTGTTATTTTACAAACGGCTACTTATTAAACTATTAATAGGGACTTGTTAAAGAAATTTAATATGGAATAGTTTTTATAAATTTTTACTTATTTTTATTGCTAAAATTTTACATGTCAAAAGCTCATTAGAACTTGTTATTTTGCTAAAAAGAATTTGTCAAATTATTAAGAGAAATTTTTAAAACTAGTAATGAAACTTATCATTTTACAAATGTTCACTTGTTAAATTATCAACGGAGACTTGTCAAAGAAATTTAATATAGAGTGGCTTTTATAAATGTTTACTTATTTTTATTGCTAAAATTTTACATGTCAAAAGCATGTAAGAACTTGTTATTTTGCTAAAATTTTCTTGTCAAGTTATTAAAAGAAATTTTTAAAGTTAGTAACTTGGCTTGTCATTTTACAAATGGTTAATTGTTAAATTGTTAATGGGAACTTTTTATTCCTGGTAATGAAAGCAACTATGCATTTATAAAAATTAGTATATATTAAATTTTTTAACAAGTCTCATTAGTAGTTTAATAAGTAGTCATTTGTAAAATGACAAGTAATTATTGAGCTCCTGATAAATGTTAACATAAAAAATGGAAACAAAATTAAATATATATACAAAACTTTGTATTATATAATTGAAAGTATTTGTTAAAAGATAGTCTACCTCCCTCACTGGTTTGATGATCGACATCGGAGCTCCGACGGTGGTCTGACTATCGCTGCCAAAGCTCAAATAGTCGATCCGACAAGGTGGTTCGACCACTGACGTCGGAGCTCCAACTGCTAGTGGCCAAGGAGTTTTTAAAAAAAAAAAATTGAAAGACAATTTTACCTTTTTACATTAAAAATTAATTATATTTTGGTCTCTTAGTACTGTAGCTTAATTTTAGAATTATTTGGTACTTGTATGTAAATAGATTCTTCTAGCTGTCTTTGATTGTAATTTTTTCTAAAAAGATTTTCTAGGGAAATGAAATCTTTCGACTCCACGTCAATTATAGAGTCCAATGAATATAATTTAATCCATGTAGTATACACCAAATGTAACTATTTGAATGAAACGTGGCATACCCTCTACGTATCTCTCTCCCTCTAAAAATTTAGTTAAACTATTAAATCAATATTTTGACTAGCTTAATAAAATACTTTATTTATAACTAATTGAATCCCAATATAATTCCAACTTTGAATATTAACCGTTAATCAATACCTTAATCAGTCTAATTTTCGATATTTGTTTTTTTTATTTTGGTACAATGTTTTTTTTATTACAAAAAAGGTCAATATCGTCATGTAGCCCGATAAATGTTAAAATGCCACTGACATTCAAATCAGATCACGAAATCCCCCCACTCCCAAAAAAAAAAAAAGAACCTTACTCTTTTTACTCTTTCCCACTTTCCCTGCTTCCATCCTGTCTACCAACTTCAAAGCCACCATTAGCGGGGAACAGCTAAAATAACATTTCAACAATTTAATTCTGCTTAAAGACCTAAGTATGTAAATAACATTTCAACAGTCTAGCCGAATAAAACATCTAAGTCTGCCAAGGTACACAAATGTCATTCTCCCTTTACATTATTTTGAATTATTTTAGTAAATTTTCCTTGAAAACAAAGGCCTCTTCATTCATCCCCTCGCTTGAAAAGCAAGATTGGGGGGACTCAACAAGCCCATCAGGCAGGCAAAAGGCATGACCAGTTCATTGTGATAATATTCGATCTGTATCAGTCACCCATACAATGTAATGATGTATCACCTGTCATCGCCGCCACTCTATCCTCATCCGATCATATTAGCCGAAGAGCATAAAACAAGTAATAACATGGCACGTTACATGGTCGTGGTTTTTCTTTCTTTTTTTTTTACATGGTCTTGCATCCTGCCACCTTCCCCTCAACCAACGCCGAGCTTTTGTAGGGCTTTCAGTGGTGTGTAACTATCAAATATATCTGTGAAATAAACAATTAATGGTAACTTCACTCTCATCAACCTTCTTGCCCTGGACTCCCATCGTTATTGTTAACACCATCAGAAAGCTGAACCCATAGACCTTGATTTCTTTCAACACCATTTTCCCAGGTTTGTTGTCTCACACTTTTATCATTTGTATCTGCACCATCAGAAAATCGGGCCCACACACTTCGGCATTTTCCTTCTCCGCTAAATTCTTCCCCACACCCTGCTACTGTCTTTAGCAGTTCTGATTGTAGCAATGGACAGTCCTCCTTAAGATACTCAAAACCATCAGATTGCATCACAGCTGCAACAGACAACAAATGAAGAAATGGGAATAAGAATAAAATGCTTAGAAATCTGATGGGCAAAACTGAGTTCTTTCTCGATTTCCAAGTTTCTAATGAAAACGCGAAGTCAAAAGCCACATGCCAATGGAACACGGGAAGCCAAAATTGACACGTAAGCAAAGTCTTGTAATAGCTAACTGTGAAAGGGGCAGGGAGTTGCTAGCCTAACCGCTCAAGAGGCTTTAGTGTGCCTGATGCTTCGGCCATGTAAGTTGCTGCGAACAACTACTTTTGACCTGCACCCACTTCCCTTCATCACTTTCCCCGATCTTAGCTTTCTTAGAACGCCTACTGTGCGAGTATAGGACTTGGGTGATGTGGGTTTCTATCAAACTGTGCCTAACAAGACAATCATTAACGGAAGTAGATTGTGCTTCAAGGGCAACAGTTACTTTTGCTAAATGCCTAAATTTCTTCTTCTCATTTCCATTTTAAAGTGCAATTTGTCTATCTAGGTCCTGAGAATTAAGTTTCGTCCTTTTTTATTTAAACTGCGTGATTTGTCTATCTGGGTACTGAGAATTGCAGGATTGGATTTGAACTTGCGATAGAAGGACATGTGAGCTTTGACGGCTTCTTCCATGACGAATTTGGAAGAATGAGAGCGAGCAAGGGTGAATGCTACTCGATTATTGATTGATTTACTAAATTTATGTTGATTTTTTATTTCAGTTTTGATTTCTTTCTGCTTCCATTAATTTCTGCTGTATTGATGGATGTTTCCGGTGAGCAAGGGTGAAGACAGTAATGATGAGCGAGGTTAGATGGACAAGGAAGGGTAGCGAAGCAAATTACACATTCTACGTGCCATGTGGTAGTGAGGTGGAGAGGTGGAGAGCAAGGTGGAGTGACACATGGACATTTTTGTCAAAAAAATTGTTTAATGGCCAAAATAACTTCAGGTAAACTTTAGGGGCAAGAATGATCCAGTTTTGAACATTTAAGGGAAAGATTGTATTAAAATTGAATTTAGGACAATGGGTATCCCTAAGAGTATGGTTTAGGGACAAAAATGGGCTTTGACCCTTTATTTAATTACAATTTACATATCAACAATCCCCCTGAAAAACCCTTGACCTCAAGGGTCTGGAATGCTGAAAGAAGGATGCCGTTTCTGCAAATGAAACAGTGATATCCAGCTAGATTATTCATCTAGGAGACCTTTGCACTGCACCAAGACTTTTGTGATGATTCTCCCCTTTCTTCTACCCTATTCTCTTGTTCAAAATCTTCTCTAGCACCAAATTTGGAGGAGGTTCAAGCCAATCTAAAGGTAGATGCCTTTGTTTAAACAAAGGATCAGGGCACAATTTCAAAAAAGAAACTTGAAAAGTGGGATGAACCCTTGGTTCTGAAAGTAATTCCAATCTGTATTCAACTGGTCCCACCTTTTGACAGATTCTATGGGGCCCAAAATACCTTGGAGCTAGCTTTTGAGTGCTCCTCAAGGCTGCCAAAACCTGCCTATAAGGTTGCAACTTGAGAAACACCCATTGGCCCACTTCAAACTTCCTATCAGACCTGTGCAAATCTGCTTGCTGCTTCATTCTATTCACAACACTGTTGAGATGATGTTTTGCAATCCCAAAGCCTCTTCTCTTGTTGCAAATGACCTATCAACGGCCTCCAAAACCACATTTCAAGGTAAAAAAGGCACATGCATTGGTGGTTGCTGTCAACTCATAAAGGGTAGCCTCGGTGGAAGTGTGAAAAGAAGTATTATACCAACATTCCACCAAAGATAGCCACTTACACCAATCCTTTGACTTTTCCCAACACATACAAGGCAAGTAATTCTCCTAACACCTATTGAGAATCTTGGCTTGGTCATTTGTTTGGGGATAATAAGAAGTTAGCTTGTGTTCAACCCCCAGAACCTTCAAAAAGTCCTTCCAAAAATCGCTGATAAAGATAAGAGCTCTATCGCTTATGATTTCTAACAAAGATCCATGCAACTTGCACACATAATGTAGAAAAATCTGAGCCAAAGTTGCACAAAATTTGCACAGTTACTCAAATGATCTACCAAAAACCATATTGTATCTTTACCATTGGACTTGGGCAACCCTTCAATGAAATCCATAGTCACCCTCCTAAATCCTACTAGGAAAAGGAAGTAGTTGTAACATCCCGAGATATGCCACTGATTCAGACTTACACCTAGCACAAGTGTAACAATGGTTAACAAATTCCTTCACATCTTCAAACAATTTCTGCCACCAAAACAGCTTTTCAACCCTTTGATATGTCGTTTGCACACCTGAATGACCTCCTTGTGACCTAGCATGAAGCCATTCCAAAATTTTGTGCCTTAAACTAACGAAATTTCCTACCACTAATCTGCCGCTTTTTCGCAAATGTTGTCCATCCCATGTATATTTTCCCTCTATATCCCCTTGCTACGGCAAATAAGCCCCCTTAAAACTCTTAAATCCACGTTATCTTCCCAACTTTTCCGAATTTCCAGAAAAAGATCATATGAGAAAGTGTGAAGAGCCATCTGAAATAATTCATGCCAAGGCATGCTAGAAAGAGCATCCGCTGCACTATTTCCATTACCCTTCTCATAGTGAATTTTATAGTTGTAACCCGTGAGTTTTGCCACACAAAACATCTGAAATGAAGTCTTCATAATTAAGCCTTGCAAGTCCGTTTTAATGACTTCCTTCCTTCCTTCAAAATGTTGGTGCAAATGTTTAACGGCTTGCACCACAGCAAGTAACTCCTTCTCATAAATTGAGAGATTCAAATGCTTAGGAGCCAAAGCCTTGGTGAAAAAGGCTAAAGGTTGATTCTGTTAGATTCAACCACAAATGCCTTAGAAAAATCTGGAAGTGCAAGAAGTACAGCATTCTCTAACCAATGGAAGTTATTTTTCTTCAATAAATCAGTCAAAGGCCTTGTCAACAACCCATAACCTCCAATAAACCTCCTTTAGTATCCACCCAACCCCAAAAAACCTTAATTGCTTCACAGTAGCTAGTTCTGGTCATTCCAGCACTGCTTCAATCTTCTTTGGACTGGTTGAAAATCCTCCTTCACTAATGATGTGAGCCAAGTATTCTACTTGAGTTGTAGTGAAGGTACACTCACTATCTTCACAAAATAGCTATTTTTTCTCAAAGTGTCCAGCACTATAGTTTATGCAAGTGTTGCACATGAAACTCCATACAAGGGCAGTGCACCAAAATATCGTGAACAAAAACCAATACAAACTTCCTCAAATACTCTCTTAGGATGTTGTTCATTGCACCTTGAAAAGTTGCAAGTGCATTAATAAAGCCAAATGGCATTACCAACCATTCATAGTGCCCTGAATGAGTTCTAAAAGTTGTTTTGTTAGTATCTTTAGGCTCCATTTTGATTTGATGGTAACCAGCATGTAAATTCAACTTTGCAAACCCCTTGCTTCCCTTAACTCATCTAGAAGCTCTTCCACAAGAGGGATAGGATACTTGTTCTTGACCTTCCTCTTGTTAACCTCACAATAATCCACCAAGACCCATCTTTCTTGCACACCAATACGACTGGTGAAGCTAATGTTGACAAGCTTTCTTGTATGACTTTTAATGGCAACAAATCCTTCACCATACCCTCAATAGCATTCTTTTGAGGTGCTAGGTATCTATATGGCCTCAAATTCACTAGATCAGAACCTTCTTGCAGAATAATTGGATGGGCTTAGAGGAGGAAGGCACTTGGGCTCATTAAACACATCCAAAAACTCTTGAATCCCACTGGCAGCACATTTTCTCCCAGTTTTGAAACATTGTAGCCTTTCATCACATTCTTCTAACATTTGCAATAGAAACATTTGCCCTCTAGCTTCTAACTCTCCTTCAATCTTCTTAAAATCCATGATTTTGCGAGGCTGCAACTTACACAATTTTCCATTATACCAAAAGGTCATGTATAAGATATCATAATCTCAATGAGCTTGGTGAATGGTTTTGAGCCAAGACAACACCAAAACCATATCACATGTCCTAACTTCCATTACGCTAAAATCTACTTCAAATTCTTCATCCTGCGCCCTCTATTTACCCTTCTATATGTGATAAACCTTCAATCTCCCACCTCCTGCTGCCTCAACTTCTACAGTAGCACAAGTGTCTCCTTTTCACCTAATTTTTCTGGCTAATGCACAATCCATATAGGCATGAGAAGCACCATCATCAATGAGAATCTGAACAGGTCTCTTGCCCACATAGCCTTGAACTCCTGTAGCTGAAGGCCCAACACTCCCTTGAATAGCATGGAGTGAAATATGTAGGCATTCAGATACTTCTTGGACTGCGACCCCCTTTCTTGTGTCATCTTCAGCCATACCTCAAACTCTTCATCCAATTCAATGAGTTGAAGCTGCATTCTTTGCCTTTGTAGACAGCTATGGCCTTTCGAAAATGTCTAGCAGCAATAATAGCAGAAACTTTTTGCTTGTAGCACCTCAACCTCCACTAGGCTTAATTTTCTAGAGCTTTTCGTGCTGGTTCTTGATGGTACTGATAGTATAGAGGAAGAAACAGAGGAGACAGAATTTGTTTTTGATTAATGGGACCCACTACTTCTAGAAGGCATTTTTGCACCTCGCCACCTGTCTACAAAGGTTGGCACGTTCTAAGTTTGACCAAGAAGAGGCGCTCAATCATTTCTTGTTCAGATCATGAATTTTTGCAAGGCTTCGTGCTCCTTGGAGGGTTGACAGGTTCAAGATACAGATCTGACCTCCAAATACCTCTTCCAATCTTGACATATACGTTTAAACTAATTAATCCTCTAGCAGTCGAGGTTTGTACTTTGTAGATAATTGAATCAAAGGCATCGTTGTAAGTGTCTGGAGAGCTTGACTAACACAATTTCATTAAACCACCCATTAGGGCTTTGAACAGAGGCCCAAAATTAGTCTTTGAAGCCTCTATGTGGTTTGCCCACAGTCGTTTGCTCCCATGCTTGGTGCCATTGGAATGCCCCTTCATCAAGACGAAGGCTTGCCATGGTAATCTTCCAATCTTCAAGTGTAGCAGGCAGGTGAAAATACCTTTCACATTTTTAAATCCAACCTATGATGTCTGCACGCTGAAAACAAGGAAAGCCCGTCCTTGTGAACCTTGTGGCTGGCTGGTAGTCCCTAGCTTCATTTCTTGGACGACCATGTCCGTTGTTGTTGCTCCCATTGCCTCCTCCAGTTGAGTCACCTCTTTCACGAATCAGTTGTGCAACCTAGGCTGCCAAGGCTTGAATTGTGATTGACAAGGAAGCATATCTTTGTAATTCATTTTCAATGGCACGAATTCGTTCTTCAGAGCTTTCTACCATTGCACATTGATGCTTCTGCACTCTTGTCTCTGGCCTACAGGCTGAATACCATCGGCTCTAATACCACTAATGAGTAGTGGTAGAGAGAATAGGAAAAGAAAAGAGGAAGAAGTGGAAGAAGAGAGAAATAGGATAGAGAACAAGAGAGAGATGACTGAAGAGTACTCTGCAATTTTATCAAGCATAAGACAATCTGATATACACAACCTCATCCCTATATATAGGGATCCTAACCTGCTATCATTATTCTCCTAATAGTCTTAACTCTTAACTATATCTATTTAATTACAATTTACGTGTCACATATTTAATATGACAACTACAAGTTCATTTCCATACAACAAAGATTGACAAGTACATCATCAGTAGTTTCCATCATACCCTATTGATATATAGGATTGTTAATTCTTTTTAATAATTATTTTTATTTTGAGCAACCAACAAATGTAAATTCTGAAACACTAGAGGAGAACTGCAATGAAGTGAAATCATTTAATCATCTACGCATACCACCCGTCTTATTATCAGTGAAGTCTTTCTAAACAAGTTTCATTTTACAACTTGAGTATGTGCTCATGACACAAAAGTCTGCTACTAAACTTGGTTGGAAAATGTTGGGATGGTGCTGAAAATCAAATGTCTAAAATTCTGTAATCATTGCCCATAAAATTACTGCGACAATGTCAAATACAGGCATTATCTACCGGCCACTCAGCTAGAAAATCATCATATGCTAATAATCAATACATCTTACACAGCTGAAGAACACAGCATAGCACAAAAGGATGCCAAATCTTATAAGCTAAAAAATAGTTGAACTTCAAATCTCAAGTTCCAGAGTTGGAAAGTTACGCAGGAAAACTTACCAACAAGGTTCTCAGCAGAAAATTTTAGACATATGGACTTCAGCTCTGTAGCATGATAACGATCAGCAAGGGCCAGCATATAAGAAACAGAATCTACAGATATGTCTTTGCAAAGTACAGATTCGCACATCAGTTTAAGTCTTGGCAAATCATACTTTTCCGCAGCAGCTAACAATTTTGCAGCAAATGTGTCAGATACTGCTGGCAAGAAAGATGATTGTGACAGAAAGAGCTCTTCATCTTCTATAAGTGTGTCTTTATAAATAAAGTGAAGCAATGCCTGCTCAACAAAAGAGCTCAAGAAACATCATATAGCCACACAAATGAAGCTAGGAAAAGTCTAGATGAAATGAGAAAAGAAAAAAGAGAAGATATTTTTTCTTCAGGTAAGTATTACCTTGAAAACCTTTGGTTTCATGTCAGTAACAACTATCTCTTGATTATCTTCCTCCATCCTGTTGAAAAGTTCAGTCTCAAATACAGTAGACCGAGCAGCCAATACAAGCTTATGTGCACGAAATTTTTCCCCAGAAACAGAGAAAATGACATCTGCTTCTTCCTCATTCTCTAATAGCATGCCAAGATGTGCTCCAATATCAGATTCAGGAACCTGTATGCTGTTCGATTTTGAACAATCTATAGATGAGACTACAACACCAACAGTGCAATTTATCTTCAAGCAGTCATCTTTAATGAAGGTAGATGCCTCAAGCTGAGCTCGTTTGAAAAACCGTTTATAACCCCTAATAGAAATGAGAAGTATATCAGGCAACATCGGAATTATAGTAGCATGAAACAGGACATAACAATGAAACCTTGGCACCATCAACCTAGGACATGACACGAGGTATGCGTGATACTAATTTACAAAAGAATGATAATGTTAAATGAACAGCTTAAACTGAAAAACCACCATGAAATCTAAAACTTCATTTGTACCACTGAAGCTACTGGCCAAGGAGATTCATTTCATATCCCTCACCATCAGTGCTTAAAAACATCATTAATTAATTAGTGTTGGCAATATATATGCACAAGTAAAACATTGAAGAACTGTTATATACTTCACGCCTGTATTTAAGAGAAAGAAAAGGTGCCGTTTATGGTAAACAAACGGCGCCCAAGGAATACAATCTTTTGAATGAACAAAAAATCCTTAATACAATGAATGAATCAATACTCAGGGGGGGGAAGAAAAAAAGCTCACCACATGCTGCCTCTGTATTTGAGAGTATAGGGTCCGCTCTCAAGCGACCGATCGAAGTGGCTATGAACTTTATGCTTTCCATTTCCGCTTTGATCCACCAAAGTCAGCTCGAACAGTGCTCGTACATCAGTACCCTCGCTCGCAAGCGCAATGAAGACCGAAACATACGCAGAATTATCTTCGGGATTCTTGCCATCAGGATAGAAATATATAGCCCACTGGTACCCTCCGACCGTGAAATTCTCGCTGGCTAAATGCTTGCCAATGCCGATCCCTTTGGCAAGAGAGTAGCCTCTAATTACGAAGTTGTGCGAACCATTCACGGTCTCCGTCACCGACCGGGAGCAAGAGGGAGAGACCAAAATGCTCCGGTTCGGCGAGTGCATCACGTTATTCTTGAATACGGAAAGAAGATCGTGAAAAGGAAAACGAAAACGAGATTTGATGGATCCCCTACAAGCAAGATTCCTTTCGTGGGATTTTCAGGGGAAAAGAAGGAAAATTGGCTGCAGCTGCAAATGATGTTGACTAAGCTCGAATCTATCCTCTTGGTGTTCCTTTATCCCTTAATTGAATAGCCGCATATATTGCAAATGAAGCCAAGAATTTTACCCGGAGATTCTCGCCTTCTCGGTGCTGGAGGATTCTCCAAAATCGAGACAAAAGACCTCGCTTGATTAGGATCTGTTTTGTAGGCTCGTACCAAAATAGAGAAATAGGAATTAATGAAGTTGGCGGTTTTCTTGTCCGAAAAACCTCATCAGACTGACGTGTCTTCCATTTGAAAGGCGTCTCCCTCTTCGCCCGCCCATCAGGTCCTTCCTTGCACTTTCATGATGCATGGGCTGATACTATATACGAAAACGAAATGAGCCGTAATGCATCACCTCTGATACTGTTATTATCTTGTCAAATATCTAAAGTATTTATATACACGCTACGCGTACACATCCTAGTCGGAGAAAATTTTCATTGAAATGATGAAACCTCATTAAAAATATTTAATTCAAAATTTACAAGTCAGAAAAATTCAAAGATCACAAATTTAAGTTATGGAAAGTAATAATTAAAGATTTTAAATAAGAAAACTTTTTTTTAGCAATATTAATTATGTCAAAAGGACTTGAAGAAAAAAATTAATAGTTTAAACTTTATAAATGAAAAAAAAAAAAAACATCACGAAGATAACTCCAATAAACTCCAATAAACAAAAGTTAGTCGTAGAAATGGCTTGAAGAATTTGAGATTAATTACAACCCAAAAAAAAAAAATGGTATGGCCCGAGAGGTCCATTCCCTAGTTTGGCCTCAAAATAGAAACCGTTTTTCGGCGCCAGCCCCTCTAAACCTCATTTAATATATCAAAACTTGGATTTTGACTCTTTTTTTTTTTATTCCAATGTTCTCAAAAGAAAGACTTGTTTTTTTTTTTTGGCAAGATAAAATTTAGATTAGACCCGAAATCTTGCTAGAGTTAAGACCAACATTACAACTCAAAGGAAATTTACAAAAGTAATCACAAATTATCCATCAACGGATTTACAATAGAATTTAAAGTTTAAACACATCCTTACATAAAGTATGAATTACCTACTCATTAACTAAACCCATCTTTATTGAATTGTGTGTGTGTGTAAAGTTCATTCGAAAACGGCTTCTATAAATTTGAATTGTTAACCGCTAGAATATATCAGGTGCTAAAAATTAAATGGCATAAAATTCAAATGTTTCTTATATAATTAAAAAGATGAATTGTTTTCACGAAAAATTGATCCATAATTATACTCTCCATTTCTCAAAAACAAAGATCTATTGTAAGTTTCTCGTAAAGAAGCTTCTTTTTAATTTAAATCTAAATAACATTTTGTTGCCAAAACAACAAAAATAAAGAAAAGTGTATATTTCGAAAAGTTAGGATAAAAAAACATAGGACTTATAATTTCAGCAAAAATTAATATTTAATCCATTACTATATACTAAATTATTGGGGGGCATAAAAAAGAACTCAGCCAGTTTCATTCGATTTAAACTAAAATTATCCGTTTATAATTAACGTTGTGCAAACAATTATCAAAGATTTACCAGGAAAAAGAAATATACAATGCAGATAATTCAGTCAAACTGCAGCATTTATATATCTAATCTACGTGTTACTTACAAAAGCAATTCTGACTTCCTATCACAGTATCACTCGATCTTGTCACTGCTTCCCCTAATTCTGAAAAACAAAAAATGTGTACCAATTAATAGAACCTTCAACCATAGTCACTGCCAACTAAAAATTCCATATCCATTTTCACCTCCTACATCAGAGGAATCCGATTCACTTCCCTCTGTCTCGTCTGAACTTGCACTTGGAAGGAGTTGTATCCGGTCTGCATGCTCGACGATCCACTCAGTAAATTCAGGAGACGATGCCCATTCTGATAGAGCTTGTCTAGTGGATTCTCGTGTGAAATCATCCCACTCTTTCTTTGTGAACTTCTTTCTGTTGCCTGTCCTATGGAAAGTTGAATAATAATCTCCTGCCCGTGCTCCAGAAGATCGGGGTGACGTTCCATTCCTAGAAGATGGTGATATGATGCCTGAAACAGACAAAATAAGTGTACCACATATGACGGCAAAGTTATTTTGACTCTAAACAAGCAAATATGCTAGATGTTTGGGCTTACTTTAAGGAATTTAAGACAAATTGTTGCATGAGTTGCCTTTATCAATCTAGGAAACAGTCTTTTTGAGAATTAAGACCATACCCTAGTACCAATACTATTTTTGAAGAAGATCAGAGGAATGATGTTCTGGTTTCTCAATTCTTTAGAATTGAAGCTATGTACCGTCTGCTAGTGGATCCTATGAATTTAAGCAAGCATTAAAAAAATTAAAAAAAAAAACACACACACACACACACACAAACCCAGATTTAAAGGCTAGCTAACGAAAGGGAATTACAGACCTCAATTTTTAAACAACTTTATTCTGAATTCCATATTGAAATTATAAAAAGGGGAGGAAAAAAGAGACTGGCAAGGTATTCAGATTTCAAGTTAGGACCAAAATCAGATTTTTCCTTAATGGGAGAACTTTTTCAACAAGTTAGAAATACATCCATGCTTCAGAGCATACAACAACAACAACAACAAGCCTTTCTATATATCAAAAAGTACGCTTTAAAGTATATCAAAAAATTAAGACACAGCATATATCAAAAAATTAAATTAGGTATTGCTTTAAAGTATGCACTGCAGTAATTATATATCAAAAAGGTAAAAACAATAATAGAATAATACCTTTGACAGGAGAATTCGACCATGCACACTGAATTTGAGGGCTATTCCACAATTTTCCATTCGGGGTTGACTTGCTTAAGAATTCAGCACGACCACGCCTTCCTCTAACCTGCCCAGCATGCCATGATGTATAATTCTCCTTCCCTGAAGTGCACCTACACGAAATCACAATGCCAATGCCATTTTGTGTGGAGGAAAAACGTACGAACATCTAACACTGATAATGAAAAACCAAAGTCTATCAAGCCAAACTCAGACAGCCATACATACACTATTTTAGTTTCCTTATGATCTAAATAGAGAACTGGCTCAAATTCCCTAAAATGGGATTTTCGCATTCAAAATCTAGAGTCTGAAACAGATAACCTTTCATGAAAACATCAAAGAATTTCCAAATAAAGTTATCACAAGTCTTGACAGTCACATCGTATAATATTTTGGAAGAATCCACAACGAATTTTCAAAACAGATGAATCTATGTGTGCTTGAAAGGCAAGATGAAAAACTCTCCAGGACCAGGTGTGCACAGGTTGAATAGAAAATTATTGCCAGCATGGTAACTATCAAGGGTAAAATGCTTTAACATAAACAAAACAAAGCATCAAAAATTACGAATACAACTAATCTTACCATCCATAAAGATGCCTTATAGAAGATGTAAGTTTGCAGAAGGTCCCACACAAAACCAACGCTCCTATTGCCAGAGGAGGATCAAGAGTGCTCTGTCAAAGAATGGATAACCAGAATGATTAAGAACAAGTACATCAATACCTAAAAGAATAGTGTTCAACAATCCAAAACAATAAACATTTGGTAGTAGTAAACAAAAACTTCAGCACCAGCAAAAATCACGAAAGATCCGATGAAAATGTCTGTAATACAAATCAACAAAATAAATAAAACAGCTTTCAGAGTCTCCATGAGATAAGAACCAGATTAGAAACTTGTAGGGGATTTGATATGATAGGTCATAAGATAAAAAGCTCTTCAGAGTCACTATTGTATTTCGGAAAAGGAACAGAGTATCAGATATAGAAATTTAAATTATATGATAAGAAGATAGAAATGTCTTCATTTAATCATTTATACCATACAATTTATACAAAATTTGAAGTCCAACAAGCACAGGCAAGTTTAAATGTAACATGTATCCACAAACAGAAATGTGTTCATCTTGAAAAAGCATGCAACAAAAACAAGTCACTCAACACAATCCAAAATGACAAAGTGAAATTATCAGATATATGACAAAGTGGGCAAATGTCAATGACAGTCATAGTATATACAAAGAAAAGATAAAAGGCAAACCTGCAAAATAAATGTGGTGCCAAGGATGCGCATTGCCCATTTCACAAATTGTGCGACGCTAGAATCCACACCACCATCTTTTGAAATAACGAATCTCCTAACAATCCAATAGCCTAATGCAGCTCCAGCCAGGATGATCCCCACTAGCACAAAAACTGTAACCTGTGAACAAATAAAGGAGGGGGAGGAGCATCTGAGTTATAATAACTTGCGTTTGCAACCTAATAAAAGTTGCTGGCAACCTGCTAGAGTTACACAGCATAAACCAAAGAAACCATCTTAGAGGTGCGAGGTGGAAAATAATAGCTAAAGGATAAAATCTAATTATCTAAAGAATTGAGGTTGAGCATGGTCTGGAATATTAAATTTCCATACTTTAAAAAGAGGAAATTACTTTTCTATTGATCTCACAATATTTTTTGCTGACCTAGACAAAGAAATTAGCATTCCAAAAGGATATTTCACGTGAAATAAAGCCCAAGGGATCAAAAGCTACCTCATGGAATTTAAGAATACCAACTGCAATGTAAAGGAGATAATAATGATTTACTTACTGTCTGCTACAAGAATACAACAGATTAAATCAAACGGAAAATGGAGTTTAAAGAATATAAACAAATTTCTAATTGCACAGTTTTTCAGGATAAGCCAAAGTGAGTGTATTTTATTCTAGATCAAGATATACATACAGAATAGATTTCATAGTGACCTCCTTTAGGCATGCCATGTGTAGAACCACCCCAACACAGAATATTCTACACACCGACTGTCTGTACACAAATATTAAAGAATAAACAGACCAGAAAAAGAGAAGCACTAAATGCTAACTCAGCTTGAGTCAGAAAGAATTAATGTGTAAAATTCCAATTATTGTCATCACTTGAGCAAAGAATTGCACGCAAAGGTTCAAATGGGTCTTGGAAAAAAAAAGGCAAAAAGGTTTTAGATTCTGAAAATGCATATACAACTCAATCCATTTGCTAGAATGTAGAACAAAAGATCTTAAAACAAACAAATATCCACAAAATCATGCAAGAATCTTACTGGATTGTGCATCTCTTCGCTCAGCCCAAAACTCTGAAGAATTGAATTTATGAAGACAGAGAAGTGGTGCAAAAGGAACGACCCTGCTCCAAGCTGAAACAACACAGAAATAAGATCCACAGTTTTTTAAATAATAAGTAATAACATCAATCATTAATTTTTTTCATTAAACATGAAGACCTGCTGGTGATTTGGTGATCAACAAAGACCAGGATTAAGGTAAACTCACCACTGATCCAGATACGGCAAGGTAAAAGATATTTTTTCTGCCAGTTGGCAACAATTTCATGCCCTACATTTGAAATAAGAATAAGTTAGTAAATGGATAAATAAAGAGCAAGGTAAACCTGAAAAGCAGTCAAACAAAATGAGAACCATGGAATAAGAAACAACATTAAACTAGATACCTGAAAAAGAAGGATAATAATAACAAGAAAGACTCCTATGGCCATTGAACTGCTGTAATAAAATGGAACCCAACTGCTAACAATGGGAGCCAACAACAATAGTATGAATCCCAATGCCAGACAAACAAGTCGCCATTGCTGAAAATCTGCAGAAATATATAAATGATATGATTGCATAGATGGTAAAGAAACTTAATAAAAAAACAACAGATAGGAGTAAAATAAATAGAGCACAAAATGTTAAGATAAAAAAAAACAAACCTTCTTCAAGAGCAACTACAACAGAACCTGGTATTTCATCAGTGAATCTCACATCAATATATCTTTTCTCATATGGAGAAATAACAGCACTCCAGATTCCCTTTTGGACACTTTCAAATTCGGCCTTTTCACATTGGCACCATCCAAGTGAATTATTCCTGCATGTGATCCCCAAGTGAGAAGCAACAATCTTCACAAACTTTGTAATTTGAAGCTAAATGCGTGGAAGTGAAAAAAGACTGACTGTACCAAAAAGACTTGAGAACTGAGAGAGAAGGTAGAGTAACAGTAAGAATATTGAGAATAATGTGCACAGCATGCGCTCTGCACCTACCTGTGGAGACAAACCTGGATCCTGTTATGAAATTTCTCAGGAATTTCAGCTGAGGGAGCCAAAGTAATGCGGAATGAACTTGCATAACTTCCAAGTTTCAATCTTGAGAGGCCATATACATGAACACGTTCACATCTTAACAAGTCTTTAACAGCAGGTCCAGGAGTAGATATTTTCCCAGAAAGTGACAAGGCATGGATACTCAAAACCGGGCTTTCAAGATCAATTCCTGCAGTTGTAACATGTAGAGATTCTTTCAAAACACAGTGAGGTGGAAAGGGAGATATATAGCAACAAAATTCTTAAAACAGAGAACACACATTATACAGATGACGTGAATATTTTGGTCTGAATTACAGCTTAGCTAGATATAAAGCATGTTAGATTCCTCTTATTCCCTAGAAAACAAGCACATGGCTCACTAAGTCACAGCATAAAGTCTCTCACAATTAGTATTATGTTAATATGGCAGATTTTATCCCTCTTTTGATAATCTTGCTACTGCCTGATAAATGATGTGGTTAAAAACTGATTTGCCATAAGAGGAAATTTATACATTGTAGAACAATAAATTCAGGTAGTTCTCAGGTACAGTAAACTCAACAAAAATTGATGAAATTTGCCAAAAATGTGAAATTGAAATGAGAAGAAACAAAGCATATTCTCCAACTTTGATGTTCTGCTCATTCAAAATAGAATATGATGATAACAAACACACCCCTCATTCTCTCATCCACACCCAAGCCCAAGAGAAGATTTAAAAAACAAAAAAACAAAATAGAGAGATGTAGCCTACAATTTTTCAACCATTTACTATATGTTTGATTATATGATCAGGTAAGCAATTTACTAGTGCATAACCAGAACACAGTCCCCATATATATTTATTTACGTCAAACAACTAGAACTGAAATTGGAACATCGAAAAAAGAGTCGAGTGAGATCAATCATTCTGACGAAAGGGGACTCGATCACAATACCGTCAATCTTCTGCTAGATTTATCGCTTATCAGTCAATAAATGCATAAGTTTTGGTTGATTAAAATTGAAGAAAGGGCCTGTATTTAAGACATAGTTCACGTCCTCGCTCTGCTTACAAATCACACAGGCATTAAATAAATAAAAAAAGACACAACAATAAAGAAATTTCATTGAATTCCCTAACCATCCGACAAAGTGGAGGCTGCTGTCGAGTACAGTGCGAAGATAAAGAAACCCTAAGATACATTAAAAAGACCCCATTGTTTCAATTTCAACTCAGCAATCTAACATGCAGCACAGGTCAAAAACCCGAAAACTTTCATTAAGAAAAACAATAAGAAAAGGCAAGAAGGTCACCTCTGATCGCGGTCTCCTGATTGCCGGCTGAAAATGCAGGCGAATTGATAAAGACGAAGAACAGAAGAAGAAATAACCCCATGCCTCTGGAGTCCGGCTAGCTTCTGTTCGGCAAAGAAGGAGAGCGAGAAAGAAATGAACGATGGGATTTAAAATCCCGCGCTTTGTCGCTTCGATTTTCCTTTTAATCGCATCCGGCCATCCGCTGGTTACTTGTAAATTGTGTTGTAGGTAACAGATAGAACTTATATAGCTCCTTTTTTTCCCTGAAAGCTTGAAGAGTACGCGTACGTTAGCGTTCAAAAAAGGCTACCCCACTCTTTTTTTTTTTTTTGCAAGGCTTCTCTTCATTAACGCGTTCCTTGTGACACTCACCGACTTCATTGAAAAGCCCATTGGGCCCATAAGATAACCCAATAGTTCGCTAACCTCCCGACTTCAATGGAACAATGAGTACTCCGCCGGAAAAAAAAAAGAAGAAGAAGAAGAAGAAGAAGAAAAATTGCCCAAAAAAAACTCACTACAAATTTACTTGCTAAAAAAGAGTTGGGATAGCTTCTAATAATAGATCCTTCGCTAGCATTAATTGCTCAAGGCTAAATGGTGTAAATATTGTTGTCGTAAAAAAACAAACGTGAAGCAAGGTTTTTTTTATCTACATTTCACACAAGATTTTTAACTATCATGTTAACACTAATATAAGGTCATTTGGTAAATATATCACAAAGTCATTCACTGTCAACAATTTAGAATACTAGAAGCAAGGTTCTTCAATCATATACAATGATTCTTTCAGTGAATGAATTTTAATTTTAATTATATGCAAGAAAACTTTTATTTATTCAACTAACATCTTTTGACATTTTAAAAATTTTTAACCTGAAAGTATTTTAAAATATTAGAAGCAAAGGTTTTCAATTAAATGCAGTGATTATTCCACTACATGCACTTGAACTTCAATCATATGCAAGAAAACTTTCATTTATTCAAATAACATTTTTTTGATATTCTAAAATTTTTAGTTTAGAAGCATTTTGGAATAGTATGAGTTGGGGCATTCAATCATGTGCAGCGATTCTTCTTCTATGTGCATTTAAGTTTTAATTATATATAAGAAAACTTTTATTTATTTAAATATCACTCATTAATTTTCTTTGTGAATATTTTTAGAAGCATATATAATTTTTCTTTTTCGATATTCGATTGATTTTCAATAAAATATAATTTTTTCCACATATTTGAATGAGACTTTTGTATATTTGAATATCTCATTAATTTCCTCTTATCAATACTTTTGGAAGCACATTAAATCACTTTTACAGCAGACAGTAAAAAAAGCTTAGAGGAGACAAGGATGATGAGGATGAGAAGTGACTCTGGCTTCGATGAGAGAGGATGGGGAATGATTCCATATCATAAGAGTTAAGTTTGGGGATTGGACAAAAAACTAGAGAGAGATCAACCAACCAATATCTTGCCTTACTCTCCATCATCATCGTCAAAATCATGACCACTCACTGCTGCAATTATCATAGTCTTTAGGAATCACTGAGTTGCGGCCATAACAATGCCAAATATCACAAGAAAGTGTTTGGTTGAGGATAATTTAGTCATTTAACTCCTAAACATACCAGCACTGCAGGATCAAGGTTCCTCCCTAAATTTCAAGTCATTCTAACGAATGAGTATTGTGGTCTTTTTTTTTTGGAACAATTTTCCCAACAAAAAAAAAAACATATATACCTAAATAATAATTTTTTTTTTGGCTGACATCTTTGTAGAGCGCGCTGATGCTAGCGTTAAAAAGAGGCTACCCTTGTTCAAAACAAAAAAAAAACCAAAAAAAAAAGGGCACCTACCCTTCATCAATCGTTCATTGGAATACTCACAGGCTGCAATGAAAAGCCCATTCGGCCCAAAAGATAACCCAATAGTTCACGTAATTGACATGGCCGAGGCCTTTGACTACAGACAACCCTTTAACTTCTATAATATATAATTTATAATGATAATAATTTGAATGAATTGAATATATAAAAAATCTAAATAATCTATCTATGCTATTTGCTAATAAATATGTCAATATAAAAGGTTAAATCGGTGTGCTCCAATCAAATATATAGTACATAATTTAATAAAAAAATCGTTTTGTGATGATAAAGATTATAAATATTTGTTATTATAAATTATATATACATATATGTATATGTATTTCTTTAATGCAGAATTAATAATAAAAATATAAATTTTGAAAGAATAATAAAAATATAACCATTAATATGAAATTGTATACTGTCTGTTAAGAATGTGCGTGCGTGCGAATACTTTTTTGGTGAAAAAAAAAAAAGAAATCTCACGCACTTGGTGACATGGTGATATCTGAATCTGAAATCTAAATCTAAAATGAAATAAAAACTGAAAAGTACACCATGGAGAAAAGAAAAGATATTTGTTAGCAAAAAGAAAAAAGAAAAAAGAAAAGGAAAAGATATTTCAGAAGCCGAAGCCGGGAAAGAAGATATGCTCCACTGCCACATCCAAAGAAGCCCATAATTCCTACTGCTAGGCTCGCTGTTGTGTTCGTCGTTCATCTTTCCGTGGCAGTTTAGAGTGCTGAAATTTTAAATTCTAAGTTCTTCTCCAAATGCTTGACTGAAACGAACGCTTTACTCCTTTCAAATATTCGTCACTCCTTTTGGTCTCTCTTTCCATTCCATGGGAACTCTCACAAGTTGTAGTTTTATACCTTTGAATTCCGAATTCCGTTCCAACCCTGTTCGACGCGCTTTCAGGGAGAGAATTCAATACCATCGGCTCAGCAGATTGAGGGGTTCGTGTTATTTCTGCAGACAAAGATCGAAATCAGGCAGGTATATCGATTTTGGTAGGTTTACTTGCTTTAGCAGCAATAACGACACTAATGATGAAGGGGAAAGCGGTAGTCATGCCTCGAAAGATTCTAATTTGACGACCACACTAGCTGAAGGGGCTGAGGAGAGAAATGAAAATGGCTTGAATCCTGAGAAGTCAAGGTCCCCGGTTTCTTCAAGGGTACTTAACTCTCTGTTCTCTGTTTTATGTTTTTGGGTCCTTCCACATATTCTGATTTTTTCATGATGCTTTAAATGGCATGAGATTTTTGCTTCTTTATCTAATTTGATGGAATGAACATATAGTAAGAGGAAGCTGAAGCAACACACTTGTCATGTTAAAATAAATGTAAAACCATTATTATCTGGCGAGTGCCAAATGATGATGGGTGTCCAGGTGATAAATTTATGAGAAGATTTTGTAGTTAGCTCTCCTCCTCAATAATCTTGGCACCTGTATTTTGTTCATCGTTAATAACGCTTGCCTAATTTTTTTTTTTTTTTTGTGCCCGTTTTACTGCATTTACGTTGACTGATATGAATTCAAATAAAAGAAAGGTCCTTTAATGAACGATCTTGTGCTTCTCAATGCCTGCTCTACTTGTCTGCTATTGTTAGTATGATTTTCTATCTTGCGATTTATTTTTTCCATGGTACTCGTTTACTGAGAGCCCCCTGATAAATATTTTCTGTGGAAGTATAAGGATTGTCAGTTATCGTTCTTGATTATGTTCCTTTATTTCGCTTCTTCAGTCATCTTTATCCTCAGTTGGGCCAGCATACAACAATTTTCAAGTTGATTCTTTCAAACTCATGGAACTCCTCGGGCCTGAGAAGGTGGATCCTGCTGATGTAAAGCTGATTAAGGATAAGCTTTTTGGTTATACAACCTTTTGGGTGACCAAAGAGGAGCCTTTTGGTGACCTTGGAGAGGGTATACTTTTCCTTGGAAATTTAAGGGGGAAGAGAGAGGATGTATTTGCCAAGCTTCAAAGTCAGCTAGTTGAGGTCACAGGTGATAAGTACAACCTTTTTATGGTGGAAGAACCTGATTCAGACAGTCCTGATCCTCGTGGTGGGCCACGCGTTAGCTTTGGTTTGCTGCGGAAGGAAGTTTCAGAGCCCGGGCCAACAACACTTTGGCAATATGTGATTGCTTTGTTGTTGTTTCTTCTTACCATTGGTTCCTCAGTGGAGCTAGGAATTGCTTCTCAGGTAGGTTGGTTACTGATTCTCTGTAAGCATCAGGTGCTGATCAGTAAATGTTGATGAAAAAACCATTATATCTCAAACGCTTCTAAATTTTATTCGTCACATCAATATTGTCTAACCAACTTCTGTTATTTAAAACTGGTTTGTTGATTTCATGTTTTTGATTCATCAGATAAATAGACTGCCTCCAGAAGTTGTAAAATACTTCACAGACCCCAATGCTATTGAACCCCCTGATATGGAGCTACTATTCCCCTTCGTTGAGTCAGCTTTGCCTGTAGCATATGGTGTCTTGGGGGTTCTGCTATTTCATGTAAGCATTAGTTCTTATCATTTGTTGGATTTTTGTCACATAATTGCATTTCACTAAAATATCTTTGTCAGTGATTACAGAACTTGGAGTTATTTTCTGCAGACCGTTGTCTGATTTACCCTGTCTTCATTATAGAAATGTTTGCCTTGGCTGATCTAATTAACTTGCTACTTATCACTATCCACTTTGACTAGTATACTTCGTATATAGTGCATGTAAGTTGTATGGTGGTTCTTTGATTAGGATGAGATCCAACCTGATTAGGTGCGGACAAATTTCATTATGTTGCGATTGTCTGTGGAGCTGTTGCTTGGGATTAGACAATAACTGGTCAAAGATACTCTGATTACTTGGGCTGATACTCTCTACCTTACATGAATCTGATTAGGAAATCAAAATCTTTTCCCATAAAATCTGCCTTTGATGTAATTATGAAATCAGCATTCCTGTCACGTATTGCTGACTGACTGATGAAATTTTCGTGTTAGTAATGAATAGTTTCACGAGTTAGTTTGTGGATTCCGAAGATCCATTTTCCCATTGTACCATGAGCCCTTAGTCTCAGGCCAACTACTTCTTTAGTATTTTAAAGTTTCCACGCCACACATATTAATTATATTTTACTTAATCTGCTTTCTGGAAAGTATCACTAAAATTTTCCAAGTACCCAGTTATGTTCCTAGATTCTTTGGATGTCTACCTGATTGATTTGGCTATATGCAGGAAGTTGGACACTTCCTGGCAGCTTTTCCAAAGAAAGTGAAACTAAGCATTCCTTACTTCATTCCAAACATCACTCTTGGCAGTTTTGGCGCAATTACTCAGGTGGGCTAATCTAATTCTTCCCGCTTATAAATTTAACTTGGAATGTGCAATTGATATTGAAATATTTTCTGGGTTGAATCTTGTTGGTCATTTTTTTAAATTGGGAGCATGAGCAACAGTATAAGTTATATAACATTATCCGGCAGAGTGAAACTTGTTAAGGTTTAGTTTGCATATTTGAGTGACGATCCATATTTTTTTCTTCTGCAGTTTAAATCCCTTCTTCCTGATAGAAGCACAAAGGTGGACATATCACTTGCAGGCCCATTTGCTGGTGCTGTACTATCTTTTTCAATGTTTGCTGTCGGCCTGCTACTTTCATCAAATCCAGCTACAACAGGAGATTTGGTGCAAGTCCCTAACATGTTATTTCAAGGTTCTTTGTTTCTTGGACTCATCAGTAGAGCCATGCTCGGTTATACGTAAGTTTCATTTGTTTTTGAGCCTTTAATGTGTTTAAAACTTGTTAGCTTTATGCTGAATTGGTTCTTGTGATATCTTCTCTTCAGAATTAATAAGTTGATATCCATTGGATTAGAGTGAAAATGCTTACAACCAAGGCAAGGCAATTGGTTTTTACCTTGGTTGGCGGGGAAATTCCACTTGGTCTTAGCACACTGCAGATTATTCTCTTGCAAGCAGTGTAACTGGTTTGTTTTTGAAAAAATCAAGGCAGAGTTCTTATCAGAAGCCAATAGACCTTATTCTTTCTGATTCTTCTTGCTGATCTGAACTCGTGGCTCGTGAGTTGAAAAGTGAAAGCAAAATTCTTTTACCGGCAAGCCACAATAGACCTTATTCTTTATACTAACAAATTCCTGCCTCTTTTAAGTCATAATACCAGTTTGAAAAAAGCTTGGATGTTCAAATTTTTATACTTGACAATCTCACCTGTATGCTCTCCATGAAGATAATCATCTTCTTGAAACACAAGCATGAGAATTTGTTTAGGGTGGTCATGTAGGACAAGTGAGGGGAGGGGAGGGGGAGGGAGAAAAGAGGGGAAAAATAGAAAGAAATGAGGGACAGTGACCGCCAATGCTCAATATTATTCAATTCACCAGAAAAGGTCTAACAATTGACATCAGGTGGTTGAGTGCAGCCCTTTGTGTACAGTAATTAGATATGTTCCATGCTTATGTGTATAATTAATTATAGTTCACATTGATCCATTGCTGTTCTCAATGTGCAGAGCAATGCATGCTGCAACTGTTTCAATTCATCCTCTTGTAATTGCTGGCTGGTAAAGCATATTTCCTGTATAGATGATCACTGACTTTATTCTTGTTTTGTAATTTGATCGCTATCACCTTTTTTATGACCTCATAGGTGTGGCTTGACGATACAAGCTTTTAACATGCTTCCTGTCGGATGCCTTGATGGTGGAAGAGCAGTGCAGGTGTGTTACTTCATCTATTGAGCTCCAGGGAGGAAATTAGTTTTTGCACTTGATTACTGATTATTCCGGACCTGAGGCTTGTGAACAATTTCATATTTTTGGAATTTGGCTGGTGATGATAGTAATATGTGAGTTTAAAAAGAAAAGAAAATCACTATTCTAAACTAAATTTGCACCAGGCTGAAGACCTTCATTGATTCATTAGATCTTTACTAATATGAATGGAGCATGCTAATATGTGGCATGTTTTTGTAGGGTGCATTTGGAAAAAGTGCATTGATTGGCTTTGGCTTGACAACTTACACGTTGCTTGGATTAGGAGTGGTATGCCTATTCTGCTATGATATATTATAAAATCATGAACAACCAGTCAGATATAATTCAGCAGACACTTTTAGACTGTATTGCCCTAATGCTCCATGCCAGCCATCCTTCTGCGTGTGTGTTTCTTTTTACTTGATTCAATATTGAAATTATTAGTGACAGTATGATCATCCTTGCATCTCCAGCTTGGTGGGCCTCTTTCACTTCCTTGGGGACTCTATGTTTTATTATGTCAGGTACTCGTCTTAAGAGGAAATGACTAAACCAAGAAGGTATTGCTATTATTTGTGAACTTTCAGATTGAATTTATGCACTTTTTCAGAGGACACCGGAGAAACCATGCTTGAATGATGTGACGGAGGTTGGAACATGGAGAAGGACCCTGGTGGCGGTTGCTACTTTTCTTGTTGTCTTGACTTTGCTTCCTGTTTGGGATGAGCTTGCAGAGGAACTGGGTATAGGTCTTGCAACCGCATTTTGATAGGTGATGGCCGTGATGCGTTGAGTAAATCCTTTCTCAAAAAAAGCTTTTCTATTTATTAGATAGGTAAAGTCACAGCTAAAGCGAAACATTTTTGAGGTTTTTTCGAGTGATGAACCCAGTGTACTTTATTGGGCCAAAAATGTAAATTAGTTCGATTTTATACCTATTCATCAAAAATAGAAGATACAATTATGGTCTATTATTATTACAAACTAAACTTGGTTGAAGTGATACTTGTCAGATGGACAATAAAAAAGAGATGCAATTTACTATTGGAGGCATGAGGATAGCGTGAATCAGTGCTGCAAAACGCAAAGATGAAAGAACTCTAAGATGAACATCTGTTCTACCCATGAAAACGCATCGAAGATGTCAAGGTCAAAATTGGATCCTGAATTTCAATTTTACATCATTAATTAATAGCAAGAATTCTGAACATCCCCATTTTAAATGACTTGTCGACGGGATCGATTCTCGTGATAATCTCAAATTCTCAATCTTTACGCTGCATTGCATGAAGTAATGGTTAAATGTAGTTGGTTCCTCGGGCCCGGACTGCGAATGTATATTTTTTGATACGTGTTACGTTGTCTGAGGCTGTATTGTACAATTTATTTACTAAATAAGAAAACGAAAAGTATCTACAATGTACGAATGATATAAAATAACTAAAGTTGATATTTAAACGTTGTTAAACCTAATTAATAACAATTTAGAAAAATTAATTTTTTAATTCTTCAATTTTTCACTTATTTATAATTCAGTTTTTCAATTATGACTCGTTACAATTAAATCTTTCAATTTTTAACTCACTTATAATTTAAAATTCTTATCAAATAAGAGGGATAAAAAATACTCATATTGCCTAAAAAAATTTCTCTTGCTCTTTAATGTGGATATAAGTTAACATGAAAAAAAACTGACAAAAATTACGAGACTTAATTATAAGTGAGTTAAAAGTTAAAAGATTGAGTCATAGGTGAGTCATAATTGAAGGACTGAATCGCAGTGAGTTATAATTGAGGAATTAAGTAATAACAAATCATAATTGAGAGACTAAAACATTAATTTTCCCTAGCAATTTTATCAATGTGATTTTTTGTACTAGTACATATGCAGGTCTAAATATCTAACCTAAAATTAAGTGCATTCCACACAAACAACCATAGCTGGTATAATTTGTGTGTAAGTAAATGTAAAAATCCAATGATATGGAATGACTTAATAAATTATACTGTATAATAATTACTTTCAATCACTTGTGCAGACGCTGGCCCAAAAAAAAAAAAAAAAGATCACGTGCATACGAAGCAAGATAAAATTTTGTTGTTCCACCAAAAAAAAAAGGTTCTCAGCTGGTATCTAACTACTAAACCCATGCAAAAGAAAATAATAATCGAACATCCATTCCAAAATACTATAAAAGGTGAAATAATAATGTACCAAATGAATTCTTAATATTTTCGGGAAAAATATGAATTCTTAAAATTAAAAAAAAAAAACATAGAAAGAGGGGGGTTCAAATGCGGTCGGGTTGTGATGCGGTCCCTTCTCATCTAGGCGGTTGGCCCTGTCACCTGACATTCGCACGTGCAGCGGAATGATCAAGCAGCAAGCTTAGCTCAGCAGCTGATTCCTCCATTTTATGTCCGATGAATGAGCTTCCTAGAACTCATTCTTTATTTGGGTTCTGCTTACAAAAGTACAGGAATGTACGTAGTCCTTCTCAATTTTTGTTTTTAACGCAAGATCACAGATAACTGTGCAAAAAAAAAATTGTTTAGGTTATGTCAGAAATTATACAATTTCTACACTTTAAAAGGTGGTCCGTCAGAATTTGTAGTGTCAAAATTATTATTAGAAACTTAACGGACAAGCCAATTCATACATTTATTGACTAGAAGAGAAGGATTAGATGTGTTGCAGAGTGATTTTCACGGCCTTTTGAATTGCTTTCCTGCTCGTTTTTTCTTTGCTTGCGATTCGGAATGCTTCTTTTGTTTTTCCTTTCCGCCAGGGGAATTATAAGTTTGTTTTGTTTTTTATAGGTGTAGATGGACTCTTTTTACTTATTTTTTTGATATAATATTGACTTGACTTTAAAAAAAAAAATACATCTATTAGCTTCTATTATTGTCTTGGATGGAAGTGAAAGCTATGTCACTAGCTAGCAAGGATGCTCTCTTGATGTAATATGTGATAATAATTAATTAAGATAATTAGAGTTTGTCTTAAATATTAGGATTATTATCCATTAAGGATATTCAAATAATAAAATTTATAAATTAGAATTAAAATTTATTATTTTATTTTATATCATTATCTTAGATTTATTTATGTTAAATAATATGAGATATTATCATCCGTATCTTTTTTAAATTGGATTTAAGATTTAGGATTTAGATTTATTATTTTATTACTATTTTAGGATAAAGTATATATTTATTCTTTTGACTCTATACAACATTTTATTTTAATCTCTTAATTTTATAAAATATATTTTTAATCTTTTAATCTTAATATTATTAATTTTATTTTAATAAAGTTTTATATTAAATTTTTAAATATTGATAAAATATTCTCAAATGTTAACATAAATATCTTATATTAAGTTTAATTTGTTTAATGACAATGATTGACATAAAAAAATTATCATTTAAAATTAAAAATATTAAAATTAAAGAATTAAAAAAATACTTTATAAAATTAAAGAATTAAATTAAAATTTATATATAAAGTTAAAGAATTAAAAATACATTTTAATCATTATTTTATCATTTCAGAACTTTATAAATAGAATTAAATTTTTTATTTATATTTAATTTTGATTATTATGAAATAGAGTTTCGACCTCTCCTCTCATTTTTCTCTCTCTTCCCCTCCTCCGGTCCTCCCCTCCTTGGTTTACATCACCTCTTCTGTAGGATGGCCAACTTAACGCATGCATGATGCAATTGAACCTTTCAAACGCATCGATCCAACACATGGCTCTTTGAGAGGAGTTCTTTAGGTTCACTTAAGCTGCAGATTGATCTTATTATAATCTAGGATTCAATATAATAATTCTAAGACAATGTATCAACGCGTCAAGTTTAATTATTATCTTACTGCATGAAAAATTGAAAAATATCAGGACTGTTAGAAGAAACCTTTGTGCCCAAACTCGACGTCTCATGTTCTTGTCGTGGGACGGGGAATTAATTACCGGTACTTCGACATGGATTTTCCATCAAAACTTGTCAGCCATCAGAAAATTATGCTCTTTATAATTGAGAGCATCCCTTTGATTGGAGACCCAATAATGAATCCCTCTCCTCTTTTTTATACTGAACTATCTGAGGGCAACTACGGGAATCCACGTCATCATTCACAAAATATATTGACGGAGAAAGGATGTTTTCATTAGCTGCTCTTTTACTGCAGCTATAGTCTATAGGTATTTATCAGTAGTTTTAGTTGTACAGCAGGTATAACTAAAATACATAAACAAAAATGGGTGCCAAGTGATTAAGGGTGAAGGATCTCATAGTTGAAAACATGGGGAATCCTGCTTTCTTGTTCATCGTCTTCCTCGTCCTTGGACAAGCGAGAGAAATGAAGAGGGTCCAAGCTGTGGGAAGAAGGTGGGGCCTCCATCGCAAGGTCAAAACCAGAAGGGCTGAAGCTGCTGCTCATGTTCATCATGAGATTGGTGGAAGCAGATGAATTGTTGGAGTACGCTGGCTGGAGTCCTATGTTCATGTTTGGCTGCTGCTGCTGCGAGCTCTGTACAGCACTTGCTAATGCATACCTACTGTTCATCAGCTGACTTTGCACCATTCCCAGCTCTGCTTGCAGAGATGCCACCTGAATTCACAGCTTCAATAAATGAATCCTTTTGATTTTTCCTCCTCATCATAAATCAATTAATTACTTTCACATAATTAAGCGCATTTATTTTCATTTTCTTGCTGCTCGTCGATCGGTGCGAAGTATGATCATGGATGATCGACAAGAGAGTTCCACACTTATTTTGGCTTATTATTAGTGATATAAATGCCTTGGAAATCAGGAAGTTGATGGTCTCGATTCATGCAAGTCGACCGATCATTAATTATATCCTCGATATAACCAAGAAGGTGCAAGCTCTCTTTCCTTTTCGTGGTTCTCGAGTTTATTCGAGTCTGAGTCTCTCTTCAGGCAATCTCGATCAAGGTCCCTCGGCGCGCGCACGGATTCCTTATTAGCTTGCTGAATTTAGAATCTTACCTGCTAGCTCCGGAAGTAAGCAAATCTTAACTAAATATGAACCGCTTTGGACCATAAAATAATGCAAGACGACACACACGTGTATGTGAAATTAAGAACCTGTTGCTGCAAAGAAAAAATAGTGGCAACACAGCCATAAACAGGATCGGACAAGCGAGCTTGAGCCTCGTAGGATATGGTAACCACTGCTTCTTGGCGGCGGTTGACGGGAATATGAAGCAAGAGCTTAGAGACATTGCTAGCGCCGAAGACCTTGTGAACGGCGGCGAAGCGGGCGGACCCCTGATCGGAGCTAAAGTGGGGAGCGAAGATGCAGCCAGCAATGCACTTCCTGCGGAGGAACTTGCAGGCGCCACAGGGAGGGGAGGATGCGGCGGAGGCTGGTGAGGGTTTAGGGTGGCGAGCGGCGGAAATGGGATGGCGCCGAGGGTCAGCCATATGGAGAAGGAAGGAAGAGAGACAGAGGAAAGGGAAAAGAGTGGGGCTTTTTGGGGGGAGCGGTGCAGAGGAGGTGATGGTTACGGGGAATAATATGCGGAAGAATGCACGTTAGTCTCGTGAGGGGTTGGCGAGGTGATTGTGGTGAGCTTTCTGTTGACGTTATGGTTGGTGAGAGGCACGTGCAAAGGAAGCCACGTGACCCATCCTATCTATTCTGTTTCTTGAACTCTTGTTTATTATTTATTGCAATGAAATCAAACAAACTTCTCTTTTCCTTCTGTAATTATGTCAATAACTTTTTGTTTAAAAAATTATTTCTTTTTTATATTGTGTGTCTCTAATGATCCTCGTTCCCAGTACGTTTGAAGGGAATATTTAAGTTTATGCATGAGTAATGGTGATAGTTAAACTATTTATTATTGCAATGAAATCAAACAAACTTCTCCTTTCCTTCCAACGTTTGAAGGGATTTGTTGGTTCCAAAAAAGTATTGCCGTATATATATGAAACCTGAAAGTTTTGGTTTCGTGGGAAAGCACAAGGTCTGGGCGGCTCTTCGCGTGAGATGGCAATCCCAAACATGCATGGATGTCATGGTCGGGCCCACATCCAAGATTTTCCTTCTCAGTTTCCTTTTGGGGCCGCAAAACAGATCATTCCGCCGTTTTTATTGTGTGTCACACGCGCGCGCGCGCGCGCGCTTGTAACTGGATTGCGTAACAGCAGGCACCAGATGAAAGGATGCAGCACAATCTAGAGGTTAGAGAGACCATGGGCTTGTTCCATTTTTATTCTCATTTTTTATTTTTAAAATTATTTTAAAAATAAAAATAAAAAATTATTTTAAAAAAATAAAATAAAAATATGTTTCATTTATATTAGTTTAAAGTCAACTTTAAAAATTAAAAAATTAATTGATAATGACGATTGTTGGCAACTAATGATGATGGTTTATGATAGTAATTGATCAAGTTGATTGTAATTCCTAATAATTAAAGATGGTATATTTTTTAAAAAAAATTTTAAGAAATTTCTATTTAAAAAAATAGAAAAATTTTAAAAATAATTTGATTTAAAATATTCATCCAAATGAATTTTTAAATTTTTTTTCAAAAACCGAAAACAAACCCACCATGTATTTGCCAATATGCTCGACAGCTAGTCTAAAAACACAATCTTTGACGAGCAACGCTAATCAAGGATCTTGCACCATATCTAGGGACTTAAATTATTTCATGTACTTTTGGCCAAAACAAATTATTTCGTGTAATATTCTCACTAGTCGTTAATGTGAGGCAATTTTAAAATTTTTTTTATCCTTAATATAAGATAAAGTTAGAATAATTTTTTTCTTTTAATTTTATCTTTTGTTTGTTTATCATAATTTGAATTATTAAATAAATATTTATTATAATTATTAATTGAAAGCAAATGAAAAATGAAAAAAATATATTTTTAAATAATCTTAATAATATAACAATCATTTTTTAATAAATATGAATTGAGTTTATCTTATAATATTAATTATGGGAAGGAGCATAATAATATATAGATTTTGAAAGAAGCCTTTAAGTTTTTTTTTCTAATTCACGAGCATTCTTATATTTGAGATAATCCCATTCTAGACATTATTAGATATTAAATATGTGCAACTCTTATAATAAAAATTAAAATATTAGTATATCATGTTACTAAAAAATTAGATGAATATGTTAGATCCAATTCAGTTAGGGGGAAAAGTATTAAATCGAACTGGAAGAAAGACAAGACTTAGGTAAAAACTAGACTTCTTCCCTTACATTGCATAGGTTAAAATTAAAGAATTTAAAACAAATATTATTGATATTATTAATATCAACACGTTTGAGATGATTAAATTCTCAAGAGTTCCTCTATTCAATTATTTTTCTTCTTCTTGAATATTTTATTTGTACACATTTTGTCTTTATTTCTCGATCCTATAGTGAATAAAGATTTTCACTCACTCCAAAGTTCTAACATCTATATAAATGAGTTCTGTGACCAATTCATCTCCAAATAGAGAAAAACATACAATAAAATTGTGAAAATCAGTTGATAGCAGAGATATAACAGTATTTAGAAATAAAATCATAAATGAATGGGAAACAAAAGTACTTAATTGTATAATTCTCATACAAGAAAAATAAACTTGCTCTTAACTAGGGGGAGTGAGAGGTGACAATAATTCTCACAAATTTATGTGGAAATTCATTGTTTCTATTATTACTATCTTCAGCACCACTTCTTTTTGCCTCGTCATCAGTGTGACGATCAACATCCATAGATTCAGCATTTGAAAGATCATTACCCTTTATTTCATCTACTTGATCTTCAATCAACTAAAACCATGAAAAATTTTATATGCACATCACTGTAGATGTGATAGTAGCATAAAGTGGACATCGATGAAAATGAGGCTTCTTTCTTACTATAGCTTATTCAATACTAACAATGCCATGCAGATTTAATTGAACTTTAACTTTAACCCTTGTCTAACCATAATAGGATCTATGGAAAGGAGCAGGCTAAATAGAAATGGCCAATGAATAAATAAGCTTGAAAATTAACCTATAGACGATGGAAAAGGTAATAAAGGTGACATTAAGATATAAAGTTTCCACCTCAGCACCACCATAATTACAAATCCTTCAAAATTCACCCTCCACTTGTAGTAACATGTTCTCTCCTACAAGCACAGACAATGAAAGTGATTACCATGTGCACATAAAAAAAGCTAACCAAGTACCATAAAAGGAATGAGACATTGTGCAATACACCATTGACTTGAAAACAAATCATGCTAACAAATTATGATGAAAAAAATTGTGCAAATAAGAACTAATTGTAGATCATAGTAAATCAAACTACTTGAGAATCCTATAGTTTGGTATTCTTCTTGAAACAATTTCAACGGCATAAGCTAGAGTCATACAAGCACACAAATTTTACTAAATGAAACTATTAGAGGGTGTAATTGTGAAAAGGAAGGCCAACACTTGATCCACATACACAAATCAAAACCCTAATTGTACCTTACTGATAATAGATGAAATTTTTAAAGAGTGAATTTATAATTTGGATCATTAAAGATACCATCCTACTTTGTTCATGTCAAAGAAAAGATAGGGCATCTTGGGTATCAATGGAGTCTGAGCTTTCATATCATAAAAGATTGAAGTTCCAGTAACTACTCCCCCACTAAAAGGACATGACAAAATACATGATTTCGTTAGATTTATGTGATGGAAATGAAAAGGACAAAAGCAAGAATTTGCATAATCTTTATCTTTATTATAATTAATTGCATGTAAATTTATTTTGCTAGTTAAATTGTAAAAATTACTTTACACTTATCTTGTCAACTATTGCATTATATGAAAATTTTGGGGAGGTAGCAGTGTTAGTTACAGAATTCACTCATTAATTTTATTAAAGCCAACACATTTTTCTTGCATAATAATAAATAAAAAAATAATCATATTATTACACTTAACAGTCAGACTAGTCTTGAAATTCAAATTTATATGTATGTTGATATATCAAAAACTCATCACATAGATATGTAGCACATGTTATATACTTTCAAAGGTTCCAATTCTTTCTTCTTCGATGTACCAAGCCTGCAGATACCATGCTTTCATAGTCCATCTAGAAAACAAAAATCTATAATAACAGAGAGCACATAATAGATTGACTATGAAATAAACCCACATTAGGTACTTCTCTCAAATACATGGGGAGCTAAAAGGAAACACATTGTGCAAGTAATTTACCAAAAACTAAATACCAAAATTGAATTTATTAGAAGATTAAATACCTTAATTAGCTGCTATTGTCTTTGCCCTTGCCCACTGTGATGCAGTAGTTTAAATTTTCTTCGCATGAAAGAGGCAAACAGAACTTTTGAGGGCAACAAAGTTTTGTGTGTGTGTGTGTGTGTAAAGTGAGTTGACCTTAAATTATAAAGCTTCATACTGGTTAGTACTCAAATTACCTATTCATAAGCATTTATGTAATGAGATGTCAAGGTCTTCTTGGCATTATGTAGCTTTTACCTTTTCATCTTGCAAATCCTTCTAAAGATCCATCAATACCCAAGCTTCTATATATTTGGATAATGACCCCACTTTTTTGAATCAATCTCAGCACCCCAGGAAGAGAACTTCTCTGAACAGAAAACTTCTTGTCGAATATCCAACATAAACCAAAGGTTTAACCAATCAACCTATAGAAAAGCACAAAAAAAAATCAAAGTATGATTGAGAAGACCAACATTAAAAGCCAATCAATGAAAGTCATTATAGCTTATTCAAATTAATGTGGGTCCATTTGAAATTCAAAATCCTTTGTATGAAAGATTAGAACAAAGACCATAAAATTGAAAAATTTAGAAGGTATAAAGTAATTGAAAAAATAGGAGGAACAATTCATGAGAAAAACATGTTTATTGGATAATGACAAAGGATTACTCCCTTAAATAGAGGAGAGGGAAGAGAAGGATCTCAAAGTTAGAAACCGCAAGGGAAAATAAAATAATAATTCTAGGAATAAGAAGTGAAAGAATGAATGAGGAAAACCTACTGTCTAAGAGAAAATGGACAAACACGAACTGACGTCCTTCAACTTTGGATCTAAAAAATTGTTTGATGATGAAAGAAGCACAAGTGAGAGTCTGAAAGAGTGCATCACATTGATAGGAAAAGAACCGCTTGAATATTAAGGAGTAAAATCTAAGGAAAAAAAAAGAGACGATAGTGTAATCTCACCATTTAAAAGAGTGGCTACATCCACAAACAAACTCTTCATCCCCTATTCGTGGTCAATGAGTTTCAAAAATAGTTGATATGCATTTCGACACTTCAATGCTTGAGTAGCTTGAATTCGAACAAGAGAGTTTGAGAATAGAAACACTTCCTCAGTACTCTCCATTTACATTGAAACTCGAGAATAGAAACATTGAAAAAAAAAGGCTCTAAATGTCACTACATAGAGAAAACGTCCATGGGGAAGTGTAACATCCCAATTTAAATTTTAATAATTAATTTAGATTAATAAAAATTTTAAAAAAATATTTAGAGGTAAGCAAATAAGTAAGGAGATTATTATTAGATTTAATTTAGTATAAATCTAAATTTTAAGTTATGACTTTAAAAAAAATAGAATTATTATTATTATTAATACAAGAGAAAAGGGATATGTAAAATAAAAAAAATAAAATAAAAAGGGGGATGGGGACGGTTTATTGTGAGTGTGTGTGTTTGATATGATAAAAAAAAAGGAGAAAGAGACAAACTGTTTTTCCCACTCACTTTCTTTTGTTTCCTTCTCCACATATGCGTGTAAGGTATAAAAAAAATAATAAATAAATAAGAAAAGAAAGAAGAAATATTAAATAAATTAAAAAAAATGAGAAAAGGGAAGCGGACGTTCACGGGTGTGTATTGAAGAAAACAAAAAAGAGAAAGTAGGAGTGTGAATTATTATGTGGGACCCACACCATTTTAAAATAAAACAAGCCAAAGACTTCTGACTTTTCATTCTCCTCTTCCTTTTCGTTTCTGCATCCACACAAAGAGAGCGAGAGCGACGTCACACGACGGAGAGGCTGACTAATTTAGAAAGTGAAACTTCATAATAGGATATTTCAGATGAGATTTTAGGTATTCTAAGACTAGATAAGTGTTCTAAACATTTTTTTTAGTCGTTTTTCCCTTTGAGCTGCAGATTCTAAAATTTTAGAAAACCTAGAGTTTGAAAGAGGGATGAATTTTTGATGAGAAAATCTGCTTGTTGAGGTTGTTGGTAGTGTAATAAATATTCTAGAGTATTATTTTGTTGATAGAATTAGAATTTGAGACATTTGAATTTATCCCTAGATCCCTATGGGTAGATTTTTGGTTAAATCTGAAAATATAAATTGATTTGTTGATATTTAGATGATTATTTGAGATGAGAAATAAATTATTATGGCTATAGAATAATGATTCTAGGCTTGAAATCAAGTTTGTAATTTTTGAGTATTTTTATGTGCGAATTGTTGGAATAAAAAGAGAAATTTTGATATTAGAAAATTATTTGAATGAAATTATTGTGAAGGAGACTATTGAACCAAGTAGATAGGTTCAAATACATGAAATTAAATTTTAGAATTCAAGAGACTAAGACTAAATTCTTAAAATATATATATATATATATATATCTAAATTTGAAATAGTTGTTTGTAATGCATGTGACTTTGCTGAAACTTTGCTGAAACTCTTTGACTTGTGAGTAATGAGATTGATGGTTGATGATTATGTGTACACTCTTGGTTATAAGTTGTGGATTATGCACAGTGATGAAAGTTGATGAGCATGTGAGATAATTTTGAAATATATATATGAGTTTTTGAAATGCATTTTCTCATGAGCATGATCATATGGCGAGAGTTCGCCTTAGTGAAGGAGTTAGCGGTTATGCAAAATCTATATGGTACTTGGCTATTAACCAATAATCCTAGAGTTTATAGCCGCTACTTACCTTGCAAGGTATTGTAGCATTGTTCCTATTAAGGGACTTGACCCTACTGGCCTACCTGGAGTTTTGGGTAGAGCTAGTTTTGGGTAAGACACCCCATAGTGTGTGATTTGGGAGAAACCGTGTTCATAAGTGAGTAAGGTAATCCTGGCCCGGTAGCCCTCATGATATGATTAAGGTCTTGGGTAGTCTCACCACATGGACAATCCCTTTCGATTGTTGGCTCACGAATTTCATGTCGGAGGAAATAAAGGGGGATATAAGGAAGAGATCGATCATGCATATTATTATTATTATCATGCCATTTGAGTGATTGATGGCTATGTTGAGAATATGATTATAATTATAGAAATGAGAACATGTAGTAATTATGCGAATAATGTATATGTGGTTATTTGTGCAAATTTTATACTTGACTTTATTCTTGAAATTATTCACATGAGTTAAATGTTAATGTGATTAACATGTTATTAATGTGATTGTTTGAATGGTCACCTTAATTAATTTATTGGCCATTTACATTCATGATTAATTATCATGCATTTGTATAACTTAGATGTACCTCGATTACTGAGTGGTTGTACTCATCCCTCTTTTTTAACATATTACAGGAGCTAGCTCATCTGAGAAGAACAGAGAAAAGGAGCATTAGGCCAAGTGATAATAATCACTTCTGTAGGCCTCTCTCCTTTTATTTGATATGTGTATTTAGTTTATGATATTGCTAACTAGGATAATATATTCTTGATCCACTTGCATTATGGGTTTTGTATTATGGGAAATGTATTTTGGGTCTTGGGGAATGTGGTTTGATGCTTGTGCTATAATTACGGGCCAAAACATTTGTGCAAGTAAAAATAGTTATTATCATGCTTCTGCATATGTTTAATTAAATTATATGAGTTCTTAAAATATTTTAAAGACTTGGGATCCCTTTATATTAAATAGTTTAAAAAAATAAATACATATTAAGAATTCATTTGGGTTAATCTCGTATTGGATAATCCATTTGGGTTAGTCCTTGATTAACCATGGTTAGTATGATGATTAAGTCCTAATTTAGGACGCCCTTTACAAATAAGTGACTTAATGGTACCAAACTTAGTCTCAACTTCGTTAAGGTGGTAGAGGTTGGAGGTTCGAGTCTAGAGAGGTTTCAAAAGACCCCCGTGAGGGTGGGGTGAGAAATAGGCACTGTACCACCAGTGCCGAATGCTGGATCTAGGCCCCATGAGGGGAGGAGTCCCAGCACCGCCAAAAGACCCTGGGGAGGCAGTGGTAAGGCCATGCTGTTACATAAAAGGCACGGCCTCACCACTGAGTCAGACTCAGTGGTACCAGACTTAGCCTCAACTTTGTTAAGGTGGTAGAGGTTGGAGGTTCGAGTCTGGGGAGGTTCCAAAAGACCCCCGTGAGGGTGGGGTGAGGAATAATCATCATACTACTGGTGGGAATGCTGGCGACCGTCCCATGAGGAGAGGCACGCCCAGCACCGCTAAAAGACCCTGGGGAGGCAGTGGTGAGGCCGTGCTGACTCAGCGGTACCAGACTTAGCTCAACTTTGTTAAGGTGGTAGAGGTTGGAGGTTCAAGTCTGGAGAGGTTCCAAAAGACCCCCGTGAGGATGGGGTGAGGAATAACCATCATACTACTGGTGGGAATACTGGCGACTGTCCCGTGAGGGGAGGCACGCCCAGCATCGCCAAAAGACCCTGGGGAGGCAGTGGCGAGGCCGTGCTGACTCAGTGGTACCAGACTTAGCCTCAATTTTGTTAAAGTGGTAGAGATTGGAGGTTCGAGTCTGGGGAGGTTCCAAAAGACCCCCATGAGGGTGGGATGAGGAATAACCATTATACCACTGGTGGGAATGCTGGCGATCGTCCCGTGAGGGGAGGCACGCCCAATACCGCCAAAAGACCCTAGGGAGGCAGTGGTGAGGTCGAGCTGTTACAGGAAGCACGACAGATGAGGCCATAAATGGACAAAGCATAATCAGTTAATGCTCCCATCCCAAGTGGTGATTTACAATTTGAATTTGAAATTTGAAATTGAAAAAAAAAATGAAACACATGATTGAACATTGAACATTGAATAATAAATGAAATCAACCAATCAGGGTGAAATATTTACGGAAGATCAAAGTCCATCAACCAATTAGAATGAAGATTTTTTTGACCAATCAGGTTAATTCTATGAGTTTTGTTAATGTATATTGATTGGAAGTAGGGAGGCCCAAAGCAACCAGCGAGTGTGGGAGCTGCTCTAGGAAAAAAGACAAGTCATAGTAAATTGTTCGATCAATACAATAGGAGAGAGTTGGGGCTGAAGTAGGGTTATACAGGTGGCTCAATGATCCGATTAACTCGATCCTGCTCGGCCTGTCCGGCTCGTGTGTAAGCCCCCGCGCATCTAAATCCAGCTCAACGAGAGGTCACTGTCACTCGATTTTGGGCATGAGATTGGCATTCTTGATTCTGTCGGTAACTTGAATAATACTCCTACTTTTTACCAACTTAAATAAATCCCCGCCGCACGAAATCATACTGCTATTTTATATACTCATATCTTGACTGTATTGCATGACACTGAGTTTTCATGATCACGGATAATAATCTTTGGAGTAATATTTTTTTTCTCATTAGTTATCCTGAAACTCAAAATGTAAGGGGACAAAACTTTGAGAAGGTATTGATCAAGGATCTTTTAAAACAAAATTAGGCGTTCACAATAATTATAAGATATGTAATGATAGCTTACATTAAACATTAGAAGTACTGCTACTTTTTTTAAAAAAATAAATACTACTACTTTTTTCAATACTATGTAAGAAATTCATGTGTAATATAATTTTAATAATAAAAGTGGATTGTGAACATTATTGTCAAACCTTCGAGTTATTTTTTTAATTTTATTATTTTTACGTTTCTAACTTACAAAATTATATTAACTTTTTATAAATTTATATTGAATAAAAATTGATGAAACTCACGAATTAACTTTACGAGTTTACTATTTTAACGTTTTTAATTTATAAAATTGTGCCATTTTACTCACAAAGTTGTTGGGTAAGATGTATATATACTATGTAGAATTTGGTTTATAGAAATGGCAAGACCCAATTCAATGAAAAATAAAACTAAAAAAACAAAAAATAATATAAATTAAAAAGAAAACAAAACATACCAAAAATAAGTTGCCCCATTTTAAAATTTGTGTGTTGAGAATAATAATATATGAATGTAGATGAATTTAATTTTAATGATATATGTTTGAAATATATTTAAATTAAATTATGATCATATTTTATAATTTAATTATTTAATCACATACTTTTAAAAGTTATTTATTAATAGAGGTAAATTCTTACGAGTTTACGTTTTGAATTTATATATCTGTTATAAGTTTACTTAAACTCGCAAATTTGATAACCTTAATTGTGAACATATTAATATTTGTTTCACTATTCACCCGTCAAATAATTTTTACAAATAACATTATATACTATCAAGTATTGAAAATTAAATTCGTTATTTAAGAGGTCAAGATATTGACTCACGGCGTAATATTAGACTTGGTCTTGGTCAAATCAATGACAATTAGACTAATATAATTTAATTAAACTATACAAAAAAATTCATACATGATCATGAAAAAATAACATTTAAAAGAAAATAAGGCATCATAAAGTAAATGTAACACTCATCAATAAATTATACAAAGTCTTATTCTTCTGAAACTATTTATAAATCATTTCTAATATATTTTATTATAGTCAATAAAAACTTTAATCCTTTTTAATTTTATCTAAAAATTTAATAATTTTTAAATTTTTTCTATTAAATATATATGCTTTAATGTTATAAAAATATATGCATATTTTAATAATATATTTTTTATCCAACATTTAATAAAAGAAAAAAAGAAAAAATTTATTATAAAAATTTAATGATATAACTTATAAATAAGATAATAATTTTTTTCTCTACCTAATAAATAAAGCCAAAGGGCGTAACATCTTATATTCTTATAATCTTATTTATAGAAAAAAAAAGTATTTCTTTTAGTGTTATTTATATAAAATTTGTCTAAGTTTTTTTCAAGTCTATCCTTACTCCTTCCACCCTTATTAAATATTGAAGAAGTTATTAAATATTAAAATATTTTATTTTAAAAATTAGATGTTTAATAGGATAAAATTGAAAAATTATTAAATTTTTAGATAGAGTAAATGAAATTAATTTTTTAATTTTAATAAAATATGTTAAAAATAATTTATAAATAAAATTAAAAAAATACAATATTAATTTAAGCAACTTTAGTGATAAAATCAGTCAAAAGGTACATATTGAATGACAGAAGCAACACATTTCTGGAAGCTACAGGCTTCAATCTTGTCATAAATTTATCGCAATCACAAATTCTCAGCGGCAACTAAGCGCCGCTATTCAGCACTTATATTTTATCAAATAACCCCATCAATCTTATCTAATATTAATCCACTGTAAACACCGTCGGTCATTTACTGTTGATATACAGTAATATAAGATCAATTGCTTAAATTGCTTAAAATATCTGTGGGCCCGTGGTTTTGTTGAATAATATCTTATTAGACTTTTCATTTGTTTTCCTTTGATTAAATTAAATGTAAGCCCATTGTTTCAGTTACAATCATGCATAGACATTGATACAATTTGTGGTTCCTTGATTTTTCTTTACTTTTTGTGGTTCCTCATATGGGTTTGTATCCGACGTTTTTCTTTGTCGATTTCTATAAAAACTAAAAATAATTTGGAGAAATCACACTAAAAACTCTAAAAAGATATATTATTACACTTTGGGCTTAAAAAATTCTAATATTGCACTGTAAGTTTAGGGGCCTTTATTGTAATTTTTTTAGATCAAAAGTATAATTTTGCCTTTATGATTTGAAAATAAAACTTGCATAAAACCTTGAAGAGCTATCTTCAGAGGAATAATGAAGAGAAAGGTGGTGGAGAAAGCCATGCAACCCTTGCTATGCTCGAAGGTGTGAGTAGTAATTGTTTTCAAAGGATGCCACACATGAATGAGAAGGTAGGTCATCATTGGAGCTCAATGAAGTCACCTTTAAAGATCTAAGCCTCGCCATAGGTCATTGGTGCTATCGGAGGAAGACTGTGTTGGTGGGGATCTTCCTCTCTGTTCATTCTTTCTCCTTGTTTCTCCCCTGTTATGCATTCTTGTGGGTTCTCTCCTTCATTTTCCCTTGCTTTGCATATCGCCCGCCATCATTCATCTTCTTCCTCTTCCTTGTTATATAATGATAGATCAATGGATGGTATGTTAAGAATATGCAATCAAAACATTCAACTTCTTATATTATGATGTTGCTTGGTTGATTTATAACTTATGGGGTACATATGAGATGAACTTTTTGTTGTGCAAACTGCACTATGATACTGTTAAAATTAGAATTTTAGTTATGATTTTATTGTTAATGTAAGCTAAAGGTTGCTGAACCATTTATTATACAATAATAATGGTTGACTTTTTCATATTGAATTTTGACAAGTGAATTGAATAAAACATGACCAAATATGAAAAAAAATTTCTGTCAGAAATGTTAGAGTCTTTGTTGTACAAAAATTAACTTTAAGTTGTTGTTGTTGAATTTTGAGTTGTGCATTTTGTTAAATCTAGCCTACTGATAAACTAGAATTGCATGGACTTTCAGTTAAAAATATATGAATCTTGTGTTGTGTATAGTGAATATTGTGTTGTACATTGTTTGCTTAATTTGAATATTTTGTTAAGACAAATCTACTGATAAACTAGAATCACATGAACTTTTAATTGAGAATATATAAACCTTGTATTGTGCATAGTAAATATTGTGTTGTACATTGTTTGTCAAAATTGAGTCTTTTGTTAAACCTAACCTACTGATAAACTGGAATCGCATAGACTTTCAGTTAAGAATATATAAACCTTGTGTTATGCATAGTAAATTGTGTTGTACATTATTTGCCTAACTTCAGCATTTTATTAAACCTAGCCTACTAATAAAATAGAATCATGTGAACTTTTAGTTAATAATATATGAATTTTATATTGTGCATAGCGGATATTGTATTGTACATTGTTTACCTACTTGTGTATTTTATTAAGCCTGGACTACTGATATAACAATATTGATAGATAACTTATCACAAACTTTCTTACAACCGCCTTTAACTAGTTGTCCTTCTGGGAGGCCACGAATAAGGAGGATAGAGTCTCAATTTCAAGACAAGAAAATTTATCATTATTAAAAATGTGAAGAGGCTAGACATAGTTGCAAGGCATGCAAGAATCCTAACTTAACATGAGAAGTTGTCACATTGTACTTTTTTTGTGTACATAGGCAACTATAATTATGTATATAGCAGCATTCCCAAGTAATATTTTTTAGATAATTGAAAATCACAGATATTTTTTATTTGTACATAGAAAAGCAACTTTTAAATGTTTTAGATATAGTTGCTAACTTTTTGTATATATCAGATTTAAAATATCATGTCAAATTTTATGTGAGTACTTGTTTTAGTACGTAGGTCAATATCGACATGAAATTATTCATATATAATGTAACTGTTCTTCTTAATACTAGAAAGGCATGAATTTTGAGTTGAACATATGTGAGCATTTCTTGTTTATAGTGGATGTTATGTTGTGTATGGTCTGTCTAACTTGTCCATTTTGCTAAGCCTAGGTTACTGATATACTAAAAAGATATGGACTTTCAGTTGAGCATATATGAGTATTGTCTTGTGCATAGTGAATGTTGTGTTGTGTATGGTATATCTAACTTATCCATTTTGTTGACCTTAGGCTATTGAAATATTAAAAAGGCATAAACTTTCAGTTGAGTATACGTGAGCATTGTCTTGTGCATGGTAGATGTTATGTTGTGCATGATCTAACTAGTTCATTTTATTAAGCCTCGGTTACTAAAATACTAAAAAGGCAAGGACTTTCATTTGAGCATATGTGAGCATTGCCTTGTGTATAGTAGATGTTGTGTTGTGTATGGTTCTGCACAGTTTTTTGAATTTAAATTAAACAAAGGGCAAAAATGTATTTTTGGTCTCAAGAAAATTGCAATAAGGGTCCTCAGGCTTGCAGTGCAATATCAGACTTTTTCAAGCCCAAAGTGCAATTATATATTTTTTAAGTCCCTTAGTGCAATTCTTCCAAATAATTTCCTCAATTCCTCTATATAATGAAATCATAATCATTGATTTATATAAATTTTTCAAATTTTACTTTTAATTTTTATATATTTTTAATAATTTCAGTCTCTATATCTTAGTGTTTTCAAATTTTCTAGTCCCTACAATTTAACATTGTTAAGGATTTAATAAATAAATATCACACAATCTTACTAAAATAATAATATTTATTATTTTTGCATTATAATTGATTTATTATAATTGTCAATGATATATTAATGTATATCAATGATAAAGCTCTTGTAAATTTTTAAATTTTTAATAATAAAATCCTTGTATATCACTAATAAACACCTTGTATATCAATGTAAACCAAACACACTGTCAAATTTTTAAAAATTTAGCTCATATTTTCTAGGCATAAAATTTTTTTAGGCCGATGGGCCAATGTATCCTTAAAAATATTTAAAAAAACTACATGAATTAAAAGTAAAATCTAATAAAACTAAAGGAACCAATGATTGTATTTTCCTTTTATTTTTATAACTCAAAATTTACATAGTTATGTCTTCTGAATAATTTTTATACATTTAAATTTTTTCATGAAAAATTTGACAAAAATGTAAATTATGTCAAATCAATTTTTCTTTTTTTGGCCAAATATATTAAATCAAACTTTCTATAAATTTTAAAGTTTTTTTATTTTGAGAAAGTTAATCATTCATTGAAATTTTAATCTTTAGAGATTAACATATTTAATCAATCAAACAATAAGGCACTTAATTCAAGATTAAGAAAAAAATATAAGGATGTGTAAATTAATTTTTTAAAAAAATTTATCACATGAGGAAATCAAACAATTGGACCTACCTATATAATACCATTAGAAATGCCTCAATTTAATTCACCAAAGAAAAAAACAAAGAAATGCCTCAACTTATGATTTATCACTTCGTAAATCGGAAAGGGAAAATATGCATATGTAATCTACACAATGTCAAAGCACGTTAGATTTACAATGCTTTAAACAGTGCATTTCTTGTTTTTTTAAAAATTAGTTAACGAATGATTTTATTAAAAAAATAATTGTGGGACCGATTACAAAAAAATTGGGTGTGAGACCTATCATTAAAAAACGTGGGTGTAGAACCTACATTTATAAATTTTAAAAATTTAAAAAATGTGTAAAAAATAATAAATATTTTATATTTTAAAAGAACATATAGGATCTATAATAAAAATTAACCATGAAAATAAAATTCTTAGTAAAAATAATAAGTGCTACATATGTAAAGAAATTACTAATGGTAAAAAAAGTAGGTGTGGGACCTATAATTTAGTTTTTTTAAAAAAATTAGTTAATTGATGATTTTGTTAAAAATATAAAAAATAAAAATAGCTGTGGGACTCATTGTAGAAAAGTATGTGTGAGATTTACCATTAAAAAATATGAGTGTAGTACCTACATTTATAAATGTTAAAAAATTCAAAAATATGTAAAGAAAAATTAAGATTTTTATATTTTAAAAGATTATGTAAAATCCATTCATTAAACTTGACCGTGCATATAAGATTTTCAATAAAAATAATAGGTATTAAATATGTAAATAAATTATCAATAGTAAAAAATAGTCTTGGGATCTATAATTTAATTAATAAAATTTATTTACATTAGAAGAAAAAAATTTCATATAAATTTTTATTTGTAAATGTTAAAATTTTAGACAAGGCATAAAAAATATGAAAGATCACATGTGATTCATAGTAAAAGTTAAAGGTAGATATAATATTCTTAGTAAAAAAAAAGGTATTAGATATGTAATAAAATTTATATTGAAATAACACAGTTTAGATAAAAACAATTTATTATATATTTATTATTAACTCAGGGTAAATAATTATAAAATAATTTTTGTAAGGATGCATAGAACATTTTTTTGTTCATATTCTTCAAAATTCACATACAAAGGTATAAAATCTATAATTAATATGTAAAAGTAAATTATGATTTGAAAACCTATAAAAAATATTAATGTAATTATGTCCTTCAAGTTTCAGAAAAAAAATAGGAGCTTTTGCACAGATAGCTCATATTATAAGACCAAATAAAAGAAATAGCTCATTCTTTTTTAAATTTCAAAAACAGCTTTTTCAATAATTAGATTATAATTAATTTACAAAATTATCCTTTTTAATATATGCTTTTTTCAAACACTAAGAGATTGAAAACGTAAGAAATCTTTAGAGTGAGTCATTCCTCAAATTTTAATTTACACTAGACAACATATTCTAAAATAAAATAAGTTATTATTTATATTTTTAATATGTGTGAACATAACAAATTTTAAAATAGAATATTCTTTTGATTTTAATTTGCACAAATTAATAAATTGTAGAGTAAAATACACTAGCATCCCTTTTATTTTGTTAGAATTAGAAAGACTTCTTCTTTACTTTTAAAACTCATGCTTTATTCTCACTTTTAATATTGTTAGGAATAATATGTTAAATATTTTAAAATAATTAATTTATTACTTGTATTTATGTTGAAAAAATTTAAATTACTCCCTCCGTCCCAAATTATAAGGTATTTTTGAAGAAATTTTTTATCTTAAAATATAAGACACTTTGAGTATATTAAAGTTTTATTAAATACATCAATTCTAATATTATCCTTTCTCTCTCTATGATTAATTTTCATTACTTCTCTTTTTAATATATTAAATGATGGGTATTTTAAAAATTTTTATATTTTTACTTTGAAAAGATAAGATTCTTAAGTATATTTAATGAGGTTTATTGATATATTAAATTTTATCTAAAAGTGTCTTCTAATGTGAGACAGAGGGAGTATTAATTTACCCCTATAATCTATTTATCTATCCTCTCACTTCCTAATTTAAGAAACTTCAAATAATTTTTGGCCAAAAAACAAGTTTTAAACAATTAAGTATGAAAATAATTTAAAGATATTTCATGAAAATTATAAATTTCAATAAAAAAAACATAAATCATATTGACCAATCTATCTTTTATTTCATTAATTTTTTTTTGGCACATACGTGTTTGAAGAATTATTTTAGCAAATTTACTCCCTTTGTTAAAAAATATAGATATTTTTTAAGGGATCAAATGTTCAAAAATTTAAGATATTTTTAGTATTTCATGGTGTAATTATTGTCTTTTTTAAAAGTACTTCTAATAAATAAATTACATTATATTTATTTTATATAAAATACTTTATTAAATAGGAATAAATATAAAAAATAATATTAGTTTGAAAACAAGTAACTACTTTATTGAGGTGAGATTCGATTAGGAATGACTTATTTTTTTTAATGGAGGGAGTATATATTTAATGTTTTTAAAAATACTAAATAAAATAGTTTGTATAACTTTTTGTTTTAGCAAAAAAATAGTTTGTATAACTAATAAATTTAAAATATGAATAAAATTTTAAAATAATATATTAAAAATGATATCTTTATCAAAGTGACTCAACTATCAATTAATGCTTGGATGAATAAAAATTAAAAAAAAAGTAAAAGACATGTTTATATTTTATAATTCTTAACTATTGATTATAAAAAATATTTGTATATATTTTAAAAATAAAAAACTATTTGTGATTATGATAAAGTAAAAAAAAAAAGCAATATATTTTACTTTGAGGAAACTAAAATACTTTTTTGACATTTATATTTTTTAAAAAAAACTAAAACATTCCTATCCATCGAACGGCGTATCCCCCCCCCAAAAAAAAACACAGGGCAAAGGTTCTAATAAGCTAACTTAGCTGCATGACATATGATGAAAATACAACTCCTTCCGTATTAATTTATAAGATATTTTTTAAAATAATTTAACATCTCAAGATATAAGATATTTAAATGAAAATAAAACTTTAATAATAATACAATTTTAATACTACCTTTACCATATAGTCTCTCTCTTTAATGTTTTTCACAAATAGAGTATTAAATTAAGAAAAATTTTGAAAGTTTATATTTTTATTTTAAAAAAGTAAGATTATAAAGTATATTTAATAAAATTTATTAATATATGTAATTTTATTTAAAAGTATCTTATAAGAATAGTGTTTGAATTGAAGACCAAACTGCTTTGAAGAACTAATTAAAAATTTCTTGAAATTAAAATTTTAAAATATAATTAAAGTTTTTCACCTTGACAGCAAGACTGATAAAATTTAATTGCATTTTTTATTTTTAAATTCATCTCATATAAAAAGTATCTCAACATAAAATTTATTCAATTCGACAAGTTCAATAAAATGTCAAGAGGATTAACTCATCCAGCTGAAAGTGAGCGCATGGAGTACCCATGCCAGGACCATGTGCCCACTTAATTTTTTCCACCTTCTCATCACTCTGCTTCCAAATAATAAATGAAGAATAAAGGGTCCAAGTCCTTCAGCGACAAATCAAAATTTAAATTCAGATACTCATATTTAATATCTGATTGTATTTTGAATAAGTCACCTTCAATAAAAAAGATACCTTTGAGAAATAAATAATAATAATAATAATAATAATAATAATAATAATAATAATAAAGGAGGGTCCAAGCCACTCTATGCCCGCATTAATTGCATCTCATTTTCGGCCTTTTCTCCATATTTTCATTGCTAGCTAAATGGCAGTGATCTTGGAATGAACACTAGCCACAAGATGCTGAGAAAGCTTGACATATATATTACGCTCTTAAAACAACTTATTTATCAAGAACACATTTCACAATTTAATCATATACATGCTGCATGTAATATTACATTTCTGAATTCTGAGCCCCCTTAACCCGCATCTGATATTCTGATGCTTCAAGTGTAAGCTACAATATTGCTCACATTCTATAAATTTCAACCATTTATAGGCTTTATAGTGAAATATACAAAAATATATGTGTGTGTGTGTCATTCGTCTGTGTGTATCGACACTAATGGAAGGCCAGTCTCGCAGAGTCTGAAGGCGACCCAGGAGACCAATCACCACTACTTCGAGAGTCCACTCGCCATGAATCTTGAACTTGAGCTGCAAACTGCAGATTCCACAGCACATCCTCAATGGAAGGTCTTTCTTCTGCCTCTTTAGCCAGACACCTCACGCAGATCTCCATCACTGTCTTCAATGATTGATCCAAGCTTGCCCTTCGAACCACAGGATCTACCACGCTCCTCCGTGCATCATCATCCGCTACTATGCTTGCTTGCAGCTGTCTCATCAAATTGCAGAGCATAAATACAAGAAGATTGCTGCTGATACACGTTATATGGACCTCCAAAATAGAATAGACATTGTTACCAGATTAATTAAAGTGTCCACATCATTCTTTGACTCCATTGTCCTTCCAAGGATGAGTTCCAATAGTATGACTCCCAAGTCGTATATATCAGACTTATCTTCATGTTTATTGCTGCAGAACAGCATAGTTCACTGAATGGACAGCTTGCATAATATTTTACTAAGCAGTATATAGTACAGAAAACTACTGTATGATGAGTCCTCCTTTCCATTCAAAACAAGTAGTCTGTGCATGTCTAGTAAATTTACTCAAAATCAGATTAAAATTCCACCACTCACCTTTTGTTAACTTTAGGACTTTTAGATTTGCTGGAAGAATTTCCATGGCCAACCTGCAAGTGAGCTGAATATTAATTGAAGGCTTTTCTCGAGGAAGATAAAAGGACCGAACATAATAACCAGTAAAACATATTTTTCCCCATACGAAACAGAAACTATGATGAATCTTAGTTATTTTCTTGATACCTTTCCCAAGTTTGACAATAAAGGCAGGTTATAGCTGCAGATTTTTGCAACGAGGTTCTGGTCTAATAAAACATCTGTTATTCTGAGATTGTTTGAATAGACACCAGGGAGAATCCCAGTTTGCAAAAACTGGATTCCCTTTGCTACTCCAATTACAGCTGCTATGCGTTGAGTCCAACCAAGTGATTTTGAAGGATTCTCATCTGCCAAATAGAATGAAAAGAACCACGAGTTCATGACCAACTATGACAAAATTGTATTGTACAGTATATGGCAGGAAAGAAGTCAATTATTCACTACTTAGACACCAATTCAGAATTTGAGTGTGACTTATAGTAAATATTGAAAGTAGAGAGATAAGACTTGCAACTTGAGAAACATTGATGGTTCTGTGAATTACCAGAGATCCAGCTCTTGAGCGTGCCATTTGGTACGTACTCAAATACAAGAAATATTCTGCTGACACTTGAATCATCTAAATAACATTCAAAGCAGTGTCCAAGAGCACTGGCTAAATGACGATGCCTGAGTTTTGACATCAGCTCTATTTGCTGCATAAAGCTTTGTGTGCTATAACCTTTTCCCATTTTTACACATGTAATGGCCACAAGTGAACCATTCTTCAACTGGCCTCTATACATCTGAAAAAAGATAACCAAAACACCATTTTTTTTAGTATGCATGTAGACATCACATACAAGTGCGGATGTAATTTTGGCTTTCAATTTAGAGCAAACTCTTCACGGTGTCTTGATATTGGACTATTAAGATGCTGACAGCCTTAAAAACACGTTTGGAAAAGCTCGAGCATTAAAGCATATGATGCCTCTCTCGAAAGTTCAATATAAAACAAAGATGTATACCTGGCCATGAGAACTTTCACCGATGAAAGAAGCTGTGTTAAAGTAGTTTGTAGCAGTCTCAATCTCCTCCAATGAGAAAGTTCGATAAGTTGGCAAACCAACTGCTCCCAACTTCATTGTTTGAGATATATACCCTATAGATGAAGACAAAAGACATGGCTGTTTTCATCAATCTTTAATGTGGACAAGCACTGAGTAATGTGTTAGGGAACTATAATTCTTCCATGTCATCTTCCCCAATTAATAATTGCCAACTAGTAGTTGAGCTTCATTTACAAGCAGCTTATAATCATTTGATAAACTGCAATCAAACACCTCTAGTTTCTCTTCTCAAATTCAAACAATTATTAAGTTTTAAAATCAGTCTATATGCAGAGCTGCATGAGCTAAAACACTTGTTTCCAAATATTTAACGATAGACATGTAAGCACCAGACTTTTCCAAGTACTCTACACGTGAAGAAATGCATAAAATGAATAAGGTAGCCAATCAAACAGACGTAAATTTGTGTCTGCGAGAGAGAGAGAGAGAGAGAGAGAGAGAGATAAAGAAACTTACTTGCATTAGAAAGCAACTGAGAAGTGTATCCAGAAGCAGCATTCTCGGATATAAATCTTACTGGAGGATTCTTAATTTTGCTTTTGGTATTTCCTCTTTTAACAAGAAAGAGAATAAGTCCAAGAAGTGCTCCAACTCCTACAGCTCCGCCTGCTATTCCAACGGAAAGGACTAACTTGGACAATCCTTTGTGCTTCTTTCTCTCAGGTAATATCCCCACGGCTAAGGCCTCAGTGTGGCAAAAGGGTTGTGGGTTCTGATTCTGATCTGCACCATCAAGACAATTTCTAGCATACTGTACTGTTCTGTCACTGGAATTTGACCCCAAACATCTAGGTAATTTGCCTGTCAAAAGATTCGACGACAAATCCACAACCTCGAGTTCTGAATTGCAGGACATATTCTCAAAGACCATCCCAGTCAATTTGTTCCGAGAAATGTTGAGATAAGTAATTGAAGGAAGAGACAACAATGCTGGCTGAAATGGCCCCACAAATGTATTTAATGAGATATCCAATCGCTCAAGCTGGTAATAAGAGGTCACTTCAGAAGGAATACCAGACCTGAAGCTATTGTTCCTTAGTATAAGAGTGGCCAACTTTGTACCAAGCTGAGGAAACTGAGGCCCAAAAGCATTACTGTCCAAATCCAGAACTTCAAGATTTTTCAAACGGCTCAAATCAGGTACCATACCATAAAAGTGATTATTTGCAAGCGAAAGGATCCTAAGATTTTCCAAGCTACCCAATGAATCAGGCAAAGATCCATTGAACCTATTGTTTTTCAAACTCAACACAGTTAAGGCTGGAAATGAATCCATCCAATTAGGAAGCTGACCAGCCAACATATTTTCGTCAAGAATGAGTGTGTGAAGATTGGAAAGTGAAGAAAGCTCTTGTGGGATGGACCCATATAGGCAATTAGAGCTCATGTTAACTATTTCTAGTGATGCCAAATGAGAAATTTTAGCAGGCAATGGACCCCATATGCCAAGAGAAACCAGAGTGAGGACTTTCAAATTAGGAAGTCTTGCCAGTGTTTTGAAAAAGGAATCTACTGAGAAATTTCGAGGAAGAAGGGAAGTTCTTGTTTCACCTATTATATGAAGCTGGGTTATGATGTCTTCATAGCACACGACAGTGGAAGAAGAATTTGAATCGGCGTTGCAGAAGTCTGTGAGGTTATTCCAGCTGTTTATAACGGCAGGGAAGTTTAAATCTCGTTGAATTCTGAGAAGAGCATCGAACTGGGAAGATTGAAGCTGCTCGGAATCATAGATAGAAAGTAAAGCTGTTATTAAAAGCACAAGCAGTGAACTGTGGAATTGTTTTGCCATTGAAAGAACGATTTTTTGTGCTCTAGAAAGTGTCCTTGAGATAGAAGCTTTGTTTCTCAAGACGACGAACAGAAGCCCTGCAACAATATTAAGCCATGTCAATTTAAAAGAGCCGAAATTGGCAAGAGCAGGTTGAATTCATTATAAAGTTTTACAATCCATGAAGTTATAAATAGGAACAAATCAAAAGCCAAGTTTCTTCCTGATTGATAGCTCAAACGAAATTATATATTCCAGGAGAATCATCTGAAAGTATAACTGCAGGAAAATCATGAAACATTACCAAGAGCTCTCAAAATCACGAAGAGCTCCGAGTAAGTCCTCCAAAAACAAGTCCAAACCCAGGTTGAATGAAGTGAAAAACCTTCATATCATCTCTTTCTTGCGCCAAATTCAAAATTTGAAGGAGAGGGAATCTGGGAAGAGAGTAAATTTTAAATATCTTCGGAAATTGTAGACCACTTGACTCAACAAAAGCCAAACTCAGAAAACTGTCAAGAACGAGTCTCCAAATCTTACTGAGGCAGGGAAACCATTTTCCCAGGCGCCAGATTTTTCCTGTCCACGCCAAGACAAAGATGACACAGGGAGAAAGAAAATGAAAGGGCCAAAATTCACACGCGGGACCATCTCATAACCGACATTACAACATATTTTCCATCATAATGAAATTGAGATTCACAAAACTTGCTCCATTTTCCCCCAGGACATAGCTTTGCTTTTCCTTATTTCTCAGGAAGGCCCAAAGGGAAGCCGTAGTTGCAGAAGCAGGAAAAGTAAAAGAAAGATTCTTGTGTAGATGGGAAGCCTTTATTCCTCTGCATGATATGATATCATATATGAGGATATCTTTTAACATGGGGCATGTGGAGTCCAGCAGATTTGGTTAAAGGAGCTAATTTTGTACTTGGCTTCATAATTTAAGAGGGGAAATGGTAAGGTAATGGCTAAAGGTGGCTTTGGCTCAGTGTCTGTGTCTGTCTCATACTGTTACGCAGACTTTCGCTTTCTGGGACCGGTGAGCCTTAGCTTTCTCTCACTTCACTTTGTAAGAGTGGCCCCACGATTTGTATCTGTAGGTTTTGGCGCCTTCCTTTATCTTTAACTCACCAACTGTAAATTGATTTTAATTTGCTCTTCCCTTAATGCGTCCATTTCATTGACATAATGAATGATCCATTGAATTCGAAGCTATCTCTCGTAACGCCTATCTACCTCACGCTTGTGCTCTCACAGCCCAAGAGGTGAGAAATTACATCTGGCTATCAGAGCAGATTAACAAGCTCCAAGCAAGAAATTCTAACATTAATGATACCAATGACGGATCCAGAAAACATTATTAGAGGGGTAATATTTATATTTATATGAGTATTAATATTTTTGAAGAAAATATAATTTTAAATAATAATTGACATAATATTTTAAATGATATGATAAGTTAAAAAAATATAATAATTCATTTTTATTATAAATTTATTTTTATATTAAATATAAGAGAAGACAATAATTTTAAATATGTATGATGAACAATTTTAAAGGGAGTGTGGGGCAATTCATGTTTATCGGGGCATGTGTAGTTCTGAAGAGGGGGGCAAATGCAAGTTTAGCTAAAAAGTAAGTATAAATTTTTCAAATTTTATGGGGACAATTGCCCTCTCTATGTTCAATGTAGATTCATCTTTGAATGATACATTGAATATTCTAAACATGCAGCTATGCGATACTATGGTTCCCTTTGGATATAAGAATTTTCACTCATGGAATGATAATCATGTCTTCATTCCTATCTCACTCATATTTGATTTGCTTGTAAGAAATATGGCATGATCTCTCTAAAAAATGTGGATTATTATATTTTTAGGAAGGATTAAAGTGCAAAAATACCAACTAAATGATTGGCTAAGAACATCCAATAATTTAAAGCAAGAAAAGAAGCAAAAATACACAAAACACGATCGAAGTTATTGCAAAAGTGATCAAGCCGTTAACTTAGTCTTAATACCTTTAGTTTTTTATGTTAAATGCTGACTATGCTTGTCACATACATCTTTACTAACGTGGACTAAAAAAAGAGGTAAAAATATTCATGAAGTTATCAGCCAAGTTCATCTAATAGTCTAAAATAAAAAAAAAGATAAAAAAATATTTATAACGTTACTAAAGTTAGTATAAAAATGATTAATTTATCAAATCTCTTGAATGTTGACTGTTTAATTGATATTTAAGTAAAAGTTAACTATTTTTTGGTTAATGTGGCAAAAAATATTCCTCCATTTAAGCATAAATTGAAACGTTAAATAGATTTATTTCAATATTACCTTTCTTCATTCTCTACTCAACTTTCCTCCACTTCTCTTTTTAACATATTAAATTAAAGTATTTTTTAAGTTTATATTTTTATTTTAAAAAAATAAAATTGTTAAGTATATTTAATAAGATTTATTAGTATGTAAAATTTTATTCAAAAATATTTTATGTTTTAGAATGGAAGGAGTATTTGTTTTCTGGATGTTGCTTCCTAAACTTATTATTTTGATCCATCTTCCATCTTGTGCAATATTAAGTAATTATTTAATTTTAAATTATTTTATCCTAATAGATCATATATTTAAGTACAATATGATGGATATTTTCTTTAAAAAATTTAAAAACGTTAATATTGTTATATCTGTATTATTTTTAATCTGCAAAATAACTTAAAACAATATCTAAAATATATTTTAATATTAATTTTTAAATTTTAATATCCACACAATTTTTTTTAAAAAAATTGAGTCTTCTACAATTTTTTAGGTATTCTAAAAAGTATATTTTATATTTTTTATAATTAAAAAATAATTAATTTTAAAATAAAAATTGAATTTTAAAAAATGCGGAAAAATGATAACTTGATAATTAGACGAACCCAAATAAACTCAAAAGATATTCAAACTGAGTTTAACTATATGGGATATTTTATAAGCTTGGGTAGGCTTCAATTGAGCCTGCAATGCCTGAATTTTGGATTTGTCTAATAAACGTAGGTTAAAGTGTAAAATTGGTGCTTGACCTACCAAAGGTAATATAGAACAAGTTAATCACTTTTAATATATTTGCCCTCACTAGATTTGATTAATTATTTCACAGGGACAATGTTATATTTAATATTAATACTTTCTTCATGTCAAATTATAAAATATTTTTAAATAAAATTTTGCATACCAATAAACCTAGTTAAATATATTTAATAATTTTTTAAAAAATAAAAATATAAAATTCTAAGGATTCATTTCATTTAATATATTGAGGGCTACATTGTTATAGCTTATTTTATGAAAAAATTATTTATTTAAAAAAATATATTTTGTGAGTTTTTATGATTTTTACTTAAAATTTTGAAAACAATTATAATCTAAAAAAGAAAATTTTTGATTATTTCAAAAAGCAACTTTGAGTAGCTTCTGAAAATAATCTAATATGATATATGAGAGAGAGTGTTTTAAAAAGATTGGATATACAAAGATATTATTAAATTATAAAATAATATAATAACAAATCAGTTTTTTAAAATAAAAATCAAAGTAGATATCATAAAATTTAAAAATAATTAATTAATAATCACTTTTTATTATTGTAGCTAAACATAAAATAATATCAGCATTTTTATAAAATCTCTACAGCATAAATCTATTTTTATAAAATCTCTAAACTATTTAAAAATAACTTATTTTTAATTGTTAAACAAATAAGCCCTGAAAATAGAGAGGGACACAGATTAAATAGAGGCAGAGAATTAATAAAACCTTACTTTTTTTTGTATCTTATATTTTAAAATGTCAAATTTATTCTTAAAAATATTTTAAAATTTGAGACAAAGATAATATATCAAAATACAAAAGGTTGTATGCTATAAGTCTTACAATGAGTAGGCTTACGTGATAAATAAATTTTATAAATTTAAGAAATTTTTCTATTTAATAGGTTAGTCGTACATTTTTTTTTATTTATTTCAACTTAAAAGTTCGATGGAGTCTCCTTTTTAAAAGCGAATTTTTCTGGGCTGAAGGATGCATCGTTTATAATTGCAAGGAACTCTCATTTCTTTCCTTTTCTTTGTTTCTTTGTTTCTTTTTTTTCTTTTTTTTTTTTTTATAACAAGGAAACTCTCATCTGTAACTAGTTTGCTTTTTGACCGACTGCTCATAACATTAAACTTATGGTCTCCGTTGTTGACATTGACGGAGACGAACCTGCAACGTGCAGCCAAACCTATAGAGATGCAAAATCCTAAAGAAAAACAAGAGGAGCTTCTTTGTCCATTGCATTATTTAGCCCAAACAACTATACTATGGCGTACTTTAATAACTTAAAAAAGTTTTTTTTTTTCCCCAAGGGCACGGCTGTCTTCAAACAAGCCTTCCATATTTATAAACCGAAATTGCTAAAACTTTGTACGTTCATTTAAAAAACAAAAAAAAAACATTTTATTTACAAAGCGCCGATAAAATAATCTGGAAATCGGCTTCTTACATCCATTTCATATTTCAAATTGAAAATTAAAACTACATAGATTCCTCAACGATCCATGAAACTGGTCGTAGTGGAGTTTGCGTTGGACTTATTGTCAGGGTAACAGCTAAGCCTGAGATCGATATACATAAAATATAATACCATATAATTAATCAAGACTTCCTCAAAGTCTAATCATGAATCATTCTTCCACAATAATTCATGCAAGTCTTTCTTTTTTCTGTCTTGTCCATATTACTATTATTTCGTGGGATATATATCAGAAGGGGAAAAGATATATGGGAATTATGGGGCTCGCTAGTAATAAATAATTAGAAGAACAATGGAGGTTGTCGGTGGTGAAAGGGAAAAGTAAACATGAGAGCAGCAAAAGAAGGAATTGGCAGCTACTGGGGAAGATAGGGCTCAACAGCAAAAGTGGTTTAGGTGTGGTTCCAAGGGCTTCAGCCATGGCCCACCCATCCAAGCGACGGAATCAAGCAACACAGCAACCAGTTAACCCACCCACCATAAAAGTAACATTAAATTAACTAAAATACTGAAAATTAAATATATCATTGAGATATTAATTTAAAGGTTAATAATTAAAATTATAATTAAATTAGGATCAAACTCGTAAATAAAATATTATGTTAAATTGGTTAAGACACTAATTTAATAATTTGCTTATTCTGCTAAGCAAGTTGATCTGAATTTGCACACTGTGACATTAACATTATTCACAGACATAATTACTTTACACACCTTAGACATGACATGCACGAATGAATACGTGAAAGTTAAGCCCACTTGCTCCTACCAGCTTTCTGCTCTTTTACTCTGTTTCTTTTCTGCTTTCGCTTTCAAAAAGTTAAGTTTTTCTTTCCTTTTTTCTTTCATTGATTATTTCTTTAATTCGGATTTTCTCTTTTTCTATGTATCATTTTTGTTAGAGAAGAACTCGAGCTCGACCATCAAAAACTTCATCATGGGGATTTTGGTTTTATATGATCATGAATGAACGGAATTTTTGGAGCTTGATGTTCTTAACTGGGCCTTCCTTGAGCAGATGAATCATGGAACGTATTTATTTATTACATATTATTAGAGAACTTAATTTAATTTTGATAATAAACACTTAAATTATTTGAGCCCTTTTTTGGGTCTGAAGATGCCACTTTTTCTTCGGTTCGCCATTTAGATTTCACTTCCTGAGCTTAAGTTCAGAACTTCAGATGCTGTTTCTTTATCCGGAGAATCCATTACAAAGGCCGTAAATAAATTCAAGTGAAAATCATGGGCTAGGCCCAAGATCTGCCCCTTCTTCTAGGCCCAGGTTAAGTTTTCATATCAATCACAACACCACATAACTTGGCTTCTTTTTTTTTTTTTTTAATCTCTTAACTAAACCTGTACGGAATATTAACTCTCGCTTGTAATGTAAAGAAACATGATGGAAATGTTTAATGAGTTCAGTTTCTAAAAAAATATCAGGTTATTTTTTTTTAATGTAGATAAAATGTTAAAGTGAGAAGGGAGTAATACTTAAAAATTTTAAACCCACTTATCTATATAATCAATTGTTATAAAGTAGGTGGGAATGGAATCAAGGGGGTATTTTAATGACTTGATCTAAAAAAGATGGAGAAGTATTATTATAAAATTTTAATAGAGAAAAAATGTGTGGAAAAAATACAAGAAAATAATAAAAACTTTTAACCTTACTCCAATATCTTATATCCGATTGAATTCATTAAAGTTTTTATTATTTCCCTTCCATTCCCCTCAAAACAAACAGAGTATAAAACATACACTATATTTTTTGATTTAGAATTTGTTTCTTTCATATTATATAAACAAGTTGATTTATTTTAGAATTTTCTACTTATGCATATTGAAAATATAAATTAAACAACTTTTCTTATTCTCATATAAGTTATTTTGGGATTTATTACTTATGCATTTTAAAGGTATACAACAAAATTTGTCATTTCAAGACGTGTGATCCCAACAAAAATTAAAATTTAAATATGTTTTATTTCAGAATTTATTATCTTGTACGTAGAAAAAAAAAACTAATTCTTTTATTTGAGGGTTTCTTATCCTTGTACATAAATAAAAAATTTGTTATTTCAAGATGAGTGAACACAAAAATATTAAAATTTTAAAATGTTTTATTTTAGAATTTATTATCTTGTACATAAAAAAACTAATAATTTATTTGAGGATTTCTTATCCTTGTACATATTAAAAATATAAGTAACACCTTATTTTATTTAAAAATATTTCAACCAATTCAAAAAAATTAAATCTCATATTTTATTTTACCTAGGTACTCTGTATATTATGAGTTATCTAAAATTAAAATCACATAGAAAATATATGAATAAAAGATATGCTAAAATGATATATAACAATCTGTCCTACTTTATAATTTGTTATCTCATAAACATCACAAACTTTTTTTTTGCCAAAAATAAACATCACAAACTTAAAAAACATATTTTATTCCAAAATTTATTGCCCCGCATAAATTAAAAAATATAAATAAAGATATCTTAAAATGATATATTTACAAATAGATAAGATGTAAATGGAAAGGGTAAGTAAATTAATTAAAAAGTTTGAACCTCACTTTTGTTTTTGTTTTTAGGGGATTCAATTCATTAAAATCACCGTGCCCCTTCATTTACCCCAACTAAATATGTGATAACATTAATAAAAGTTAAATATTAAGTAAATATTGACTTCATAATTTTACATCAAATGAAAATGTTTGGAATATATTAAAAAGAATTATATAAAATAATAGAAAATAAAAATTATAAAAATAAAAGGGTAATGAGAAAATAAGACCTGAATTATTGCTCGAAAACCGCTTTGAACTCTGAAATATTAAAATATGTAAAATAAATTCTAAACTTTTAAATTCATAATAAAATAAACTCTGACCGTAACTTTTTTAACGCCGTTACTATTCAGGATTTATTTTCCTATATATTTAACCTTACCGTTACAATACTCTTGTAAATAGTAATACTGTTAAAAAAGTTAAACGTCAGAATTTATTTTATTATGAATTTAAAATTTTAAAGTTTATTTTATATATTTTAAAAGTTCAAGGTTCATAACGATTTTTGAACAAGAGTTTAAGATCCTATTTACTCATTAATCCAAAATAAAAATATGAATAATTATTGCTTGAACCAAACTTGAACTGCCAAGCCCAATTATAAAAGTTTATAAAGCCCAAACTAAAGGAAAGAAAACTCACCCAATTACAACCTTTTTTTATGAAATAAGTTGGACAGTGTGTTTTGATGAAATGTTTGATAGAGTTTCGCCCACTCCCTACTCTCTAAGATTATCGACGCTCCCATGCCCATTACTTCACACGATAGAGCTCCCTAGGCATGAATAGTTATATGCTCTTAATGGTGTCAAAATCAAAATTCAAAAAGATCTTACCATTGCCAATTTGCTATAAATGTGTAACCAAAAAAGACTTAACACCCTACTAAATTTATACTACAATTGCCCAACGCGATCACTCTATTTTTGATTTTGCATTGTCTTCAACCTCACCTTACGTGGCTCACTTTTGTTGTGTAAACTTAGCTTTTTTAGGCTAGTTTTTCATATTTGTCTACTTCTTTATATTCATGAAACTCCTCATTGTAATTTTTTTTTTAAAGTAATACCACTAAGCTTTATACTCTCTCGTGGCGCATGCATTCTCACTCTTGCAAGTTACTTCATTATCTAAGAAAATTATAGTAACGGACATTAGGAACTCATTTTGATCGTTTGATTATAACTCTTTTTTTTTTAAATGCGCTTTTTGACATGCTTGGCATACTTGAACACCTGAAGGGTTGTAATGCTCCCACCCATGCACCAAAAATTGAGCCAACAACTATATTTTTTACTCTTGAGATTATCATTGCTTCCATGCCTATTACTTCACACAGTGGAGCTCCCGGGCATGAATAGTTATATGCTCTTAATGGCACCAAAATCAAAATTCAAAAGGATCTTGCTGTTGTCATTTTGCTATAAATGCAATCAAAGAAGACTTAACACTTACTCAAATTTACACTACATTTACCCAACACAATTACTCTATTTTTGACCTCGGCGTTGTCTTCAATCTCACCTTATGTGACTCACTTTTTCCTATATAAACTTAGTTTTTTAGGCTAGTTTCTCATACTTTTCTACTTTTTTATATTCATGAAACTCCTCATTGTATTTATTTTTTTTAAATAATACCACTAAGCTTTACGCTCTTTCATGGTGCATGCATTATCACTCTAGCAAGTTATTTCATTATCTAAGAAAATTATAGTAAAGGACATTAAGAACTCATTTTGATTGTTTGATTATAACTCACTTTTTTAGAAACATGCTCTTTTGATATGTTTGGCATACTCAAACACCTAAACGTTGCAACACTCACACCCATTCACCAAAAATTGAGCCAACAACTATATTTTTTATCCTCCACACACAAATAATTATAACATTCAAAACAGAATAACTATATTTTTTTATCTCTTATACATTAAAAATGTAGTAAAAAATTATTTTATCTAAAATTTATTATTATCTGTATGAATTAAATTTTTAAAAAATTCATTAAATACTAATATATACGGGTGTGTATATTACCTGTGTAATTTTAAATCTAGATATTAACTTGTTATATTTTAATTTGTTATCCTATATGCATGTTAAAAGTTAAATAGCATAAATTATTCTAAAATATATTATCACATGCGTACTTTGTGTCTTAGAAATTATTTTAATAAAAAAGTTTATTATTAAAATAAGCAAAAATTTATTTTATTTTTTAATTCATTATTTTGTACATATTAAAAATTTTTGCATGTTCATTTTTTTTTACTATGGCCCAACAGTGGGCCCCACCCGCATTTTCTCAATAAAGGTTCACAACTTTTACTTCTCCTAGTTATATAATTTTAAAAACATAATAACAAAAGAATGTCAAAATGGTATTTTGACGGCAATTACGTACATGAAGCGGGAATACACCTGAGCAACTTGAAATAACCCCCACATGTGCAATATTCTCGAACATCTCATTTTGGAATATTAAATATGATTTAATTACTGTATAGGAACTGTTTATCTACAGTACATTGACACATTTTACAATTTAAGGAGAAGATAAGGTCATAAAGATATGTTATTATTTGTTTGTCACTGAGAAGACGAAACTCCACGAAATAAAAGTCAGTCAAGATTCTTATATTGAACGCGTTAGGTAACCTCGGAGGCTTTGATTTTAAAATTTGAGATTCTCACATATTAGAGAAAAGCAGATGCATGTATGTGGTATGAAATCATAATTAATATCACTTTAGTAAGATATTATAGGGATGATTAGATGCACGTCATGAAACGCAGACCTTCCAGAATAATCGCGCTTTGCGTAGAAGATTCTTGTCAAGCCTGAGTTCATTGCCCGTTTATGTTACGCCAGTGGCTATAAATCCCTGCCGCACAGATTATTCTCTTATTACTAATGTTTTCAGAACTGAATCGGACATTTAACTCGAAAAGTCAGCAGTTTACGGTTCGCATGGTTGAACTGATTGGACCAACAGGTGACATAATAATTAAATTAAAAAAATTATATATGTATATAATAATTAAATATAAGAAATACATATAAAATTGTTATTTAACTTTAAAAAATCAAAGATTTTAAATTTATCATGATTAACAAGCCACATGATACAACATAATATCAAATGATTAAAAAAATTAGTCATTTTTTTAAAAAAATTTGATAAAAAAAAGTTTTTTTTAACAGTCCAGTTTTTGAAAACGGATCTGGTTCCTGGCTTGATTTCAATTTCCGGTCTGACCACCGGTTCGAAACGGCTTAACCTGGCTCAACCCTTAAAATAACTTTTTCTTCTAAACCGGACCGGTCTGACTGGCCGGTCCAGTTCGATTTTAAAAACACTGCTTATTACAGTATCTCTTCTTATTTCTTCAATAAGATGAATTTTTAATTTTCGACTAAAAAGTTTACTGAACCCAGTAAGTTATTTAAGATATGATTATTTCATTTTATTTTGGGTGAAGGATTATTTTAATTTGTTTGACTACTAATGCTTATATCAACGTTTTTTTCCTAATCCTTTTGTTACATTACAAAGCTAATGCATAAAATGTACTCCCTCTATTTAAAAATATAAAATTTTTTAAGAAATTAAATATTTAAAAATATGAAACATTTTTAATCTTTCGAGCGTGATCATTATCTTTTTTTTTTCAAAAGTACCCCTATTGATAATGACTTTATATTTATTGTAGGGTATTTAATAGAGGTAAATATGAAAAGATATGGTTAGTTAGAAAGTAGTAACTACTTTATAAAAAATAAAATTTGGTTAATTTTTAAACGGAGAGAATATGTATTGTGCCACATTCAAGAGGATTTTCATTTTATATATTTTGTTTTTAATTCACAGAGTCACCATTAAAACAGTGCAATTACAAAATGATGATTATGAAGAATCCAAGCATAAAAAGTTTCAACACCTAGAGGGAGGAACATCGAAAATCATAAAATGGAAATTGTTATAAACTGCTTCATGAGCAAATCAGTCAACATATAAATTTGTTTCTTTAAAAATATGGTTAATAAAAACTTATCAATGACGCATAAGCAAACTTCTAATCTTGTTGATAATGCTAATGAAATGGTGAGTTTAATTATATTTGTTTCAAATGAGATGGATTGCTTTTATTTTTTAAACCAAGGAAAAAATAAAAGGAGAAAAAAAGAGAGTTTTGAGAACGGTTTGTTTTCTATTTTTTTTACAAATAAAAATTAAAAAACTCATTTAAATAAGTGTTTTTGTTTGTTTTTAAAATTATTTTTATTTTTTAAAAACAAAAAATGAAACAACTTAAAGTTTTTTTTATTTTATTTTTCTTATTTTCAATATATATGACATATGATTATTAAATTGAAGTTAGTTTAATCAATTTTTATCATGAATCATAACAATTAACCACATGTAATTATCTCAATCAGTCTATTATTTAATTTTAAAATTATTTTTAAATTAATATAATTAAATAAATTTTTATTTTTATTTAGATTTTGAAAAACAATTCTAAAGTTGATGTTACAAAATATTTTTTAAAATAAAAAATGAAAGTAAAAAAACCAAATAAGCAGTTAATTCATTAGTGAAATCTCGAAGAAAGTGAATTTGACTCTTTCCTTGATTTCGCTCCTCATGAATGACTTTTCACCAAAACCAACCAACCAAATCCGCCTTGTTTTGTAGTTTTAGTCAGGGACGGATCTAGAACCAACTAAACGGGGGGATATAAAATTACATTGTAGTGGCCAGTGGGGGAGCTGAAGTTAATTTTACCATTTTCGACAAGAGAAAACAATAATTTTAACAACTTTTTTTTTCCAACCATGACTGCCCCCCTCGATCCGTCTCTGGTTTTAGTCACTGTGAAACGAACAATTTCTTTAAGCATAACCATAACTTTTATGAGTTGTTTACCCAAACTATCCGAAACCCTCGGCAGGTAAGTAACCAATTGCTTTTCTTAATTAAAAAATCAGCCTCATGAAAGTTATACATCCAGTAGCCATATAATGAACAAATTAGAGCTTTACATTAACACTCCACCAAGTAAAATCTAAGCCATAAAGAACAAAAACCAGCAAACACATGTAGATTCTCGAACATGAACCCTAAAGCGCAGGGTTTGTGATTGTGTTGAGATCTCTATAATGCCTTCTTGGTATTCAGTAAGAACAGCAAATAACAAGCGTGGATTTGTTATGGAAAACGTGTATTATTACAAAGTAGTGTCAATAACTTGAGGACCCCTATACTCAATGGCCTCTATTTGAGAGTTCTCTGGCATCTCAATTTCTTCCAACCATCCATACACATCTTGCTCCTCTTCCCTCACTCCACTCTCTCCACCTGCAACATCAACACAAATTAAACACAGCTCACCAGCTGAAGAATAATACAAGACTTTGTCAATCCATATATAACAGAAGTTCTGGAAAGCTGTGAGATGTACTTACAAGAAAAAGCAGAATAAGGATGATCCTTGTAGTAAGAGCAGTCACGATCGTCTTGTCGGGAATAAGGAGGGCCAAGAACGTCAAGCACAACAGATGGGGTTATGGCTGTGAACTCATGAATGTTGCCCCCAGTTGTGGGGTATAACACTGAAGTATCGCAGGGTGCAGTAAACACCCTATTAGCTTTTAGCCTCGCCAATCTCACTGCAAAACCAAAATGACAAAATTCAAAAACCACTTTTACATAGATATTCCAACAAGTCTCAAAAAAGAGAACTAATAGCCACCTTGAGATGGTTGAGATGAATTCTTGAGGCCTCAGGATCAGCCCAATCGTAAGACTTGATGTGCATGTCCCCCACCAGAAGCTTACTGAAAACAGTCATGCCTGGATGGTTGTGGAGGGGAATGACTCCTTTTGCAGGTAGGAAGAAGATACAGAGCTGCATGAACAAACAAAAGTAACCCAAAATTAAGGATGTTTGTTTTAAGCATCAGTTTGTGAGTTCATTGGTAGGCAAAATGAATCAGAAGAGAACTTACCGAGAAATTCTTGCAATCGTAAATGGTAGTGCTGGTGACACTTGCATTCTCAAAGGCCATATTTTCAGGCTTGAAGAACCGCAGGTCCAAGCCAACATCTTCCGGCTGCATCTTATCTGGAAGAAAACATCACAATAACACTTCAAATGAGATATACTAGAAAATACATATTATTTTTTTTTTTTTGTTGCCAACTAGAAAATACATATTCAATCCGCACTACCTATACTAGAAAACGCATGGTTACTGACAAGTGCATGGAAGTCATTCCTCGAAGGAATTAAACTAATTCATCATCATCATCAATATATAATACAAAATTCATCTAAAAGCCCCACCATTCATAGGATTCATAAACAATGTGGTTTAACAAACTCAATAAAGTCGGATCCTACGAGTTAGTTATCATTATTTTTGGAATTTTCCTCCTTTCCATCTTGTGTCCCGAAGGAAACTTCGATCACGTGCCATCCTATGTTGGCCCGGTCCTATAATGAATTGATTTTGGTCTATATCGCCGTCAGAAGGGAAAGTGATAACTTTGCTTTTCCACAGGACGAAGGGGCACTGAAATTTTATCAAACACTTTTCATTTGATTTTTTAACACCCAAAAAAAAAAAACTAACTGACAAAGAATAAAAAATTATAAAGAAAAACAATGCGGGGCAGATAAAATGAAAACAAAGGGTGGGGGGAGCTTTCTGGTTTGTACTTTAGTGTAATTGGGGTAAAGAGGCCAAACCGCACAGGCAAAAGCAAGCAACCACCAGCTCGATGCCCAAGAGGTACATCTAATTTGACCCAGAACTTGACACTTGTCAATAAGAGATCACATAAAAGCAAACATATACTCTAAACACGACACATCATCTCCTGCAAATATAGCGAGTTAGAATTCAAGATCAGAAGAAAGTAGTACCAAGGATGTGGCATAGTTTATGAACATCTTCAGGTGAGGGAACTGTTCCTGGGCCTTTGAATGTTTCTCTGCAAGACACAAACAGCTCCTGGAGTGCCTCCGGAACCCTCGGAACTGCCTGCCTGGTAATTCCACGGCATGATTTCTTCTTCTTGCTGATGATTTTTCTCACATGACGAACCTATTGACATGTCCAAGTCTGTCCTCCCCCTGTTTCAACCAAACCTGGTTCAGGCTCCACCGACACACCACCTATCTCTCTCTTCATGTCAATCAACTTAGAAACTTTCACAGGCATTTGTGCAAAAACTTATACTACAAGATGCAACAGTTTAGATCAACCGTCTCCCGATGTTAAAATCTGCTCCAACTTCAGCAATGAGAAAAACAAGTGCAGGAATAAAACTTTAAACCCAGATTCCACAAAGTTAGCAAAATCGAAACTTTCAGATGTTTAATATCGCTCCTTTCTTTCGTTGATTGAGATAGGGAAGCAAGCTGGCCAGATTACAGCCGACCAGAAAGGAAGAAAATCATCAGTACGGGCAAAACAGAGCAGAGGTAAGAATACGGAGAAGATGATATTTCAGGGAATAACGAGGGGAATAAGAAGACAGATAAGTTGATATTTATAGATAAATGGAAGAGTCAGAGGCAGAGAGAGAGAGAGAGAGAAAATGAAAATAAAACTCGAAAACCAGGGGCCGTTTCGATTAGGGATAGAAATGAGGCAGTGTTGTCGGAAGAAAACCGGATGAAAAGGAAAGAGAAAAGCAGTATTTTTATTTTTATTTTTTATTTTTGCATTTCCGCTTTCCCGCGCCCCATAGATTGAAGGAAACTGGTGGTTAAAGCGACCCCTGTTTTGATGGTTAAGACGGTAAACCATCGCTGGAATTACCAAAATGCCACTAACGTGGGGGCTAGTCCCACGACCATGATTACTTCGCAAGGGAGAAACACTCTGAAAGCCAATCTGAATCTAGTTGGGAAAACGGCAGATATACATCACTATTAAATATTAATTCCGTTGAATTGTTTATATTTTTTAATTGTAAAATTTCATCGTTAACGTCTCTTAGTCTTATTACAGTATATCTCTAATTCTCCAGAAATTTGATTTGATTTAATAAATTGAGGTGCTACTACATAAAAATATTTTTCTTTTGATTTATAGGTGACTTGAGCTTGATGCTGGTAATTTTTATAGCCATGTCCTGGCAAGGGCACAGAATCTGTGCAAAACTGCAACGTGCTATTTGATTCCCAAAGCGACTGAGAGCACACATCTTATCCTCTGGGCTCTGCGTCTTTACCTCATTTTCTAACGGCAAATTTAATTTTCTATTTACATAAACATAATATGATCGTCATGTATAAACTTATAAAGATAATATTCCAATTCATTAGATGCGATTGTGGCCAAAATATATATATATATATATATATATATTAGACGCGATTGCGCATGCGAAAACTACGAGGAATTCATGGTTTATGCTCCAGTGGAATTCAAAACCATGAAGCTACTTTATGCTCGGGATACGCCAAATAAGGGATATTATATTATAGGTATAAATACACACGTTTATGCTTCTGCAAGTCCGTGCAAAACCACATAATAGTCCGATGAATGATAAACCAGCGTCAATTATTAGTCACGATCCAATGCTTTTAATTATTTCATATATTTTAAAAAAATTATTTTTTTTTTTGATATCATATAAGGATAGAACATACTCTTATTTTTACTTTTAATTTTAAATAATAATACAAATATATTAAATACCTCCACATAAACTAAAAAAAAATATAATTAAAAAATATAATTTAATTATTACAATGTGTTCAATATTTTAAATTAAAAATTACTTGCAAAACATGTCTTATAAATAAAATTAAAATATTTTTTATATGATCAAAAAACTAATACGGCTTGAAAATTGAAATACATACTGTCGGAAATCTGAGGCTGTTATTTATATCATATGCTCGACTGACACTTAAATTTAATTTTTTAAAAAAATAAAAGATAACATTATCATTAATTGAAAGCAGGGCAAGTACGTTACAAATCAACTACTCACAGATTCTGATGACCTGCTCATATAAAGACGGTGTCAGATTCCAATTGAAAGATGAGAAAAACAGGGGAACAAATAGGCATCTAAACCTCTCATGTTGCTTAGACTGCGACAGGGACGGATATGAATGGACCAGCAAGCTTCGCCATGTATCTCGTAAACCAAGAAAGCAGAGTTCATATTCAGCGGAAAGTTGCGCTCCGATTCCCAGAAGCTGGAAATGCCTGACGTCTTCTAGCGGAAGGCAGTTCTTTGGCCACATCACTAGTTTGTCCCCGTCCTACTGCTGAATTTTTCTTCTTACCACCAGAGTTGCGCTGCCGCCGCCTCAGACCACCGTCTTCGTCATCGTCCTCCTCCTGCAAAGTTGCATCTTCTCCAAACCTGACTTGCTTCCTGGCAGCTTCGTAATCAAATGGCTTCACTTCCAGTAACCTACCGGATTCTTCAGCTTTACTGGCTAGTCTTCTTCTATTTTGAGTGTTTGACTGAAAGCATTTTTGGAAGCTTGATGACAGTTCCGAGAGAGACATTGGCTCGTCTTCGTTCTCTTTTCCTGAAGTGGAGACCGTAGAATTTTTCTCAATGTCCTCCTTTGTGCTTTCCGGATTATTGTTCGTAGCATCCTCTGGGTCAGTATCAGAATCGAGTAGAATAATCTCATCAGCAGTGGAGGCAGAAACAGGATTGTCGGAAACTGGGTTTTGGACAGCCGAAGCTTCGCTTTCAGAGGCTGCTACACTAGGAATTTCTTCGACTATTTTTGACTTCTCACTGCTGCCCAAAAACGAATGGAAAGGAAGACTGACCGAAGATCTAATCTGCTCCAGCTTGGCCTCTTCCTTGCCCTAGAAAATAACGAAAGATTAAGTGAAACTAATGTTATCTAAAACCGTGTAAAAATAACTCGAGCAGTGTGCCATATGTATAAGAAGTCTGAATATCCTAAACGTGACGTGCCTCAGCAAATTTATTACTAATCAGCTTTATTACGTCTCACCCAATTGCGAAATGCAAATGGCGGCCAGAGAGAATAAAAAAAAGGGGCAAAAGGTTTGCATCGTGTGAAACTGAAACGCATCCTTTGAATGAAAGGTTCATCAAGGAAAGCTTACTTTTTTGCCAGCATCAAGCTTCCGCTTTGAAGCTGGATTGCCAAGAAGTGCCCCAAAAGCGCCAGCAGGCTTTTTCAACACCTGAACAGTTGCTTTGCGACCCTGTCAACAATTGAACACCAATGAGGCTGATGCCCTAACATACAAGTCAAGACATCAAAATAAACAAATGAATAATTAAAATACAACTTTTTCAGCGGAAGAGGTACTGACAGCAGCATTTCTGTCCTGCTCTAAAACAGTGAGTGTATCAGATTTAATAGATACCTCCCCCTTTTTAACTTGCTGCTGAGAAGTGTCCTGTTTAGGGTGGACAGAAGTAGCAGATTTTTCCAAGGTATTAGAACTGGTGCCACCTTCAACTCCATTTCCCTTTTTTGCATTTGAAACATTTAAGTGAGGCATATCCTCTTGGGGAGCATCAGTTTCATCTCTAAGAGGTACTGCGTGATCCGATCCCTGCAAATCATCACATTTTTGAGGGGTTTAGAAATCATCATATTAGTCCACAAACATATCAGAAAACAGAGCCCCAAAAAAATTGTGATAAGAAAACCCTATTCTTGTTAAGCACTGCACTGAACAGTTGAGGAACGTTCCCTGAACATTGGAAACCAAGATATTTAAACGATTCTCAACACATTACTTCGACTAATGGCCTCTGTAATTAGGTTAATTACCAATTCCTAAAAGACTAAACCAGGTGTAGTTCTTACTTCTTAAAGTCCAAGCAATCAAGTTCTTCAATAATAAGCACATAACATGTGGGAAAAAAAAATCCATAAACCAAGAATATAGTGTTGAAATTGTATCAAAATGTGTATTTTGATTGGGAAACCAAATAGAAAGGGATCTGCAATTTCATCCATTCAGGGACTGGAGGATAATTTACCCAACTAAAAGAACTGAGCCTGCATTGGTAAGATCAGACTTGAGATGAAAATGCACATTACCAATAGTGGTCAGTAGCTCAGCGATTTGCATTTGCTATCTTTATACTAGTTGTAAAATAAAGGACTAGCATAAATAAAATAATCACCTAACCTAACCAATCGATGTCACCCTTTGAAACACAACACTTACAGTTGCAAGGCGTCCCTCTTTCAACTGCTGAGCAGCAGCTTCGAAAGCAAAAGCATTTTGCATGGAATTCCTAACAATGTTGACTATAGTATCAAGATTGCGTTCGATATATGGGTTCTTTGATTTTAGCATTCGACGGAGCTTGCTTGTAGTAACAGGCATCTGCTTAGCTTTGAAATAGGTTAAAAAAAAAAACAAAGCATAAATGTCACGTGATAGAAGGGCTACGTTCAGAAGAAAAACAAGACGGGGCACAATGTTCATGTACCTATTTCAAGAAGTATTTTATTAGGCAAGACATATCCAGTACTCTCATCTTCTGTACGAGCAACAACATCTCGCCATTCACAAAGCCCCTGTGAGCCAGATAACAGAATTTTAATTAAACACAGTGGTCAGTGGAAGCAATAAATACCCACATATTTTTTTAAATTTTTAGATGTTTTGTCATTCATTATTAATAATATAATCCTCGTAACAGGGCCATCAATCCAAGCATGCTAGAAGCCACCTGCATTTCAGGTTTTAAGAACACTAATAACACTACCACCAATTGCGACCTAATTATATAATGGATAACTGTGCTTGAAAGGTCCACAGAAGCTGTGTCACCTTTCTGCAAGCTATTTTTGATAGAAACCTATATGTTTCAGCAAATACGAGTTAAAACCAGCAGAATTAGCCGGTGCTACCAAAGGATAACGACAGTAATAGAGGCGCTGAAAAATGGAAGTAATGACAGGGACAACAGGGACATCAACAGGCAGTGGCAGGCTTGTGATGGAGTATAGAATCAATTCTGAAATTTCATATGAAAGAAAGGCCCAAAAATATATTAATCTACAAAACCCTGGGTTTTGGTGGCAGCTTTAAACATTCGTGTGAAATTGGCTCCTGAGAAAACTCCAGATTCTAGAAATCAAATCTTTTTTTTTTTAGACAGAGTTTCAGATTATGGTAAATGGACTTTCGTTCATAAGTTTGAAGTCAGCTTACTGAAACAATTGCAAGCTGCTGAGCGTTATAACCAGCACCTTGCAACCTGCATTGAAAACACAGTTTAGATCCACATCTCTAGACTAGCATTAATAAAATCATGCGGAGCAGAAATTACAAGAGAAAACCGCCTAGAAGTGGCAAAAGAAGTAATCACGAGATTTAAAATACAATGAAATGAAATGCCAAAATAATAAAAGGTTTTCACTTGACAAAGGTAACAATGTTACCCATATATATAGAGGTAAGAGTTCTCCGTCAGAAGTTCTTTCTCATATAACTGCATACAGACATCGTAACTGCGTTTGTAGACCTATCAGTAAAATGAAACACCATTTAGAAGACAAAAATATTACACCAGCTGCTCAGTTATTATTACATCAGCTTAAAAATTCAGAATTCAAAATTCAAAAATTGTCTCCGCTGAAATTACAAGATCACCAAGGAAAGGATTGGTGAATCACATGCATCTAACTGCTTGGATCCAAACTTAGCACCATAGTAGCCCATGATCGATCCCAATTTAGAATCCATACTCACTTAACAAAAGCATGAAATAGCTAAAGAAATACCATAAATATATGAACAGAAAACAGAAGCAAAGCTAATAAACGCAATAGCACAAACTGAAATCCTGAACTCTATGAGCATGCAAGAATGATACTCAACACAATTATGCAAGTATGATTAATCCATAGCGTCCACAGACAGGAGGTTTTGGGAATTCACAAGAGTTACCTCCAGCAGAGGAGTATCAGAATTTTCAGCCTCCTTGGGCAATTCAAATAACTTGATTTTCATTAAATCATAAATATACAGCAGATAATGAGTATCTTCTCTGGCGTATCTGTCATCAGAATAACAATTCATTAGATCACAGTCATCAAATCCCGGGGATGGTATGCTCTTCGTTATCACATAAAAACTTAAATGACTAATATGATAACAATACAAATAATAATTATCATGTACCAATACAAATATTACAGATGTAAGAAAAAGTTAACAAACAGCAAACTAAAAGACACAATTAACCAGAGTTTGATTTGTTATTTACTGCAATGATTGGGGCAAGCTTAATTTTCTTAGCATCAACCATCAAATAGAAGGAGTCCAAGGGTCCATTACGAGATGCCTAGTCATTTTCAAGCAGTTTAACAAGCGTCTACATTAATGTTTAACAATCTTGGATCCTATACACTTCATGGATAAATTTACACCATGCGGATGAAAAGAGACAGACAAACCAGCAATGAAGTGTAGGGAAAAGCATCTTCAAACATTGGATGCAGGGGAGAAAAAGCCCTAGTGTTCGAATTGCCTCAGGCTCCCTCCTAAACTAACCCCTGTGCAGCACTTGAAGTATATAATCTGTTATTTTACCATCTATGCCCCAAGAATCAACATTCACACATTAATCCAAATAGAGCCAACTTGTAACTTTCAAGAAGTTAAACACCATAAATGAGATCTCTAGTCAGCCCAGGGATGCATAAACCTTAGTAACTAGAAAATTAAAGGGCAAGACTTTTGAACATCCGAGGGGGGGATGTACTGACTATAGAATAAAAGCCTTGTCAAGAAAATTTACGCCTATATGTTCGAGAAGCAGGGCAGGTAATTCCCACTTATGTACAGCAAAAATGGCAGACAAATCAAATTCCTAAGATTCTTAATTTTTGATGCCACAGTCAAAAGAACCACCCAGGGATTATTTACTGATGTTATTCTTGGAGATTAGATGCCAGATTTACATTTAAAAGAACAATGCAAGCACGGGGAAAAACAAAAGGAGTATCATGGATTAAGTGAGATTGGTTCAAAACACAACAGCACCTCATCATCTCATCAGGCAGAGGGCGTAGTCTCCAATCTGCATTCTGATATCTGCAAGGAGTTTACCCATCAACTTTGAAAATGCAGGATAGAGGAATTAGTAATGCACAAAGTAAATACAATAAAATAAATAAATAAAACAGAGAGGGGAAGAGTGAGCGTACTCTTTGTTTGCAGTCACCTCACAAAAGTAATGCAGAAGATATTCCAAACTATTTCTTTCCAGTTTCAAAACTCTTGAGGCCTGAGCAATGGAGTCAACATAGATTAGTTCCTTTTCAAGAGAGAGTGAAGGTCAAAGTTATGCTAATATAGTAATAACCTATTAATCAATGAACATGGTTCACAGAAAGGTGCCAGAAGAACCGAAGTTAAAAAAGCTTCACATCATCTGATCATGATTTTATATTGAAGAACAATTCCATTAACAATAATACAAGCAGAGGAGCAAGACATCCTCTGAAAATGAAGAAAACTACACATCATACACAACAAAAAGCGCAAATACTAAAATTTCCCAGGATCCTCTAAAATGATGGGAAAAGATCTTGCAAAAGTTTGCATGCATATTACAGTAGTATGGAGATAGTATGCAAATCCCTTGAAGATGTCTCAAATATAGATACAAGCAAGAATACAATTTGGTTATGATCATTTTCACGCAAATTTTCAAGACTGCAACAATATGATCACCCACTAGACCTCATCCCCCAAAAAACACACTTGACTATTGCAAGCCTAATTTATCTGGTGGTGGTAGTATAGAAATTAACTCTCGTCCTCAACACCTTGTCATACACTGTAAACGAGAGTCAGCATCAACTGATCGAATGAACTAATTTACACAGAAAATAATACCATCAAAATAAATAAATGTCACTGCAAATATTCTTTTCCTGGAAATTTCATAGGGAAGGAATCTCAATAATGGACATTGTAAAAATTTCACAAACCTGGCCAGTGTCAAATAAATTACAAACATAAATGCCAAAATCCCGTTGAAGCCAAATGATATCTCGATCTGCTCCATGCATGACCTAATTAAGCATTACAGAGGGGGAAGTCAATAGACCTGAACCAGAGCTAAAAGCCAGCAAAAAGAAACTATTCACGCGCAACAGACCTTTTTTTGGAAGGATCCTTAAATACTTCCCTTAGATGTGGCCCTACATGAATCTTAAGCTTCAAAGTGTCCACAACAAAATCTTCAGTCCTGTGAGATTTGCATCAAGCAAGTCAAGCCTTGGAAGGACCGATATTGATTATGTTCCAAATCCACCTAGACATTTCAAGTCAAGACAAACATATCAAAAGAATATGCATGACCAAATTATTATATTTTGTAGAACATTTCCTCGCAAACAATAAGGACTCTAGAAAGACAAGTAATCCCTCGAGGAATCCCATTTTCCATATTCATTCCTTAAAGTTTCTAGCATTAGTGAAAATTAATTAAAACATCATATGTATACTTCCGATGTAGAAATCAAAAGAATCCAATTCTAGGTTTCAGCAGAGTTGGGAATGAACAAATCAAATTTGTTGGAATAGGAAAATTTGGAAAATTTATTTCCATCAAGAGTTGATCTCGGGAATAGTTTGTCCATTAAATGGGTCAAGAACAAACAGCAACTAGTGAGGGGGGAAAGACGTATTTCTGGTACAAGAAGAGCAAACATAAAGTATTTTAAAAAACAAAATCAGCCAAAACGTAGTTTAACCAACACAGGTCATTATTACATCAACACAACCAAAAAGTGCAGAACTCATGTTTCACCTGACAATATTCACTAGCCACACAGCATGATATGTAAATGTTAGGAAATGTAAGAATTAGTTAAGTATAGGGGTATAAGAGGTATAATCATTATTTAGGTACTCTGTTACTGTATTAGTCCTTAATGGGTCGGCCTATAAATACCCCTAAGTCCAGATATGTAGTTGTTGATCTTTCATCAATCAGAATGTACTACCCAGAAAGTCTCCTCATTTCCCTTTCTTTCGTCTACCTATCTCTCTTCATCTCTCTCTATCTTAACACAACAGACAAGACGTCATAACTTTACACAGCAGAATCCGAAGAAATTCAAGAAAATTGTACATATCAAGGGTGAAGATTTCATGCAGCTAAAGGTATTGTCATTTGATATGTCTCATCAAGGAACCACAGAAATTTTTTTAAAAAGAAGAATGATGAGATACATCCTAAGTTTATCTGATTGAGGCTTAAGATTATGGTCCAGAATCAAGAATGACCAATATTCAGTTGCAGACCACATGGGAATGGGGTAAGGAAAGGGATTTGCAAGACATGTAGGGGAAGGGTAAAGGGAAAACGTGTGGACTGTTCGGTAAGAATAATTTAGAAAGGAAAAGAGAAAAATAAAATGAGGAAAAGATGATACTGCCCGTGTCTCCAATCTCCCAAGTGTATTAGGGCAAACCCATCTCCAAGTTGCAGCCTACAACACAGTTGACAGCATATAAAACATGGCTTGGATAGAATTGCACTATTCCCCTCTTCTCGCTACCACAGCCAGTGGAATTCTCACCGGTTTAGTGAGCTCCATGTACTCACAAGAAACCACTGCATCAAATTGAGAAAGGTAGAAGAGCACGGACAAGAGAAAGGAAGAGCTTGATGACAGCAGCAGCGAGGCAATAGGAAGCAAGAGCAAGTAGAAAGCGCCACAGATAGAAGAGAGGGACCAGATGACGATGAGGGCATTTGCTCCAGCAATGATCACCTCCCTTTCACTCCAACAACAGTCTACGACTCAAAGTAATTCACATGCATTCTCGAAGCAATGAGATGACATGGGCATTCTGGACCGAATTTTTGTTTCCCAAGAAGCCATCTCCTTTCCCCTAGTATATGACAGGTGTCTAGATTGCCATAAACTAGAAAATAGCTCTGGCAAGTGCCAAACTAGTTAAAAGTTGCTTACCCTTACCCGTTCCCACCTACCAAATGCAGCCTTTAAGTTATATGCAATTCCTATAGCACGGTTAAAGGCCAATGTTTATAAACTCAACAAATTGGAGCAGAGTGTATCGCTGCAGTTGTGCAAACTAAAAGCAATAGCATAAAGGGTAGTAGCATGATCATGCTAAAAATAAGGGAAACAAGCTCCGAAAAACATGAGCAAGGAGTTAGTGGTAAATGGTTGATCATAAAAATGCACAAAAGTTTTCAACAAAACATAAACAGCACTCATATTTTACCGCAAATTCATTAGCTGCCCGCAGCTTAGCAGCCAACTCCTTCAAACCTTTGACATCCTCCACAAGTTTGAAAGGGGTGCATTCTAGTGGGGGAGGTTTTCTAGGTTCAAAATCTCCAAGATCTTTGTCAACAAAATCCAAGACAGAGAGTTTCTCCTGAAACGAGAAATTAATAATTAAATGATAAAAAGGACCATACAATAAAATCAGCATGGTAAACACAAGAAAAGATAAGTAAAATTATGAAAGGCTGTAGAAATGCCCCATTCACATGCATCAATTTTTACGTTGTAAGGAAAGCCCTAGATTTAGTGAATGTCTCTTCAAATGTAACTACCTGTTTTCTTTTTTTCCTTTTTTTCTTTTTTTTTAAAAAAGCTTTCTGCGAATCGATTCCACGGAACAATAGTATACTACCCTATGTTTTTAAGATTATCCATTTGACATGGCATGCTTAGACTGAAGACTTATTTTTTTCTTCCCGACCACGCTAGGAACTCACTTGCATCCTTCACAGATTGAATGGATCAATTAGCGCGCAGAGAGAGAGAGAGAGAGAGAGAGCAATATATGTTATCAAGAAAAAACAGAAAACTAACCAGCGGATGAATAAACCTCTGACCATCATCGCTCCTCTGCAACCAAACATGCTCAAAAGGCTGGTTTGAATTATTAACTAGAATGTTATACTCATCTTGAGGCCTCCTAATTGTTGGTATATGAAACGGAATCTTTGGCTTCGACCCAGTCGTTTTCTTGTCTTTTGCGGCCACTTTAACACCGGAGGCAGGACTTGAATCTGGCTCGTCTACTTTCCCAGCTCCCAGATGATTAGCCCCTTTCTTCTTCTTCTTCCCATAAACCAACTGGAACCCGTCTTCCGAGCCCGGCATTGAACTCATGGGACACCCTGTCTCCTCCTCTTTCTTCCTAATCCTAAGAAACTCGTCGAAGGACACATCGAACCGCTCTAAAACCTCGTCATTCACATTAACCAACCAGTCATATGCATCGTCGATATCCATGGGTAAATCAATCTCCTTGCCCCATAAATGCGCCGAGTTGCCGATGGCTTCCAGCATCGTCTGGGATTTTTTCTCGATTTCTCCAATTGGTTTCTTAAATTCGTCGAAGTTGTAGTAAAAGTGAAAGTCTTTGTCCGAAGGTAAGCATCGGGAAGAACCCGAGAGCTTGACGGCTGACGAAGACAGAGGGCCGGTTGATAAATTGTGCAGAGTACGCGCCCTTGCGGTGGGCTGAGATTGATCAACGTCCATGGCGTCCTGACTCATCGTGATGGCCGAGATTGGTGAAGGGTTTAGAGCTAGGGTTTTAGTCTAAACATCGCCATCGCTTGGTGTGTGGGTCTCTCCATCCGTGCAACCGCGGGAACAGCGGGCGGGTCTCAAAGCATATGTTTCTGTCACGTGTCATCAGCCGGGAGGCTACACGTGGAAATTAAATCGGAGGGAAGATCACAATGATCCTACAGATAATTGATTATTTGTATGATTTTATTCACAAGTCAGTTGAAATACGTTTTATCAAAATTAAAAAAAGCTTTAACTTTTATTAATTTTATGTTAAAATTTAATAAGGTTTTATATTTATTCATATAAATATTTTTAAATTTTATTATTAATATTTTTATTTAAATTATTTAATAAATAAAAAATGTAAAGAAAGTATTGAAAATTAACAAGTGCTTTATAAATAGAATAAAATTTTTTCTTCTCTCTTTATTTTGTAAATAAGATCAGAGTAATATGTTGTAAGACCAAATAATTCTAATATTATTTTACAGGATTGAACTACCTTCTTTTGCTGTGAAAAAAATACCCTTTATGTTTATATTATATGCTCTTTTAACAGTAACTCCTCATTAAAAAAAAAAGTTTCATCCACATTTTAACAACAATCAATTCTCTCATTATTAACTTTAAAAAAATTAACTTGGTGGGAAAGAGTAACAAGTGTTGTGATTTGATGAACAAATTCTTATTTGAGAAAAAATGAGTCCAATTTTCATTCTATCAACAACTAATTATCTTAATAACAATTCAAAAAAATTAACTTGATGGTGAAAATAAACATGTGTTGTGATTTAGTGAATATATTCTCGTTCAAGAAAAAATAAGTCCCATTTCATTCTAACAACAATCAATTCATTCATTAACAAATATAAAATATTAATGTGGCAAAGGAGTTGTTTTAATCCAGTGAACAAGTCTCCATTTAAGAAAAAAATAATTTTTTTTATTTTAATAATAATCAATCACAACAAAAATGCATTAGGGATGATTTTTTCTTTTATAATAAATTTTAATGGGAAAATGACAAATAAATTTTAAAGGTTTCAACTAATTCAAATTAAATCTGAGGTATTAAACTCTAAAAATTTAAAATTTTAATAGGAAACTTGTTAAATTTTGAAATATGAGTTACAAATTTATTACAATAAAATTGTAAAATAAGAGTCAAACTTATAAATTTTTAACGTTTGACGTCTAAGACTTAATTTGAGTTAATTGATCCTCTTGGGTCCTGTGTATTATTCTCTTAATTTTAATTACATTTAGGTCCTTTGGTTATATAAAGTAACATTATAATCATTAAGTCTCGTAGCGTACTTAATTGTCTCTAAGAGTCCTCAATTGTGATTTTTCTTAAATTGAAAGACTTCTATTACGTTAGGCCTTACTGGTAAGCAAGCCTCAATTTAGTAAAATTAGGATTGGAATTAATAGTGAGAGTGAAAATAAGGCTTTAAAATTATATTTAGCATGGAGTAATATCTATAGAGAATATTTATTTTATTTTATTTTATTTTACAATTAAACATGATTTATAAAAATACAATAATACCCATTAAAACTAAAAAATATATAACCTAAACTCACGATTGCTCTCCTTCTCCCGACATATTGACACAGTAACGTAAGAAGCTCCTTCCACCACTCCTCCTCCTCATCTTCCATAACATCCCAATTTTAATTTTAATAATTAATTTAGATTAATAAAAATATGGAGAACATTGAGAGATAACCAAATTAGTATGTTAATGTTTTAAATAGATAAGAAATGATATACGTCTTTTAGAATTATTTATAATTTAATGTACCTGATTAGCATTTTTTGTTATATAAAGCTTATTTGTAACTTTTGGAATTATTTTTTATTTTTATGCTCTTTTTTATAACTTTATTAGTCAAACTTACAGTAAAAATTAACATTTATCAATTATAGGCATGTGATTTTTTATTTTTTGATATGACCACATAAAAAACAATAAGTGTGTGTTTAGAATTTTAGATAACATCATCTAAGTTTGGGCCACCCCAACTTAGGTTAGGATGTTAAAAGCTCATCAACTCTTGCTTAGGTAAAAAAAAAACTCAACTAACATTTTAGGGAGAATGATCATTTTCCTTAGAAGCTGCATGAGGCTTCTTTCTAACCAAAGTTGAGTATGGTGATGAGTGTTGGGGGCATTAATGTTTTTAAAATTTTATAGTTGTTTTCTCTACCTTCATTTACGAGCAGCACGATTTCTCCTCCTCTACCTTCATGAGCCCCTACTTTCATGAGCATGCTTACCGCTATCTAATCCCTCATCACAAATCTAACCAAGGATGTGCTCGCCATTGTTATTATTGTCCGATTTTCTGTCAACTAAACTAGTGCTCATGGTTTTTTTGGCGTGAATGGAGACAATGTAGAGCAAAGCAAAGCAGAGCTACATGGAGGAGACAAGGTAAGTACATAAGAGAAGGAAAGTGTTGCCAATAGTAAAGGTGGAATCAGTGAAAATGTCGCAAATGAGGTCGATGAAGGTTGTGTTGATTAAATGTAGCATTGGCAAGGTTAGGACTAAAGTATTGGGTGGTTCTGCCTCTTTAGAGCAATCCAATATTATAAACAATACTTAATACTTCATTCTATATATATTGTTTTTTAATTTTTAATTGAGTTTAGTTTTCTTTTTTTTTGACCAAATTGAGTTTAGTTTTCTTTAAAGAAGATCAAATTAGACTATTTATTAAATTTTGATTATATATAGACTATAATTTATCATTTCATTCACCCTATTTTTTAAAAATTATGATTTTTAAACAATTAACTTATTTTAGATATTTTAAGTCTACCTTTTTTAAAATTACAATTTATCAATTTATTTTAAATTTTTTAACTTATAAAAAATACTTTATAATTTATAATATTTAATCCTTTTAGATTGAGTATTTATAATTTATAAATTTATAAATTTTTATATTTAAATATTCTGTAAAGTTATCATTTCATTCTACCATTCAAAAAATTAATATTTTTTATTTACCATTCTATTTTATATTTTTAATTCATTTTTAAAAAATATTAAATTAGTTACAATATATATATATATATATATACAACTTATATTCATTTTAATGACTTTTAAATTAATTCATTCAAATAAAATTCATTTCATCGAACTGATTTCTAAAAAAAATCCAAACATAACTATGTTATATTTATTGACCTATTTCTTAATTTTAATTTGCTAATTTTAATTAAATTTTAATATTAATTATAAATTTTTTAATTGAAACATGCACTATAAATTTTTTGGGAGAACAAATGGAAAGGTTGCCTTTCCGTTATTAAAGCCGATGCACCTACCTTAAAAATAAAATTTAAAAAATCATCAGTCAATACGGATGCTAACATAGGGCACGGAAACGGTGGATTAGCCCATCAAAAATAAAGACGAGACACGCAACAGGGGCAACAGCGGCTGCAGAACCCTGTTTTGGTGTCACCTCCTTGAGTCCCATAACAACGATGCCTCAACTTTCTCTTTTCCTATAAATTTCTTCACTCTCTCTCTCTCTCTCTCTAACGCTCATCTTCTCGCTTCCAAAGTCAACAACACAAGTATCACAGAAACTAGCTGCTTGCTCCCTGAGTTCCAATGGCTTCCCTGATTCTTCTCTTTTATGAGATTGTTCGGAATCATGAGCTCGATGCTGCGTCTCTATTAGCTGCATCCACTCCTCCTCCTCCTCGCTCTGCTGCCACTGAATCACTGACAAATCAAAATGACAAGCGCACAAGCCAGGGTTCTGAAGATGCAGTGGAGTCGAGAATCTGCGTTGATTTTGTGTGGCCTTGATTTTTCAACGCCATGTCTGCTATCTAGTTTGGTTGAAAACGAAGTTGTAGTCATGTAAATCATTAGTCATCTCTCAATTAATTCTACTTTAATTTTTTCTTTCTCTTGTTTTGGATAATTACAGCAGCTATATGAAAAGGTTGCTCTCTCGTTCTCATCTCTATCTTATTTTCTTCAACCGATAAACAAGAACGGAGAACCCAGACAATTCAACTAACCTAAGTCTTATGCCAAGTTATAACAGAATCTTTGATCCTTGATTCTGTAATTGCAAACATTGAAAGGCCAAACATCCCATGGACAGTGCTTCAATTTCTGAAGCTTGATGGATCTTACCTGAGCTGTTAATGAATCATCTCGTATAACTCTAATTAGCAGATTCCCAGCTTATTCATCGGGGCTGTCAATGTATCAATTTATATATAATTAATAATAAAATAAAAATAACCTGTTTGTAATGAAAAAATGTAATTAATATATTAATATGTCTACCTATAATCTACAATATGTAATTCTATATATAAAGTCTCCTTGTCATGAATCGTTATTAATATAAGTTGTTTTAAACTTTGTGTAAGATATGGGATACAGTCCAGCTCGATATAAATCAACGCTGATATAAAATAATAAAATGCAAAAATAGCAGTATATGAATACTGGTTTTTTGGGCCAGACTCTGAATATGAGTTCATAGCGACAAGTGTTACTCATCCTTGGGTGTAGTGCAGGAGGCCATTTTATGGCCTGGAGTTCGTTTTTGTAAGCTGATCGGTGCATAAATCTTGATATTACGAACCAACTAGCAGTTTACAGGGTTGGGCCTGCTGTAGGTTGTAAATTGGGCGAGGTGAGTTGACGCAACCTGCATCTTGATGAGTTGTGCTCTTGCCAATCTGCATGACCTGCACCAGGTTGGTAAGTTGACAAGCCAACACACTATTAAAACTTATTTTTTTACTAATTTTGGAAATTACACATTTATCTTTTTTTATTATTTTTATTGGTAAAAAATCATATTTTCCTTCTAAAAATTAATTATCCAAATAACAATAAAAATATTTTTAAATTATTAAAAAACACAATACGAATTGAAAATATATTAATACAATCTAAAATAAATGCATACTCAGTCACTAGCAAATATAATAAAAAGTTAAAATTACAATTCAAAACTTAAAGATAAATTTTGTAGTGGAAAAATCAATAACAAAGTAAGCTCTATAACACTCCATGATGAAATGCCCAAATTGTCACCGGAAAAAAAAATGGGGGGAGGATTATAAATTTTGTAATGAATTATATGATCAGAATTCAGAAGGGGGAAAATTACAACCTAGGAAGATATTGGATTTGGAATATAAAACCAAAGACAACATGGTAAACTCTTTGTCAACATGTTTTCAGATGCTTTACTACCACATATAAGCCATGTCTTACTACATTGAATATTAAACAAGCATATTGTTTGTGATTCATCTTTGATCCCGCATGTACCATCAATCTCGAGTCAGTAAGAATTGCAGACAAAAAAGGTGGAGTGGAAGAGTGGGATGAGATGACTACGTGACTTGATAATCATTGATTTAATCTAAAAAGATGTTAGAGTTGAAGTACACTTTTGTTTATCAATTATTCACTCAAAAATATCTAGCATTTTAAATTTACATATAGTGTAATTTTTACCTTTTAACATTTGAAAATGACGTATTAAGCATTCAGCTGTTAAAAAAACTTAATTATGATTACTAATTGACTTAAAAATTGCAGAAAATGGCTTCAAAAAATTATAAAAAATAATCTATAAAGTTATACATAAGTACCTTATAATAAAACAAATATCAATTGAGTCTTGTAATTATACACAAGTAACAGGATACCAATATTATTTTTTACCCATTAAAAATGACAAAATATGATTTTAACTAACTATTATTTTAGAGACTTAGTTGATATAAATTTTCTTGCAGGATACTCATTTGTAATTTTTAGGTCTTTTTTGTAATGTTTTAATTAACTAATAATTAAAATTAACTTTTTTAATAGTAGGGTACCGAATACAAAATTTTTAAATATCAAAAGAAAAAATCATATTTTATGTTAATTTAAAATGTTAAATACTCTTAAACTAATAATTGAAGGACAAAAATATTCTTTAAACTATGATATTATACTAGTGTAGTTAAAAATTTTGAGCCCAAGCCCCAAGAATATGGTAATATTAGTGGCAAAGCTTTCACTCAATAGTTGATAGGATTCTAATCAACCTCAGTAATACAAATTAATGTGTATATTTACCAAGCCCTTTCATCTCAATGTAGTGTATACTCCACATAAAATAATGCTTTCAGCATGGCATTGAGCACAAGAAGAGGTGATGCCCAACGCAGGCAGAACCAAAAAGCGAAGGCCGCTGTGGGGCCAAAATAATTTAAAAGTATTATACAAACAGTATTTTTTTAAAAAAAATTAAAAATTGAAATAAAAATAAATAACTTTACTAAAATAATATTATAATATAAAATAGAAATAAAATTATTATTTATAATCATGCAGCATGGTAAAAAAAAAAATAATATTGTATATTTAATATACTACTTCAATATAAATAAATATATAAATTTTATATTCATCGCATCCTTTTTATATTCAGTAGAACATCGGTATAGATTGATTGATTATTACATGCCTATATCAATAATATTATCTCCTTTTAGTATTATAAGATTTTTTTTTCAAAAATAATGTTAAAATATAAAAAATGTTGAGTCTTTCAGTATATAATTAATAAATTCTTTTAGAATATATATAATCAAGGTATAATTAAAAATATTTTTTAAATTGAAACATTGTCTTAAAAAAATACAAACATGGGGAAAACAAAAATGTATAACCATAAGTGTCATTAACTAATTTATTGAAAGAATATGTTAGCTAAAAATATCTTATAATTCCCAATAGAGCAATTATAGTGATTATATGATATAATATTATATCTTTTTTTTTTTGGTGGTACATCTTTACAAGTATGCACTTGAAAATTTTTATTTAAATTTTTTTCTTTTGGAGAGGGAGAAAATTCCGTTTAAAATACCCCACCCCTCTTTATCTCAAGACGGGCTCCCAGGATGGGACCCCATATGCCAGGTTCCTCCCCTGACGCGGAAGCCGGTTTCATTTGGGTGCAGTAGTAAAACGCAGCAATCAAAAGTCGGTACAAAAGAACTCCCCCATCCACCCAAGTTGTGAAGAGGATTACCAACCATATCCGATAATGCGTACGTTTGAATTAAAAAATTTATAATTAAGATTAAAATTTAATTGAAGCTAGTAAATTAAAATTATAAAAAAATTAATAAATATAAAGTGATTTATATTTGGATAACTTTTTTTAAGAAGTCAGTTAGAAATACTGATATTTGTTTGGATGATTTGATTTAAAAGTGAGTTAAGATATTTAATCATAAAAATAAAGATGAATTTTTTTGACTAACTAATAAGTAAAAAAATAGTAAACTTAAAATTATGATTAATAGGAAAAAAGTCTTAATATCTAAATAGTTATAATTAAATGATAAAATTCAAAATATTCAATTATAAAATTTTAAAATAATAACTATAATGAGTTTAATAAAAAATACCTGGACATGAAAAATTTATTCAAAGAGTTGATGTGGCACTATCAAATACTCGCATCATAAAAATTTACTCAATAAACTTGATAAAATTAATTTAATCAATTTTATTTTTGTATTACTAATAATTAGTAAATACAAATATGCAATTATAATAACCATAATTATAATTAAATAGTAAATACTAAATTATTAAAATAGATATTCTATGCTTAATAATCTAGCATACCATCAATTAGAAAACATAGCATTTGCAAAACCAGAAAAAAATGATTATAAATGGATGAGAGTTTCACAAACTTAAGCCAATGAATTCAAGGCTAAATGGTCATGCATGCCTTCAAGAAGCCCAGTGCAGAGGCCTAGTAAAACACATTCTAAAAAAATGTTGAAATTTAGATTAATAACTAAACATAGCATTCATCAAACCACGGCTTCAATTTACAACCATCATGGTTCATCATCAAAAGCTAAATATTAGTACTTAGTAGCACGTGATGACTCTCATGGATTGGCGTGAGAAGTAGAGCTACACAGCTCATTCTTCTCATCTGTTGAAAACTCAGCATTCAAAATTGAATCCTTTTGACATCACTTTCAGGGACGCTTGCATCTCCCTTCCCTAAACTATTAGGTTCTAGAAACTTGTTAAATCATACAATACAAGTTAGTAGCATAATCTTATTTGATTTTGAAACTTCTCTTGATACATATATGTGAACTTGTAGGCAAATGATGACCACCAAAGGCAGAGAAGTGCAAAATTGGTAGGAGCAGAATGGACGACAATGACCATACTGTCAAAGCAAGGACACTCTCGATGTAAGAAGAAGGGATGACGGCGAGCAAGAAATAATATGAGCAACACACACAGTTGCAATCGGGCTATGATGATCTCTAATTAGATTCAGTAGAGTAAATGAGAACAAAGGTGAAGATATTACAATGATGCTTGATTGTTCAAAGGTTAAGATTGGGTAGGAAATAATGAAGGAAGAGAAGTCATGAAATGCCTCCCAACGTCTTCCACCCATTCAACACAGCGTTATAAAAGTTAGGATTGTCAGCTTTGTAAAAAATGCTTGTTTAAATCCAAACCTTAGTTATTATTTTTTTTAATCCAAACAAATTTTTTTCAACTTTTAACATCTTAACTAAGGTTTGGATCATCTCAATCCAACTTGAGATGTTATTCAAACACAACAAAAGTCACGTAAAAACTATGCACTATGAGCTTTTAGTCAAGGTGTAGGGTCCGCGAGTTTTGGCATGCCACGAGTGTCTTTGCTCTTTACACCTACTTTCCACTAACTCATCGTGAACAAGTGAGATCCCATACAACCTAAATACAATATCTCACACACCATGTCACTAATTAAGAATCGAACATTAATTCTAACTTGTTTAAATTCCAGACACATGATAATTTACTCGACTTGATTTTCTTTTCGTGGCATTTAAAAAAATTGCATGGGGTATAATTTATAAGACAAGGGATTAAATCATATTACCACATGACCTTGACACAGGGATCCTATCCGATCAAATTCCCTGCCACTTGATCCCTTTGTTCAGTGCAAGCATTAGCCCCAGCTGGGGAAAAAAAACAGAGAGGCAGAAATAAAGGAATCAAGCAAGGGAAAAAAAACCCCCGTACGCGAAAATGCATGTGTATTACAATTACATTACAGATATGTATAGTAAGTGCGAGCCACACTAAACCGGTCAAGATTAATTATTATTCCTGTCCACAGCTGTCTTTACTCCGATCCGATATTCTTTCTCACGTACGTTTTAATTTTAAAGTTTTTTTTTTAGTTTTTAAGAATATTTTACGAGGACTTTAGGTTTTATAGCACTGGCATCAAATCCAATAGCAGTTTTGATTTAATAGATATGCTTGAAGTTGAAGTCGGTCGGGGCATTTTTCCCCCCTTCCTGATAAAGGCAGCTGTGTTTTAGTAACTTTTAATCTGAACGATCTCAATTAGTCTGACTACAGTTTTTTGGGCAAAAAAGTTGGATTACTTTGACATTTCGTCTGATTTGGAAGGAAAATAGAAAGTAAAGAAAAATTAAGAAAGAAAATTTTTTAAAAATACTAATTTATTATTTTTAAAATTTCTTTTCATACTTTTCTCCCAAATTAAGTTTTAAAGTGACGCTTTGTTAACATTAATCAATGTCTATTTTAAATATACAATTTATATTAAATTGATTTTGATGAACCATTCTGAATAATGTGAGCATCGTATTTTCTATTTTTCCCCCTTGACATTTCGAACCTGACATAATTTACTTGACAAAAAAAAACCTTTAAAAAATTTGTTAACGTATTTGCTCAAAAAAAAAAAATGTTAACGTAAGAAAATAAATAGATTCAATATAACAAAGAAAAGGACCTCATATTTCCCACCTACCCCCGGCACCAACCTCATCCGGTTGTCATTTTTCTACGAATTCGAAACCCAGGGTAATTTGGGTATTTGATTGTGGCTTTGGTATTGAACCATTAATTAAATTAAATAAATAGATATTTTGAGCAAAAATAAATAATAAAGGAAAACAATAGGAGCATTTTTGTCTGGTCCCTGCTTTTTTTTTTTTTTTCAAAGAACTATAAGAACTTGTATTTAAAAATTAAAAATTAGAATCAAACCCCGTGCGTTCGGATGGTTATGAATTAAGATAAAATCAACAATTTTGGATAAAATGTTTAGGATTAGTAGCTCGACCTTAGGCTTATAAACAAAAGTGAGGAGAGAAATAAAAATTCATTTGAGTGAAAATTAGAGTCCTATTTTAAATTAGAATCAAGCACTGTGCAACGCAGGGATGTGATTAAAATTTATTTGAGAGACGTAATTATGAAAATAATTTAAATTATAACATGAATAATAAGTAATTTGTCATCACACATGCATAAAAAGATGAATATCTTATGCACGATAATATTATTTTAAAATATTGTCATTTAAAGATTTAAACATCACTTACAAAAAAAAAAAGACATGTTGTTAATATTTTTACATGTTATTTACTTAATTAATCAAATTAAACTATTAAGTAATACAATATTATAAAATGCTGTAGATTCTTTTTAATCACTCCTTTTCAAGAACAAAGGTGTTGATGAATGGTAAGCCTTAAAAGTCAAATATGGAGCTTCTTTACATTGAATGAGTTATAATATTAGATTTTTTTTTTCAAGATATATATTTTAAAGACACCTTTACGAATTATCTTTAAGGCATTCATTTGAAGTCACGAAAAAAGTGAGAGATAAAAATAAAATCCTAAAACTGATTAAAATAAGTCTCAAAACTCCAGAATTTATTATACTTAAGTCCACCAGAATTTTTTTTAAAAAATTATAAATATTAATTTAAATAGTTTCAAAATATGAATTTAATTGAAAATTGAGTATTATATTTTAAATTTAAATATCTTATTTTCCATTAAAATTTTTAAATTTATGATTATTTAAATTAATATTTACAATTAATTTTTCAAAAAATTTAGTCAAAGACCTAAATATCATAAATTCTTAATTTTTGGGTTTTTATTTCATTCTTCCAAAAAATATATATATTCTTTTACAATTGATAATGTAAATGAATTATGCATATTCATAATTTAAATTACATAAAAGATTTGAAATAATGTCAATTGATAAATATAACAATTTAATTCCCATGCCTTGCATGGAAGATCATTAATTGAGATGAATGTAACATTTTGAATGAACAAATATAAATGTGTTGGTGGAGATTGGAGATACATGAAATGAAATAAGTGAAAGAAAGAGAGCAATTCCTGAATTTAAATAATGTCAATGAATATGTAAATTTTAATTTTGAACGTGTTAAATGACAATTTCTCCGTTAAAAAAAAAAAACATATACTTGTGTAAAAGTCAAATGTATATGAAATCAATACTATAACTTGGATGCGTAAGAAATCAAGTTCCTTCCAAATTATGTTTACTCAATACTTAATTAATAAAATAGTTTAGCAACAAATTGGTAAAGTCTCCCTGCCACTGATGCCGTCCTTTTTAGAAAAAGCTCCATCACAAATGATTTTAACTTAATTTAAAGGAGGAGCAATTCATAAGTCTTTAACTATATGGGCAGTCACCGTTGGTGTATCTTCTTTAAAGAGGTGATTCGCTCCCCAAAACTCCAATGTTGTTCGATAAGATTGCTCAATAACAATGGATAGGATAGGTTGAACAAGATTAAACACAAAATAATTTCTAGCCTTCCAAATCAGCTAAAGAATCCAGCACACAAAAGCAACATCAAAATTAGAAAAAAAGGCTATTAGAAGAACCGAGGTTTTCATACCACATGCCAAAGTTATTAGTGTTTCAAGGATCAATCCGCATAGAGAATCTGCACTTGAACCACATGCACCGGACCCAGAAGAATAAGTGCTAAATGGTCTCAGATTTTGCACCACAAATGGGACAAATAGCAGTGCAACCTCGGTGCCTTCTAGTTAAAGCTTCATTAGTTGCCAGTGCCTTGGAAAGAATTCGCCACAAGAAATGCTTAATTCTGGGTAAAACACTTATGTTCCATATGCTCTGCCAAACATCCATAGAAATAGAGAAGGACGGACGAACTTGCTTTTCTGCTTTACTCTAGATTTACTATTCATAGCATGTGCATAGCCAACTTTGACAGTATATATTACATTTTTTAAACCATTCCAAAAAATCTTATCACTCACAGCAATTCTAAATAAAGGAATTTGATAAATAGCATTTGCCGGGATTATATCTACTAGTTGTAATAATGTAGACAAATTCCAACTTCTATTATCAATCGAACTAGCTACACTAGTCTCTGATTTTTCTAGTTTTGGGTCATTAGCATGTAGCTTTCGCCTAGGGGAAGTGAAAATTTAAAATTACAACCAATAGAGGAAGAGAAAAATTCCAACTTGTACAATGATATATCACCAACACGTGACCAATGGGTTGCGCTTTACAAGATTTGCATAATAAGGTTGATGTATATATAATTATATATATTTTGTGACAAAGTTCGGATACGATCCTTGCATATTCCTATTCAGTCCTTCCTTGCCAGCTTCTATCAGACCATCACCAACCTCACAAAAGGCACTCGCATTCGCTTCTTTATACACTTGCAAACATCCACTTAATTTATTACTATTTCATTCATGAATAATAAATTTGCCGTCAAATAAATACAATTTTTTTAAAAACAATTTTCCTTTCGTCACCCATAATTCCCAAAATGGCATGTCGTTAGTATGGGGAGCATAATATTGCATTTTTCAAGCAAGAGCAATCTCACACACCAAAAGTATGAGCGTGCTTGATAAAATTCATTCAAATGTGAAAAATAATTGCCACTGATCAATATTTGAATATTTGAATAATATGACGTGAGAAATTTGAACAAGGTGCAGCCGAAGTAGGCGTCAGCGTCTCTGGCCTTCCCACAAAATGGCTATAAATAACTTGATAACTGCTCCTTCTTACTCGCGCCTTTCTCACTACTTCAATCTCTCCCTATCTTTGAACTTTGAAGCGAGAATTAGTCTCTCTACACTTGAAGAGGGACGAGGCCCCCTCGTCTTCCTCTCGTCCATTTATTTTTCACTAATTTTATGTCTCTGTACTCGTACAAAATGTCTTGCTCGAGGTTCCGTTTACTGCATCTCCCCCCTCTTCTTCTTTTCCTTTCTCTTCACCCCTTCGTTTCTTCATTATCGTCTGCATTCCCTATTGATGGTAGAGTTCCTTTGCTCCTTTTTCAATTTCAATCCCCCACTGAGATCTCCGTATATGTGTGTGCTATTTTGTAAAATGCTCACTCGAACTAACCAAGGCTTTTTAATTCTACATGCATCATCTTTTAGGAGTTTTGACATTGAATTCGCTGTTTGTTCGCATTCAAACTGTGATTTGGTTGCATGGTTTTTTACCAAATTGATTGGTAGATCTGTTGTGTTTGATTTCCTTAATCTGTGGATCTAGTTTTTGGATTTTCTCCTTGTAATGGATCAGAGCCTTTAAATTTTAATCTTGTTTTCACCCCCTGTTTATTGTGCGATGGATGTTATTTTCCTATATGCGGGTTTGTGTTGTGAACGATATGCTTATCTGTTGTTGGGCAAGCATTACTTATAGAATTTCTCAACCTAGACAGCTGACTTGTGATTGCAATTTGACTTGATGCGCCAGAAAATGGCGTCCCATATTGTTGGATACCCTCGCATGGGCCCCAAGAGAGAGCTCAAGTTCGCTCTAGAATCGTTCTGGGATGGGAAGAGCAGTGCTGATGACCTGAAAAAGGTGGCCGCTGATCTCAGGGCATCCATCTGGAAGCAGATGGCCGAGGTCGGGATCAAGTACATCCCCAGCAACACTTTTTCGTTTTACGATCAGGTACTTGATGCTACCGCCACAGTTGGTGCTGTTCCACCGAGGTATGGTTGGACTGGTGGGGAGATTGAGTTTAATACTTACTTCTCTATGGCCAGAGGCAACGCATCTGTACCAGCCATGGAGATGACTAAGTGGTTTGACACCAACTAGTAAGTGATGTATAAAGCATTTTCGTATTGCCTTTCTAGTTTCCACTATCGATAACGAGAATAGAGTGGTCTAATTACTAAGCTTTTATTTTGGCATTGATCAGCCACTATATTGTCCCCGAACTGGGACCAGATGTGAATTTCTCCTATGCTTCTCACAAGGCATTAAATGAATACAAGGAGGCCAAGGCGGTATGTATCTATATGTATAAAAGTAATTTAAATTAACTATTCTTCAACTCGGGAATCTGAAATTAGCTGCAGTGAAGCTAATAAATATAAGAAAAGGATTGCTATGACATTTTATTTATATCAGTGTCTATGCCCAAAAGATCTAAAGCTTTCTTTAAAAATGATCATGTTGATTTAGTCCTCACCGGATCTCTTGTTTTTTTAATGCTCTGTTGATCTTGTTAAGTAGGTCGGTTCTTGCGTGGGGTTCATTGTGATAAATCTTGGCTCTTTAAACCTAATATTCATATTTATCGTTATCACCATTGTCATTGAATGTTTATTTTACACTTGCAGCTTGGAATAGAGACTGTCCCTGTTCTCATTGGCCCTGTATCTTACCTATTGCTTTCAAAACCTGCCAAGGGTGTAGAAAAATCGTTTCCTCTTCTGTCTCTCCTCCCCAAAATTCTTCCAGTATACAAGTAACTATTTTTAACTTATTTACAGATTTCAATTATTTGCTCTTTTTTCAATTTTTGTCTTGTTTCTCTAACTAGCTTATAATTATGAACTCAGAGAAGTTGTAGCTGATCTTGAGGCAGCTGGTGCTTCATGGATTCAATTCGATGAACCAACCCTCATCTTAGACCTTGAATCTCACCAATTACAAGCATTCACTGAAGCATACTCAGAACTTGAATCTTCTTTATCTAGTCTGAACGTGCTTATTGAAACCTACTTTGCTGATGTCCCTGCTGAGGCATACAAAACCCTCATAGCTTTGAAGGGTGTCACAGCATTAGGATTTGATTTTATCCGAGGATCCAAGACTCTTGATTTGATCAAAGGCGGATTCCCCAGCAATAAATTCCTCTTTGCTGGAGTAGTTGATGGCAGGAACATCTGGGCTAATGATCTTTCTGCTTCTCTTAGTACATTACAAAGTCTCGAGGGTGTTGCGGGCAAAGGTAATTATTAACAACATATTTCATGAAAATTTTTGATGGAATTCTACCGTTGATATAGTTTCCTGATAATTCTGTTATCTAAATTGTGTTTAGATAACCTTGTGGTGTCTACCTCCTGCTCACTTCTTCACACTGCTGTCGATCTTGCCAATGAGACTAAGTTGGATGCTGAGATCATGTCATGGCTAGCTTTTGCCGCCCAAAAGATTTATGAAGTCAATGCTTTGGCCAAGGCATTGTCTGGTCAAAAGGATGAGGTAATTCTTTCAATTTGTCACTCCTCTGACAAATATTTCTGTCGGATTACTTATATTTTGGCATTTGACTCACTGAAGTTTTTCTAGGCCTGTGCTATTACGAGTGTCAAAATAAGGTCTACTTCCGGTTATTACCTAGTTATTTTGCTACGTCATTCACTAAATCACTATGTTTGCGGTTTCATTTCAGGACTACTTCTCTGCTAATGCTACTGCCCTGGCTGCAAGAAAGTCCTCACCAAGAGTGACTGATGAGGCTGTTCAGAAGGCCGTGAGTGCTTTATTCACGACTATTTCCGTTCAACTGAAAGGGATGTACATATTATTCTGTTAGTACTAATGGGTGCTTTTTTACTTAGGCTGGTGGGTTGAAGGGTTCTGACCATCGCCGTGCTGCAAATGTCTGTGCCAGACTAGATGCTCAACAAAAGAAGCTTAACCTTCCAATCCTTCCGACCACCACTATTGGATCATTCCCTCAAACTGCAGAAGTAAGGAAAGTTCGCCGTGAATACAAGGCTAACAAGTAAGAAGCTTAACAGCTTAGTGTCTTTCTCTGTTCTCTTTCCCATATGGCTTCACTAATTCACGTTGATCTTGATTTCTTTAGGATCTCTGAGGAAGAGTATGTTAAGGAAATGAAGGAGGAAATCCGCAAAGTAGTAGAACTCCAAGAAGAGCTGGATATCGATGTTCTTGTACATGGGGAGCCTGAGGTCAGCATCCATCTTCAAATAATAACGAAACATTACAAAATGAAGTAAAAAATTAGAACAATCTGGATGGTTCGCACTCTACTCACTAATTCTGGGTGCTTTTCGTTACAGAGGAATGATATGGTTGAGTACTTTGGTGAGCAACTGTCAGGCTTTGCCTTTACGGTCAATGGGTGGGTGCAATCTTATGGATCCCGATGCGTGAAGCCACCAATCATCTATGGTGATGTGAGTCGGCCAAAACCGATGACTGTCTTCTGGTCATCCACTGCCCAGAGCATGACCAAACGCCCAATGAAGGGAATGCTTACTGGCCCTGTCACCATTCTCAACTGGTCCTTCGTTCGAAATGACCAGCCTAGGTATAACAAACTCAACACCATCAAATCATAATACCTTGTGGGTAAACAACAATGAAAATGAGCTAGAGAGAGATATGGTTCAGTATTCATTGTATTGTTGTTCCTAATACAATGTATAAATCTGCAGATCTGAGACTTGCTACCAGATTGCTTTGGCTATTAAGGATGAAGCAGAAGATCTTGAGAAGGCCGGGATTAATGTCATCCAAATTGACGAGGCTGCTTTAAGGGAAGGATTACCTCTGAGGAAGTCAGAGCAAGCCGACTACTTGAAATGGGCTGTGCACTCCTTCAGGATCACTAACGTTGGGGTACAAGACACCACTCAGGTATTTCCAATTCCAAATCACAAGCCAACGACTCGGAAACTGTTCCTTCGATATCCACATCGTATAAATACATCACTCATCATAATGTGAACAATTGACAGATCCACACCCACATGTGCTACTCCCACTTCAATGACATCATCCACTCAATTATCGACATGGATGCAGATGTGATCACCATCGAGAACTCTCGTTCTGATGAGAAGCTCTTGTCAGTGTTCCGTGAAGGAGTCAAGTATGGAGCTGGAATTGGCCCTGGTGTTTACGACATTCACTCTCCAAGAATACCTCCAACTGAGGAAATTGCTGATAGAATCAACAAGATGCTTGCAGTGCTGGAGAAGAACATCTTGTGGGTGAATCCTGATTGTGGGCTTAAGACTCGCAAGTACGCTGAGGTCAAGCCAGCCCTCACAAACATGGTTGATGCTGCTAAACGTATCCGCAACCAGCTTGCCAGTGCCTAGTAAAATGGTACAAGAATATGCTTTTACTGATTCTGTTTGATTCCAAGATAAAAGAAAATTTTCTTCTTTTTTTGTTATTTCAATAACTGCGAGATGAATATTTAGGTGTGTAGGATATGTTCTATTGCTCTTGTGAGCAATTGAATTCGGCATTTATTTTGTTGTTGTTGTAGTATTTTTTTTTTTTGGTTTGCTTGCCTCTATCATAAATGAAATGCGATTTCTCACTCCTTTTCTTTTCCTTCCTTCCTTCCTTTTTTGCGTGATATCCGATCACTATGTATTGGTTAAGCTTTGAACCCTTCCAGCCACCACTATTTTATCATAAATGAAATGCGATTTCTTTACGATCTTTCTTTGGCTTTCTTCTTCTTCTTTTTTACTTTACAATCATAAATTAGATCCAGCAGCATCATATCTGAAATTATTTATTACACAAATTATTTACTTAACTTTTAAAAATAATATAACTTGATATTTGTTATTAACAAAAGTTTACTTAAACTATTAGTTGATAGAAAAAGACTTTAAAAGTTACAAAAAAAATCAAAAATTATAATGAATGAATTAACAATTACAAACAATAATTCAAAAAATTATAAAAAAGAACAAAAAACTTGATTTTTTTTTGAAACTTTTGAAATTCTTTTCTATCAATTTTTAGTTAACTAATGATAAAAGTTATCTTTTGTTGACGATAAGGGTTAGATTGTACCAATAAATAATTTACACAATAAAAGAGTTTAAAATTTATGGTTTTATTGAACTCAAAGTTTAGAAGATAAGTTATTTATTTATATTTTTTCATTAAAAAATAAAAATAGTTAACCATGGTCTTATAATTAGAACTGTTAATTAAGACCATGGTCTAAACGAGCTGACTTTGTTAAGCCCATTGATATCTTAGGGGCCCATTTTGGTCAACCTGACCCTGGCACTATATTTTTTTTATTTTTTAATTTAAAAATCTAAAAAAATTGAAATCTCAAAAAAGTTATTACACATAATATTAAATCTAAAAAAATAAATTTAAGTCAATACACACAACAATAAATTGAAGTCTAATAAAAAATAATATTATAAAATTAACATTAATAATGATCAGACTTTGCTAGCATGATCAGCTAAATCTTAATAATTTTTATTATCATCAATATTAATATAATTTTATCCTTTTCATTGTAGAGCCTCATCAGTCGTAAAAATATTAAACTTTTTATATATTTCATTTTCATCCTTCTGAAATGAGGCTAGGGTTTAAAATTTAGTGTAGTATTTAATTTTTTAATATTAAAATTTAAAAAAATTAAAAAAGGCTGGCCGATACTTTTATTTTAGAGCTTAAAAGGGTTAATCTTTTTAAACCTGAATTATCATTTCACTTTAATGTAATGGCTTAGCTCTGAATTGTTATGAGCTTAAAAGAGACGGCACTACTTATAGCCTAGTGACATGTAATAGGTGGGAGGTTGTGGATCTTATAAAAATTGTGATGAGGGAGTGTAAAAATAAAACTATTAAATAAAAAATTGCTAATACTGATGAATACCTAACTAGGTCATTTAATTACTAAAAATTGCTAACACTGATGAATACCTAATTGGGTCATTTACTTTTATTTAAGTGAATTGTTCACTCTTTTGAGACAATTATCAAACATTAAATGCAATAATAAATTTTTAAAAGCAATGAATGGATCGTTCATTCCTTGCTTTGTATTTCCAATGAATTGAAAAATGTATGATAAATACGTTTTTTTTTAAATGTGTTTAATTGGGATGTGATTAATAATGGATTTTTAATTGAGAGGTAAATATCTAAAAAAAAAACTCACGTGTTAATAATGTATAATTGGAATGTATAATTTTAAAGATCGTTAACTTCCACATTAGAGATCTCTCTGAAAAAAAAAAAAAAAACACTAACACTTTAGAGATTGTAAATTAATTAAAAAAATTTTGGTAGAAAATTAATTAAAATTTTTATTGGAGGGAGTAGTATAAATGTGGAAAAGGCTGATGATTCTTCATCTGATAATTTGCATATTATTTCTTGGGATTTTACAAATCCAGTGATTTACTTGATCTGGTTTCGTCCTTTCTGTACCAACGACAGTGGAAAATCATATTATTTCTCATCATGCAATATTTATTTGGCTTAATTTCCTTACCTGAAAAGCGGAAAATTATTTCAAGTTTTGAAGTCACCTTTGATAGGTTTGGGAGTAAATAAGATATGTGTAGACTTTTAATGCAATCACTTTTTTAAAATAAAACCTGCTCTTTTTCATCAATTGGCCATGTTTATTAATATAAACTGGAACAACTATTTGCGTTCATACAAAACTAAAAAATACTTGTATTCTCTCTATTAAAAAATATAACGTATTTTCTGAATGGTTGAATGTCTAAAATTATAAGGTATATTTAGTATGTTAAGGTATAATTAATGAGATTTTTTGAAAAGTATCCATAATAAATAAATAAATTATTTTATGTTTATTTTAAAGCAAAGCATCTTATTAAAAAGAATAAATATGAAAAATAGTGTTAATTAAAAATAAGTAACTAATTTATTAGAGTAAAATTTGAGTTAAAATGTGTTATATATTTATTTAAGGGAGTATTATTTGCATAATTTTTCAGTAGAATATTAATTGTTTTTTTAAAAAAACCTTACTTAGCTTCTTCATTTAGTACCTGCCGTTGGATTATGAGTACGTTTAATTGTTTGAACCTAAAATTAAGAGTAGCGGGCCCTTTTTATACTTCAACACTTGGAGTTTAAGCTCACTCCTGGAAGCTTCTTTGACTATCACGCTTTTTTATTTTTATTTTTTATGAGTGATATTTTAGAAAATTTTCTTAATCTTTTAAAAAGAAATGTAATATTTCGTTTTCCAACAAAATTTTTTCCACATGTCAATTTACTTTGTTCTTTAATTTGAATTCAAGAGCAAAATTTAATAAAGCCTCAAACGAGCAAATAGAAGTTATTCTCAAATGTCTGAACCGATTTTGTGAGGTGCTAGGATAGAGAATGAATTACGCCAAGATTCGTGGTTGCGCATAAAAAAAATGTTCGCTTCTCTAGATCTTGTGCTTTAAGTCAAAAACTTGGATTCACTCTGACGGGTGACTTGGGGAAATGCTTAGGTATTCCCCTTTTTCATAAAAGAGCATCTTCGAGTGACTTCAATTCTTTACTGACAAAGGCAGAGAAAAAACTAATTGGGTGGAAAGGGAGATTTTTGAACTTGGTTGGACGTACCTCATTGCTCAAAAGCTGTCATTTTCGCCATGTCAAGCTACTATATGCAAAGTATGCTCGTTCCTGAAAAAAAAAAAAATACTTGATGACGTTAAAAAGCTTAGTAGAGGATTTCTACAAGGGAGTGCAGAAAAGAGCAAAAAATCACACCTCCTTGCTTGGGATAATATTGTTTGCATGAAAGGTGGTAGTAGCCTGAGAGTTAAAAGTCCAATAAGACAAAATGAAACTTATGTTTTGATGTTGTGCTGGTCATTAGTAACTCAACCTCATAAACTTCGAGTTTAGGTACTTAAGGAAAAATACAAATTTGGTAATGAACGGAACACTCAAATGGTTGGGGGAAAAAAAAAAGAAACGCCTTTTTGATATGAAAAAGTGTGATTATGATTTAGGATAATTTTATAGTAGGCCCTGGAACAAAAAAGGCTATGACAATAAATACCTTATTTTGGATTGATGTTTGGTCTTATGTTAATACTAGTTTAACAGCCTTCGTTCCAAACCTTATGGGGCTATTAGCTTTAGAGGAGAAGGCGACTAATTACATTTTGCCATCAGGGGACTAGAGTAAGTCAAAGCTAAATGTTTTGCTCTCTTCTAATGTTATGAAGACACTTACTCGCACTAGTCCTAAAGTTAGCTTGAGAGAGAGAGACTATTTTATTTGAAAGTCTGGTAATAATAATTATATTTCTATTAGATCCGCCTACCCTTTTTTGAATGCAAGCTTGTCAAGGGATGCAACCTTTAATTGGAATTTAAATTGAAGCCTTAAAGAGTTAAAGTACCAGAACAAATGAGAATGTTTTTATGGTTTATGGCTTATCAAGCTGTGCACACTACAAAATTGAGACAACAAAGGAGACTTGCTGAATTAGACATGTGTCATCCAGCTATATATATATATATATATAAGATGAAATCCATCTGTTTAAAGAATGTGAAGGAGCGAAAACTACTCGAGAACATTTAGTTAATAGTGATCAGTGGCTCAATTTGAACAATAGGAATATTTATCAATGGCTTAAATGGAATATGGTGAATTAAGCTAGTAGGCCCTAAACGAAAAGCATACAGTTGAGACTTTGTTTGCCCATGTTTTTTGGAAATTGTAGGTAAATAGGTGTAATTCAATTTCTAGAAATGATGTGTAACGTGTCGCCAAAACCTGTTTATACAAAGCGGTCCAAGATGAGAAACTTTTGGAGAGGCTTTATGCACATGGAGGAAAGACTTCCCCTCACTTACTACCAGATGAGAGACTAACAAGTCCTTATAAGCTTGAGGTATTTTAAGAAATCACAGGTGGAGGTTGAGTTACTAGTACGGGCATCATTTGGAATAGTGTTAAGGAATGGGATGTGCGTTTTTTTTTCCCAACAATGACTCATACGGTTCTAGTGAAGTTGCTGCCCTTAATGCACTGTTACGAGGTCACTCTGCTGGGCCAAGGTGTACCATACTATTGAAGTAAGAGTTCATCGTGCTCATAGTTATAACATGATTACTAAATTTTCTGAATTTCACTGCCCTTGTCTGTCAATCTCGAGCGATATCAAGGAGATTACGCTAGGGGACTGGCGTTTCTCTTTAAGTTATGCCTGCAATGATAATGGTCATCTTAATTCTCTTTTAAATATTGGGTCCATTAGCGTTGATTCTTATGGTTTCTTTAATCACCAACCTTTTTTAGCTCTAGAAGAGGTGGATGGTGAAAGGTATTATATTTGGCTGTTTTGTTTTTTGGCCTTGTAATTTTATTTGTTTCTGTTAATATACAGCTCCAGTTTTCTTTCAAAAATTTTAGGAGCAAAATTAGCAAGTGGATTTTTTTAAAACAATTTTATTATTTTAATTAATTTATATTGGCTTTGGCAGTTTAATTAGATGTGACTTGTAAAAAAAAATTGATGAGTAATAATTATCTCAAAAACTATATAATTCAGTAGAAATATTTCCAAAACAAAAAATAAAAATATTTTTCAAATAAATTAGAAAAATCTATCAAAAAATAAAAACTCAAGTCATCCACCTGTGGCCAAAAAGGAAAAGAAAAGCAAGTCATCCTCCTAGGTTTAAGGATGGGCGTCACTTTCTCACCGGCAATGACGTCCTGGAGTGATGCCAAGTCCTTCACGTGAGATCAGTAGATTTTCGTACAAAATTGCCATCCTATTTCCTTTTTCTGGTTGCCTAAATTATCCCCACAATCAGTGAGATTAATGTTCTAGAAAATTTGAGCACTAAGAAACTATTTTTTTTTAAAGTAATGTTGTTCCATACACCTCTTCAAAAATTGAACCTTAAAATGATATTTAAATAGTCCGGAATCACCATCCTATTTCTCGAACCAAGCATTTTCATAATGCTATTTTATTTTATTTTTTTTAATTTTGGTAATGACAAATTTAAATTATATTTGAATAACTTTCTAACGTAAGTTTGGGTGTTAAAAGTTCATCTAAATATGTTTGGATGAAAACAAAAGCCATTGAGTGTTGAGAGGAGAAAGGGTGTTTTTAGCAAAGTCACCTCATGAAGCTTTCTAATAAGCGTTGAGATCTAGTGGAAAATGTTGGAGCATTTAATGATTTTTTTAATTGTTTTTATCACTCTTCTCTCTCTTCATTATCTTTATGAGTATTGATTAGTCGATCTCTTTGCTTCACCTTCATGAGTTTGAGCTCTTCACCTCCTTCTTATCGTCACAGATCTGACCTCCTCTCTTCTCAGCATCTCACAATACTAGTGTTCAACTCTCTAGTAGAAGGTGTTGGTTTCATAGACATCAGCAGTGGCTTCAGTAGAGCTAAGGCTGTTGACAGCAATTAGTAAGAGTAGAGATAGGAAGAAGACGACGACGACGGAAACAAAAATGAAAGGAATAGGAACAAAAGACAAGCGTAGATTTGTCATTGATGAATTGGTGGAGTGATAATAGTGTCTAGGTTTCTAAATAAAATTTAATAAATGTAACATAAAAAATATAATTATTATATATCAAAATAAGTAATTTTAATATTAAAAATGATTTCAAAAAATTAGCCCTGCCATTTTTACTAAAAAATGCAAATAATATTACATTTTATGTCAATTTAAATATTTGATAAAATAAATAAAAATAATGTACATAATAAAATTGAAATATCTTTTTTGGGCTAGCAAATTAAAACATTTAAAATTTAGATTTGAATTTTAGATTTTAAATCTCATATTTAAAATTTTTATATTTAAAATTTACTGGATGATCAAAGTGGATATATTATATTCGTGATATAATTAGAGATTAACTTGTAGATCATATAAATTAAATATTTTATAATTTATAAATTTATTTTAACTTTTCATAATTAAATATTTAATATTTTTTACTTATTAATTGTAATTTTAAATTTAATATTTTTTTACCTACTCCCTTCATTAAAAAATGTACGGCATTTTTTAAGAATTTTAATGTTAAAAAATATAAAATATTTTTAATTTTTTAAGGTGTAATCATTATTTTTTTTCAAAGGTGCCTCTATTAATGTTGACTTTATATTTATTATAAGGTGTTTAATAGAAATAAATATAAAAAGATAGGATTAATTTAAAAGTAGGTAATAATTTTATTAAGAAGTGAGATTCGATTAAAAATATCTTATATTTTTAAATGAAGGAAGTATCAATTAGTATATATATATATATAATTTAAATTTATTTTTATTGTTAAATATCTTAATTGACTTTTAAATTAAATCATCTTAATAAATTATAATTTATCTAACCAACTTCTAAAATGAAAAAATATTTAAACATAAATAATATTATATTCACTAATTTTTTTAATTTTAATTTGCTAACCTCAAATCTTAATTTTAATTACAAATTTTTTAATTCAAACACGATGATGTTGGCTGATACTTAATGCAACGCCGCCAAACAAGCATAATGTCCAATTAGTGTTGTTCTCTCTCTCCCCCCGTCACCCAGAGAGAGAGAGACCAGGTCCCTGTCCCTGTCTTCACTGTAGAGACTCAGCCTCGGTTGTGGACAAGTAAAGCAATGTACAAATCGCAACTGCAAGAGCTGTGCCACCGGCGATTATGGAACTTGCCGGACTATCAGATGACCAAAGAAGGACCCGTTCACAATCCTCGCTATAGTGCTAACATCATCATCAATGGGGTTGAATTTCAGACGCCGTCGCCTTGCAGAACCTCCAAAGAAGCCCAAAATAATGTAGCCAAGCTCGCATGCGAGCACTTCTCTCACCCAAAGTCCGAACCTTCTTCCTCTCCCCTGGCTTCGAATTCTTCTTCTGTTCCTCAATCTTCTCTGCCTCAGCCTTCGTTTCCGCAGCCGTCTTTTCCGCCAACTCCGTTTTCTCTTCCGCAGCCTTCAGCTCCGACATCTACTGGTTCGTATATTTTTTATTAGTACTCTGACAATAATCCAATTTTTTAATTCACTCAAAAAGAAGAAGAAGAAGAAAATAAACCAATTTTAGTAATTTCCCATTTGAGTTTGGGATTGATTGCTTGTTAGGTTTACGAGAGATGCTTTGTGAAGAATGATACAATTACAAATCTATTCTTTTTGGATAAGTTGTCCCTAACCCTTATTTTATTTCGAACTTAATTAACTATCTTAAAGGAATCAGAATGCCTAAATTCAACCTTCTTAGCATGGACTTGTAGAACTGTCACATATATTTGAGCCCTCCAGTTTCATACTTTTCCACATCTATGAGGTGGGGATTCTTGGTTGGGGGTGAGGGGTAATTTTTGCATACTTCTGCTTTGCTTGTCTAAAATGTGAGTTATATTTTCACCACTGCATGAAAGATTCATGTTGATTTGCATTCTATTTACAGCTTCATCTTCTCCAGCCATTGGTGTTGTTGAGACACTTTACAAAAAAAATGTGACAAAACCCGAGGTGCCAAATGCATCCCAACCGATTGAGATGAAAATGCCTATCGCATCAGAAAAAGATAACATAACAACTGGGAATCAGAAGAATGATTCAAGTATGCCTCAGTTTCTCTTCTGTTACTTTCATAGCACTGACATTTTAACGGTACTATAGGTCAAGGGAGATAGTTTCCTAAGGGTTGGGTGTGTGAATGAGGGAGACTAAGTTTGTTTGCTACTGACTTGACTGATTAAATAGCTTGGACGTGATTTTTCCTCTTAATAGAAGTTGGTGTTGCTGCTTCAATTTCAGTTTCTTAGAAGTTATGATAAGTGATAGCTTTTGCTGTTAATGGTATCCATTTCCTATCTCATGCATTGATGGATCCTAGTTTTTAATAGCAATATTGAACATGATATAGCTTGTAGCTATTTGTTACTAGAGCTTATGCTAAGCCAATGGTGTTAGGGCACAATATTTTTTCATATAGTGCAGTTAAAGTGAGCACTATTAGTGATATAGAAGTCGCTTTTGTGGTGTTTATTATTTGCGCTGTATGGGAAACATACTTGCATGTAAAACTCTAACACGATTGAGAGCAATATACAATGACACCGCCATCTACTATGTCCAAAGATAAAGGGTGGAACTCTGTCTTTATCGAGGACAGTACTGGTGGCCACTTCTTGTATGATCCTCAGGCAGTTCTCTCTATCATCTTCTCTTTCCCACCTTTTCTTTTCCTGACACGAGAAAGCTGATACACATGGGAATATATATCTGTTGTTTAAGTGAAAAGGAGGAGCCTATTTGAGATCTCCTAGGAAACCTCCAAGGAAATGGATGACTGGATGTGATTTCTGGAGGCAAAGCTCTTCATAATTGGTCCTTTGATATTTTGCTAATTATGGTTTGCTCTCCTTGTTTTCAGTTTTCTATTTTTGTTCTTTGTATGAATGGTTTAGTAGAGGTTTACTTCTTCCAAAACAATGATTGTTGCTTTCAGCAGAAATGATTATAGCAGAGGCTAGAAAGCATTGATTTTCATTTCAACTTTTTTCACGCTCATGCTTTCTCTCTGTTTTGCATATATGGTTGAAATTAATGGCTGAATGCAATGAAGAACAATTTTGCATGAAGAGAGAGATATCAGATCTCTCTAGCTTATGCTGGTGGCAGCAACAGCCACACACACACACACACACACACAGAGCACGCATCCAACACTTTTATATTCACACAAGGCACAAAATAATGCATTTGATGGCTAGCAATCCCATTTCTTTTTGTATTTGCTATATTGATGAAACTTTTGATGACAGTGTGGATCTGTGAAGTTCGAATAATAATAGGAGAAAACATGAAGTTGATACTAATGAGATAACTTTTTGGCTAGTTATCTTTTCTCTCTTATAGCACCATGTTCTTTTCTAATGACAAATCACTCTCGGACTTGTGACTTTGACAGTGAGTTCTGTGATAGACATGCAGCGTTTGTATAAGAATCAGCTACAAAACTATTCTCAAAAAAGAAACCTAAATCTGCCTGAATATTCTACTGAGCGGGAGGGTCCTCCTCATGCCAGTCGTTTTAAGTGTAAAGTCACAATAGATGGGCAAACTTTTGAGAGTCCTCAATTTTTCCCTACATTGAAGGATGCTGAACATGCAGCTGCAAAAGTTGCTCTGATGTCATTGCAAGTTGCTGGAGCTCAAGAGGCTAGTTTTTAATCACTTGTGGTCACTAGTTAACTCCATCACTTAGCTTTTAGAATTGCCATTTAATGTGCTTCTCTCACCCACATGATTTTTTTAACTTTTAGGATGATATCGGCTTATACAAGAACCTTTTACAAGAACTAATTCAAAAGGAAGGACTTCGTTTACCTGTTTATAGCACTACTAAATCTGGGGAGGCTCATATGCCCACATTTGTTTCAAATGTGGAGATAGAAGGAGTGCTTTATACTGGACAAGAAGCAAAAACCAAGAAACAGGCTGAGATGAGCGCAGCCAAAGTTGCTTACACAAATTTAAAAGAACGCAAAGGTATTTTCTTTTTGTTGATATTGTTTATCCTATGCCACTTTTAATACTTGTTTATCAATTTGCAGTCACTCATCTTAATTTTTACTCCTAATAAAATTGTTCATGAATATTGATTGTTTGATGTCTTAATTTTATTTTGGATTAAAAAAACATATTAAAGAAAATGAAAGAAGTGCAAGTTTGCAACAATGGAGGTAATAAATCCTCCTGGAGCAAATGTAACAGGAAAATCAACAAGAGAATTAATAGGAAAAGCATAAGCTCAAGATAGCTCACTGATAAGAGACCAATGCTGACTTATTCTAAGAGGAAAAAACAAAAACTGAAATAAGTTATTATTTAAGTTATTGTGTATTGTTATTCATTTGAATTTTGAATTGCTCGGTTAGAGTGATTTTAGGAGTAGAATAAGGGAACATAACCCTCTGTTGTGGTTAGTCAGGGATGTCTAGCTGTTTGAGTAATTTTTGGAGACTTTATTCTGTTTCAGATATTCAGTTTTTGTAATCAGCTTTATATATGTGCTAGTTACGTTGAAGGCTACTCAGTTTTACCCATTGGAGATTCTCCACACTTTTGGCTATTAAGGAGTTATTAAGTGAGATTCTTGCTTGATAATTTCTTATTAGAATTTCTCTACTTCATCTAATTTCCTAATCAGTTAGACTCTTACCACTCTCCAACCCCTCTTAAATCCCGAAGGAAAACCCCTCCATAAAAGCCATGATTTGAAATAGTAAGTAAAAGCACTTATATCCTATTCCCATAAGAGATGGGGAGGAAGAAACTAGATTCCCTAATCGTGTTTATTTATGAGTGAAGGATTTAACTTGGGGCTTAATATGCACCCAGAAACGATCTTGTGTAACAATGATGATTTCTTAGTTGTGAGCGCTGGGAATCTTACTACAGCTTAGCCTTTCCCTTTGTTTATCAAGTTCTCAGCCTTCTCTATACTTTTATCCTCCAAATAATCTCCAAGCTATAAAAGATTCTTCATTTAACTATTTCTAAAGATGATACGAGCTGATATCATCATCTCTGCTTAAATACTACTCATTATACTATTGCCTTTTCTTTCAGGTAAGCTAAATCAGAGCTCTTTGATTCAGCCCCCTCCTCATCGAACAAAGGCTCCTGCATTGTCATCTTGCAGCTCAGAGTCAACTGTCCCAACTCACCAACACCATGCCAATTCAAAGTCTCCTATTAGTTATAACCCTAACTCGGTGACTCAGAACCAATATCAGGACAAGGGTAAGTCCCATTCAATGCCCCTTGCAGTTTAGAATTTTTACTTTCTACATTAAAACTCTCTCTCTCTCTCTGTGCACCTCCTTAACAATGAAAAAAGAATATTGAGTTGTCTTAGAAACTGATGTTCAGTGTGGAAGACTAGTGCTTGTATCAAGGCTAGTCCTCTATTGACTGTAGATTAAAAATTATATGTTAGGATTATATCACAAATGTTAAAGTCTGCCAAAACTATCAACTTTGCACCATCAATTGACTTCACGAGTCCGGTAGTTTAGGGACTTTATCAACTGTAATTTTTGGCTTGAAGGAAGGGTATTTGCTAGATAATAGAGGATTAGAGACACAAAAATAGAAAGAATCGTTTTATAATATAATATCCATGTAGGGGTTAGATAATCCGCTTCAACATGTTATGAGGAGTGTCAATTCGCATGTAAGACGGGATTTGCATTTCAAATGACATTGAATTTAGCTAAACATATAAGACAGAATTGAAACGAAATAAACCATTTGAAACAAAATTGGTAGGGACTTATGTTTGTCTCTATGTCTAAGGAATAAGAACAGTTAGACCAAATACATGAAATTACATGCTTATTTTTTGTGTCCTGCGAAGTTGTGCTTTCTCTTTTGATTTGTGAAGGTGATATTTATAGGGACCTCGGGAGAGTTAATGATAAGAACTGACAAATAATTATCAATTCATCTGTTAGTCTTAGGCGTCCTTTAGTAGTTCTTTTCAACAAGTTGAGATTTATTTCTCCTGGAAGCCCTCATGTATCAATGAATTCAAGTCTCACTAGAACTCTCACTGTGAATATAGCTACAGATTGCGCTGCAGAAGTTAAAAGCTATCACACTGCTCACCCATTTTCAGAACACGTCACAGTTACAAGTGGCAGAGATTCTGCTTCATCTGAAATTACTACTGGCCGTGTAGAAACCGCTTACATATCAAATGTCCAGTCTTCACCTTCACTCTCTAAGAGCGACAATTTGGCAAGAGGCTCAGATGGCAAGCCTTCAAGTGCAGCTAACACCTCAACCTGCAAAAAGGTTACTGTTTACTCACGCAAGACAAACGTCGAGATTGCTTCAGGGGGCACTGTCTTGTCGATAAGTGACGAGAACTGGGTTGCTTACTCCTATCCTGAGTGAGATTTGCGAGGTGCAGGCTCAAACTGGCATCATAGGTTGGAAGCGAACCGAATTGAAACAAATACTAAATGTGCCGTGGTTATTGCCAGAGGTTTGCTTTTGACTATGATGTCTCTATTTTTGTTCTTAAACATCATTGTAATTACCTTGTCAAAATAATAATGAGGGTAATCATGGGGATTACAGGTCATAATTTTTCTATCCTTGGCTCTGAATTACAGGTCTAGGTTAGATTTTGTAAAATAATGCTTCTTGTCGTCAGACACTCCACCCTTATTGAGCACATTTTAACTTGTACAAAATCATGACATCTTCTGATTTTTTTTTAATCCTTGTGTTTTTTTTTTTTGACCAAAGTTTTTAATCCTTGTGTTTGATCACCATAAAAATTCAGATATTTCTCATATTTCGTTTAAAAATACTTCGAACAAAAACATTAAAAATTGCAAATAAATTTGCCCCTTCTCCGAGCAGTGTCGTCATAATCAAGCATAATAATATATCTCCATGATTAGAGCTACAAAATTTTGATGTGATCAAAAATACAAAATCACATCAGAACTCCTTCTAAATTACGAAGGGCCTTTTTAGCCAACTTAAATTTTGGAGAAAGAGCTTTATTGGCTTTCAAAATGTACTCCTTAACAAAGAACTCAATACCTTGTCTTAGACTCTCAAGCTCAGGGGTCACTGCAACGCGGGTGAACATGTTCCACACTTGGCTATCCGCATACTCAAAAATGGACTCAAATAACATGCGGAAATGCATGATCTTTTTTGGAGTTAACTGGGTGATGTCACCTAGCTCAATAGTCTTCAAAATCGCGAGGGAGAGCGTGAAAGATGCAACCATTTCTGCCACAAATTTTGCCAGGTGCATTGACCTCATCAGCTGCATTGACTCGAGCTCCTTAAAGTGGTCCCAAAGGCAAAACTGTAAACAGAAATCAGCAAAAATATATTAAATTGAACCAAATTCCACTTTCAAAGATTAATATTACAAGGCAAATTAAAAGGCAATTCTTTTTATACGTTGGCAAAAAGGGGGGTAATAACCTGTAGAGTGAACTTGTGATTTTTATCATGCTCACACAACTTGGAAGCCAAAACAGTATAATACTTGTTAAAGACCTTCTCCTGTAAGCAGCACTCCAAAAGAACTCGCATAATCTCTCGGTCCTGTAAATACATGAAACAATTACATAGCACTAGTTAAAAGGCCTCATAGCTACAGTATGACACAAGTAAGCTATGGAAAAGGCCAACCTGCTTGCCAGGTAAATCCAGTCTTAGAAGCTTCTCAAATGCATCAATATAGTCCTCCCCACTCATTATTATACAAAAGATTGCTCTTCTAGCATCTGTGTTCATCCTTTGAGCAGCAGCGAGCTGCAACATTCGTTGCGTTTCAAGAACATCTTTGTCTATACTGTTGGCAACTTCCACAACATTATCTGTCGCAGAAGCTGCATCCCCAGACAACCACCACTGGCCTTTCTTGTCAGGTTCAAGCAGCTTATTCCATTTAACTCCTCTAATCAAAATATCATCCACTTTTAGCTGGAACAAGTATTAAGAAAAATAATAAGCTATCATTCATGAATGGCGTTTAAATAGGAAAACAGAGATTAAACCCCAGATAAAGTTTTCAAGTAAACATCACTTTTTTCCAAGCAGAAGTATGATAAAGCTGAAGATACAAAGCAGATTTACAAATCTTTTCCTAGGCCCTATGGCAGATTTTATGGGAAGGGAAAAGGGTGGAGGAAAGAGTAACACCAGGGGTCAAGAGACTTGTCCCAAGGCTTTTAGCCATAAGGGTAAAAAGGTGACGCTGATAGACAAGTAAGGGTAGGTGCAGCCAAAGGTAGGGGCAATGTTGGTACGGGTAATGACCACTCATGACCAGTATTGCTTCTGGGTTGTAATGTATTGATGTGTAATTATGTAGTCTGTTCCGCTTCTTGTATTTCTGTCTGTTATTTGATAGTAAATTCTGTAATTTGGTTGTATGAGGGACATGGGCTTGGCTTAAATAATCATTTCCCTTGTAATCTGATTTAGTTATGCAGTAATGGCATTATCAATCTTTATTCCCATTCTCTTGTTGTCTATTTCTGGTTTTAGTCTTGATATCAGCTTGTTATAGTAGTAGGTCCTATCAAAGTATAGGAAAGGGACATCACCAATATGTGACAAAAGCAAGTGAGCCACTAGACATGTCGTCAAGGATAAAAAGTAAAATACGAACCCACTCATAAAGAGTGAAAAGAAGTTCACTTTGAGAAGAAAAAAACTCAACATCAGAAATAACAGAGATCATTTGTTATAAAACATGGTCTTGAGACCGTCAAACTAGGTTTGAAGACATATAATATAATATAATAAACAAACTCTAACCAGCCAAGCACAGAGCATTGGATCACCTATCGTCTTCATTTCTCACACATCCAAAAATCAACCATATTGCTAGCATCTAGGTATGCAATCATACAGCACTACTACAAATAAAATCCTTTTGGTGTCTCCAATAGCAGAGGAGCATTTGCAAGAAGGAAACTTGCAGAAAAATTTTCCTCAGCTGACCAAGCATGCTCAACGAGTACACCAAATAGCAATCAATGTAACAGAAACACCAGAACTAGATGCAAGAATTAATCTTAGAAAACCAAAGGAATTTCGAGAATAAACAAGGCTTCCAAAACATTCAGACTAGAGAATGGTACCTTCTGTAGCCACTTCTTAATCCGTGTGTGATGGGCAGGGTCCTCTTTCGGCCTTTTCTTGTTGTTCTTGATGTCGCAGATAGTTTCAAGCATAAATTCCATCTATAAGTGTTACTAAATAATCAGTTCCAGACTGTGTCCACAAAAAGTGAAGGCAATTTGATAATAGAGCATAGCATGCTCACTCTTTTACTATATATCTTTTCCTGGCCGCCACCACCAGAAGCCTTCAACTCGTTTGTCCTTTTCTGAACGCTCACAATAAAATCTTTCATGGCAGCAGGATCATCAGCTCTAATTTTCATCCCACAGCCTATTTAAACAAGTTGAAGTCAGACAACAGGGGGTTCACTATTCCAGCAACTTGCTATGCAAATAATATTCATACTATGACATCATTTCAGACATCAGTTTCTGGACTAAAACAACCAAGAAAGGTGAACAAAACCAAATGCGCATGCGTATTATGAATAAAAAAAAAACCAAAATAAAAATGAGTACAATTCAATAACAATATTACGCTAGCCAGATGAGTGGAAGAATTTCCTAGCTCATGCCTCCACATTTTTAGGAGTGCATTTCTCCATTCTTTAAGGGAGTAATTGTATTTTTGACAAAGTACTAGGAAAAAATATCAAGAAAAGTAATCACTTAAAGCACATGTGAAATTGACATCTGGTATATGAAAATCTGAACATATTACAGTTCTACATGGACTGGAAAGCATTTGAAAGTACAAGGAGCCGTACCACTTTCCAACATAATTATTTTGTCAAAAAATTGCATTAAAAGCAGGCCCAACTCAGGACTTTCAATAAATGAATTGTGCCCATGTAGATGTCTTAATGAGTTATTTGAATACGTTTACACCCCTAGCAGTTCTATGTAAGATTAACCCAAACCAAACATGTGCAACTTAAGAGATCATCTATTTAAAAAAAGAAAAAAAAAACTTACATTGCAACACTGTCAAAATGGTAGAAACATCGACCTCTGTTAACTGCTTACTCAGCATGATAAGGAAGTCATATACTAAATCACTGAATTGCAAGACATGATTGTTAGGAAAATATAGTTGAGAAGGATAGAGAACAAAAAGCTGTCATAATGAACTCCATCAAGCAGCAGCTCATTAGAGCAGAAACACAGAAATCCATCAAACTCAGAGGCACTGAAAAAGCGACACCTGATATTTCCAAAACATGTTAAATCACATTACAGTAGCTTTATTCTTGCCAAATAATGATAAAAGTTGAAATTTTGAACCACAAGCAAAATCATAGCTGATAGCCAACTGTCTACTCCATAGCCTGATTTTATAAGTTACAAAAGAAGATCACAAAAATACATGCTCTTCTGTTTTGCATATATAAGTGCATCATGCAGTTCAGTCAATTCACCTTGAGCAGACCCCAAATATGCACAAATAGCATAGGAGAAGAGTGAGATTTCGCAGTGAGAGATTGTCTTCCTTATCGTATTCATCCTGCGGGAAGGCATAGGAAATTAGAAGTGTCATATTTAAAACACTGCAATGACTATGACAGGTCAATTGAAGACTTGAGAAGGATCTAAAATCCACAAATCTAACCAGTAGGCAAAATCAGCAATATTATAAATTTATTTATTTATTTAAATGCTATACCTCAAAGCATTTGGCAAAGGAGGCCATAAATTTTGCGCTGAAATCAACACCAACCAGGCAGGCCATCCCAGCAACAAAGGCCGCAAAAACAGCAGCATACCTTCACAGAAGAGGGAAGAAAAAAATTTATCAGCAACATCTGAAAAAAATGCAGAAGAGAAAGCTCAACGCATCAAACTAACTTTCTGGTTTCATCAAATAAAATAACCAGAGTATGTAGGCTAAGAAACTACAATATAAGAAATGTATCCACTACAATACTGGCATGTCAATCTAATATAGAAGCAACTTCTCATACAATTCCTGCAGTGCCAGATTTAAATTTTCATTGGAACCTTATACAGAGTATATCAAACAGAGCATTTAGCAGGGTCCAGGATAGGTTTCAATCATAACTATGAGACCGCAATATAAGAAATATATCCCCTGCAACAGTGGAACTGCAATATATAAAAGCAAATTCTCATACAATTCATGCAGCATCAGATTTAAATATGAAGCATTACTTGAGGTTGAGAGTTTGATTCTTGTCACCCCTTTCTCGAGGCACATGCATAGGGGGTGGTAGTAGATTTTAATATTATAACACTATTAATGGCCTTTTAAGTAACAACTCGTGCCTTTTGAGTTGAAGACAGTGGTCATAGACCACTGTAACATTCAAATCCCAACAGGAAAGTGCAAAGAAATTAAAGACAAAAGAATACCCCACGTGATATTTACATAAGCCACAAAGCAGCCACTTCAGCCTCCAACATTAATTATTCAATAACATAAAACACGACACAAAATGCCAGCAGAGAACCCCGCAAAAGAATTTTTTACTATTCAATAACATCAATGTCATTCTCCACCAGGTATTTTGCAGCCATGTTTTCTCTACTCATTTATACAAACTACATTCACAGCCTCCTTTTCAATGTTACCATTTTTCATATTTTAACTCTTCCTGGCTGAAGCATCTGCATCCCAACAAGAGTCAGCATCATTCACTACCATCTCATCCCAATGTTCTACTTGGTAACAAACGCGTATCTTTCCTCAGTGAAACAACGGTACTTGACATATATTCCCACCCAAGAATTCAACAATTAAATGAACTTTGATAAGAGAGATCAAGAACACTACAGGAAAACATAAAAGGCATAAATTCTTAACTGTTCATTGCCACGAGGACCTCCAGAACAAGATGCCAAAATCTCCTCACTGATTATCTGTGAAGCAGCACTTCGAGCAATTGTCTGTAAAGCAATGTGTTAAAGAGTAAGAGATGAAATTTCAGAAAGTAACCACTTTCATTCATGCAAGCAACTAGGGAGGAGAATCAACGTTTCAAAACAGAGATTAGAAGCAGCCAAGCTTATACAAACTGCATTGCTTCAAATGCAAATACCCCAAATTTAACATCCAGCAACAACAAGCCTCATCCCACTAAGTGCAGTAAATGTAAATCCAAAACAAGAAATAATTATTAATCCTACTAGGAAAGGAATGAGACTTCTCATAAAAGGGAATGAATATGCCCTCCATTCCAAATCTATATTATAATTATGAGATGCGTAAATCCAACGAGTATAAAAACATTATAAAAAAAAAAAATTCTCCCCACTGAATCATGGGGCATCTTTATTTTTACTAAGCGAATGATATAAACAGTGAAAAATGTGTTCTATTTACAGAATTAAATAAAAAATACATTGGAAGGGTTAAAAAGAATGTATCTAACACTTCCTCAATTTATTGTCTTAGCTTTTTGCCTGTTCCTTTACCATTTCAAGAAGCAATAATATGCAATAATCTATTAAAAGAATAAGATAAAGAGTAAGCATCTGATTGATATGCATCCGTAGCAGTAGCACACCTGAAAAATCATGGAAATTTCTCCTGTGACTGATTCCACATTAGATTCAGAAAGCCTGTTAAGAAGACCTGAAACAAGTTCAATTTTAGATAAGAGTACTAATGATCGACAGGAAAGAAATGCAAAGTCAATTCAAAGTCCATCTTTCTTGCCTCGTATTCGCCTTCGAATCTGAGTATGCTCTTCAGGTTCATTTCCAACACATGCTCTCAAGTGAGGTGCTATGTATTTTTCATTAGTTTTTTTTCCTGGCACCAGAGAAGGAACCCACATCATTGCCGCTTCTTTTTCACCAGAATTGGCAGGCTTGGATACACACTTGGCAGTAGCATTCACATCACTACCTTCTTGCTGTTGTTTTAACAATTTTCCTTTCTTATGTTTCTTACTTGAGGGTGCACCAACAGGAAATTCTGTCAATCCAACATCTTGGTTAGAAGTATCTACAGCCCCTGAAATTTCAGTGATTGACCCTGCTTGTGGCCCTTCCTCTGACAATATGCCATCGTTAGCTCTATTTTTTGAAGATCTCTTCTTCCATTTTTTTGAGGGCATTTCAGCACCAGGGACTTCCCCTTCTCCAATGAAATCAACATTAGATGACATTCCATCAAGTAATATATTGAGACCATCATCCATACCCCTTAATTTTCCATCTTTCACCTTGAGCTTTTTGGCAAGTTTCCTTTCCAAATCTTGATCCTTCTTGGAAGCCATGGAAACATCTGTCACACCCATTTCATAGGATTCTCTGAACTTCTTCCTCCTGGCCTTCAAACTTTTATTCCCTTTCTTCATTATTATTGCAACAGAACCATGCCAACTCGTTGATTTTGACTCATTTGTAATTTCCTTTGACACTGCACAATCCTCAGATGTTCTATGTCTCCCAAAGTTGGAATCCGAATCATTAACTTTTGTTTCCTTTAAACTACAACTGAGCAAATGATTTGACTTGCGTGTAGTGTTTGCCTTTGAAGTCTGGTTACCTCTTTTCATTGCTTGAGATTTCTATTAGAAGAGAGTAAAATTAGACAGTTAAGAAATAAATTCTCAATATTTGGCGGCAAGGCATGACAGACAGAGAATAAAGATCTGTATGGGGGTTCTTGAATAAGTTAGGGAGAGGTGACAATTGTTCAGTGTTACTAAAGGAGTGGGTTGCTTTAGGGGAAAAGGAGAATGAGGTGGAATATACCCTATTTTAATCATCTCAATGCAGTTGAGAATAGAAGAATAAATGAAAAAAGAAAAGAAACACCCTTACAAACCATCAGTTTGAAAGGTTTTGGGAATTGGAGTTGGGAACCACCAGAACTCAAATTTTAGTTTCATCAGTATCTAAATGACAACTTCAGCATGTGAGCCATCATCACAATCAAGCCCTGAAATCTCAAAATGACAAACTTATACCTGGTGATGGAGCCAAGATTCATGTTTATCTGCCTTCTTTGCCAAGCGGGCCTCTTTTCGCCTTTCTCGACGTGATTTCTCATTCGTCTGTTTTGCTACAATGAGATAGATACAATTGAGATATTTTCCGTCTACCCCAATGCAAGTTGGAAACTTTGAAAAACTTCCAAGTAAAGAAAAAGAAAGATGTTAAAGAGCTTACCCATGTTCTACAGCCAAATTTCGCCAACAGCTAACTGCCCAACCAATATAAACAAGAAAAAAAAATCAAATTTTATTTAAGTTGCAAGAATTGTAGCACTAGTCGGAACAAGAGATAGTCTGTGAAAAAGGAAGGGAACGACAACCTTCCGGTGACCACAAATAATTTTGGGGAAAATAATTATAAACTGCAGTGAAATGGACTACTTTTGCTTATGAGTTCATTGAAAAGTGTAAAGAGTGAAGGCCTGAAGAGTACGGATGTGAGCCGGCCAGCGACTATGTGGCCTGTCTAAGGCTTTTTTCTAGGCTTAGTCTCGTTTAAAGGCCTCTTTAAAAAAATCCAATGATATTGTTTTGTTCTATAATTTTTGCTCAAGATATCCTGAAGGAACCAAAGGGACCGAAGCACAGTCACAGAATTGTTTTCAATTCAATTCATATATGAGTGCTCTAGGATCTGGGTCTAACAGTACCCACAATTAAAAATCAAAGCCACCAAAATTTAGTGTTCCAAATGCTTGCTTTCTCTCCATCACACTGCCCTCCGAAATATGAATCACTGGCACAAAAATTTACAATCAAAACTCCCATCTTTCACACAAGCTGATAAAACCAATCACCAAACACTCCTCTATCTAGACCTCTAAAATCAATAACACCACAAAGGGAGAAGAAGAAAGCGGATCACACTTACACTACCAAAGACTGCGGGGGTGAGGTCGTCTGGCTCTGACGGACTGAGAAACTAAGAGGCGAACTAATGGAGTGCGTGAGGTGAGGCCGTCTTCCTGACGGCGTGTGACTGTCTGGAGCGGAACCGCGGAGCGAGAGCAATAGACGGGCGTCGTGGATGAGTCGCCGACCGAAGGTCATGGCGCGGGTGAAGGAGTAAGGTCAAGACTCAAGACCCGTTTAGGAAATTCGGCTACTTGGCTATTTCACCTAAATTTTATAATATAAATTCGCGAATTTATGAATAAATAAATTAATAATTAAATTTTTTTGAAAAAATTAGTGAAAAAGACATAGTTGGAACCAAAATTGTGCTCAAGGACCAAAGTATATGGAAGGACCAAGTCTATTATTTCATTCATAAAATAATTTGATTAAATGATCAAAATGCCCCTCTATGTTAATTAAAAAAATTAAGAAAAAGGCACAAAATCTGGTCGCCAAAGCTTCGATGACCTCTGGCTAGAGCTCCAATAATTGACAGCGCGTTTGTCAAAGCTCTTGTCGGTAGGTGAAGAGTTGCCGGAAAATGTTGCTGAAAAAATTCAAAACCCTTTTATTGCATGTAATCATCAAGAATACATGTAAACTCAACAACCAAAAGGTGTCAGGCTTCTGACTTAGAGTACAAGGTTTCTGGTTCAGGTACAAGGCATCTGGCTTAAGGTGCAAGGCAACTGGCTTAGACAATTACATGTAATCTCTAGCGAATTATATGTAAATCAAATACACAAAGTGTCACACCCCAAAATATCAAATGTGACAGGCATGAAATACAAGATTAACCTTGCTTTGCAAGTCTAATCAAAATACATGTTCCTAATTATATTTGGAAAAAATTATACACTTTGGCGGTGCAAATTCAAATAATATTATAATACTCGTGACTTTTTTAAATATTTTCAATAATTTTTAAAATAAAATATTTAAAACAATTAAACAGCCAATTTAAAGAGAATACAAGAATTATTTCCTTAATCAATAAATAATAAAAACAAAGAGATGGATACCTTACCTTTTGTTTGGAACAATTATCAAATATCACAAGACGATAATTCAAATTTCACATAAATTTAACTTTACAATCATTCATCATGGGAATCTACTTTATAATGCAGAAGAAGGAGGTGATGGTTTCCAATATCTAAAATACAAACAATTCAATAAGTACATAATAAATCAACATGCACAAACATATATATTCCAAATCATGTCATTTCCTCAAGACTACAAGATAATACTTCAAATATATATAAACATAGACATATATAAATATTTATTGACACAATGCTAACAATATAAAACCAAAAAAAAAAATATTCTTATCAACAAGTGTATTAAACATGCTTTCAAACTCATTATAGTAATAACATAAATTTTGTTATAGTAATCATGGGATCAACTTATCCAAAAATTCATAATAAAAATTCCTTTCCAAAAACAGAAATTTAAAGAAGAAAAAGAAAACATATTTTTATTTTTCTTTTAAAACAAGTTCCTTAGAGGAATTCATACAGCTTGAGATTTATGTCATGGCACACAGCCCATGTGGGTAAATCACCAATCCAGCATGGCTCGTAGACCATGAGAAATAGGTGTGGTGCACAGTCTACAAACGTAAGTAATGAATCCAACGCAGTTTAAAGCCACGAATATCAAGCACAGCTCAAAGGCTATAAATAACAGACGTGCTGCGTTTGGTTCCTCTCCCAAGTATGTCAGAAATCAATTTTTTTTCAATATATAAAAATTTTTACTGTGAAAGAATCCAAACAATGTCCACAAGCCATTTTTCCAAACTTTCTTCTATAGACTTTTTATGTGCTAGTAGAAAATTTCTTTTAGAAATAAAAAGATTTTCATTATTATAACAATACTTGCAAAAGTCTCAAATTCAAAACTCAATTTGTCACACTTAACCCAAAATAAACGTCACAATGAGCATTGCATTAAGTAAAAAAAATCACTCTATATTAAATTTTTTTTACAAGTTTCCATTAATAATTTAACAAGTAACCATCTGTAAAATGACAAGCTTTGTTACAAGCTAGCTTTGTAAAAAGCTTATATGAATTTGCTATTTTGTTAAAATTTTCTTGTCAAATTATCAAGATAAATTTTTAAAACTAGTAACGGGACTTGTGATTTTACAAATGGTTACTTGTTAAATTATCAATGAGGGCTTGTTAAAAAAAATTTATATGAAGTGATTTTTATAAATATTTACTTTTTGTATTATTAAAATTTTACATGTCAAAAGCTTATATAAGCTTATTATTTTGCTAAAATTTTCTCTTTGAATTATCGAGAGAAATTTTCAAAGTTAGTAACAAGACTTGTGATTTTATAGATGGTTACTTGTTAAATTATCAATGGAGATTTATTAAAAAATTTTACATGAAGTGCTTTTTATAAACTTTTTACTTGTTTTTATTACTAAAATTTTACATGTCAAAAGCTTATATGAACATGTTATTTTATTAAAATTTTCTTATCAAATTATCAAGAGAAATTTTCAAGGCTAGTAACGGGACTTTTGATTTCACAATGTTAAATTATCAATAGAGACTTGTTAAAGAAATTTTATATGGAGTAATTTTTTTAACTATTTATTTATTTTTATTACTAAAAGTTTAATGTTAAAAGCTTATATGAACTTGTTACTTTACTAAAATTTACTCATGAAATTATTAAGAAAAATTTTCAAAATAAGTAATGGGACTTGTCATCTCATAAATGGTTACTTGTTAATTTGCTAATAGGGACTTGTTAAAGAATTTAATATGGAGTAGTTTTTTTTAAACGTTTACTTGTTTTTACTACCAAAAGCTTATATGTCAAAAAGCTTATATGAACCAGTTACTTTACTAAGATTTATTTATTAAGAAAAATTTTCAAAGTTAGTAACGGGACTTGTTATCTCATAAATGGTTGCTTGTGAAATTGTTAATGGGGACTTATTAAAAAAATTTAATATGGAGTGATTTTTTAAAATGTTTACTTGTTTTTATTATCAAAAGCTTATATGTCAAAAGCTTATATGAACTGGTTATTTTACAAAAATTTACTTATCAAATTATCAAGAGAAATTTTTAAAACTAGTAATGGAACTTGTCATCTCACAAATGGTTACTTGTTAAATTGCTGATGGAGACTTGTCATTCCCAGTAATAAAAACAAGTAAGCATTTATAAAAATCAATGCATGTTAAATTTTTTAACAAGTCCCGTTAGTAGTTTAACAAGTAGCCATGTGTAAAATGACAAATAATCATTGAGCTCTTTGTAAATATTGACATGGAAAGTGGAAACAAAGTTAAATACATATATAAAGATTTGCAATATATAAATGAAAGGATTTATTTGCCTAGTGGCTAATTATTTTTTTAGTAGTTAAGAGGATATGGGTTCAAACCCCACCTTAGCCACTTTGAAAAAAATTAATCTGTCTTCCACACTGGCCGGAGCTCTAGCCAACAGTTAAGCCACCATTATTGGAGCTTCAGTGGCTTGTCCAATAAGGTGGTCCAATCACCATGCTGGAGCTCTGACAACAAATGATTGAGGAGTTTTTTTAAAAAATGAGGGGTAGTTTTGTCTTTTCAAACTAAAAATTAATTATGTTTTGGTCCCTTAATCCTGCAGTATGATTTCATAATCATTTAGTCCTCATTGGTAAATAAAATCTCTAGAGGTCCTTCATTATGATTTTCCTTATAATTTAAGACAAAGTAAAACAATTACACACAAGGACCTTTTATAAGGTCAATACTTCTTGGGGAAAAAGAAAAGCAAAAGAAGGCTTTAGAGTCACTAGTTAAAAAATAAACTATTGTAAAGCTAGGAAGAAAATATCTGACATCCTTACTGAGCACATCACCTTCCTTTTACAATTAGTTTAACAGAGTTTTTTTGCCTAAAACCAATAATTCCAAGAGAGAGTTTAGGAATGCTCCAATCCTTAGCAAACTTGCAAATCTAGCTTGGCAACACTATAAGGGAAGAGTTCAAGTTTGTACTTTAGATTTCCCTACCATTGAGTCTGTCTTCATAAATCTAAAGATCATTCCCATAAAGCTTGATACATAACTTCCAACAAGAACTCTATTAATTTCTCTTTTTGCCATCCATATTGTCTATCCCCTATGCAATAGATTGAAGACTAAGATATCATTGTTTGGTAGGGTTTGATTTAATTTTAAAGAAGCAGTAACTTCTTTAGTCTTCCGAATTGTGTCTTGAAATAAAAACCTACCTTGAAACTTTGAAATGAATTGATTGGGTAAAACCCTGATTTTTTTATGGATGCATTAATTCCTTTTCCACTAAATAAAGTTGACCAAAGTAATGATTTTCCTTATAAGATCAAGCCTCTTATCTTTAATTGGGTTAAGAAGGATGTATAGTACCTAACTTGTAATTCCTTTTTCTAAAGCTCCTTCAATTCTGAGACCTATTCCTCCAAACCACATAGCTTTAGTCACAGGGCATTTGAGGAATATATGATCTAAAGATTCTTCATAATGATAGCCAAAGCGGAACTAATCATGATTTTGTGAGTACCACCTTTTAAGAACATCCCTTGTTGGTAAAGCATTATGAATCAACTTCCAGATTGTTAAAATATGCTTTTAAGGATAATCCAATTTCCAAAGGAAGGACCAATTGTCATATTCAATGATTTTCTAAGAGGTTTTTCTTTTAATAAGTGAAGAAAAACCATCCTTAGTTGTATAGATATCCTTAGGATTTCCATTCCAAATGATTTTATCCTCAATATTGTGGAAAGGAATTGGAGTATTCAAAATTTCTTTCCTATCCTTTAAGTTGTAACAACTACTCACTAAAAAAGTGGTCCACTTAATTGGTGCCCAAGGAGTTGTTCTTTTTGAAATCAAATCATATATTGTAGAAATTTCCATTCCAACATTTCTTGCATTCCCAAATCTTTCCACCACGGCAAATGATAAATTAGGATTTTCTACCCATTCCTAACCCTCCATTTTAGTCTTGGAGTAATTAAATGAGCGTTGTCCTTAATACCTTTCCAAAACTAAAACACACTATAGGGAACTTTGAAAATTCCAGTTTTATTTGTGTCAAAATATTTAATCTTTAAAGTTTCACCTAGAATAGAACTGTCTTAGGAATCGATTATAATCCTCCAAAAGTGTTTATCTAAGAAGGACATATTGACTTTATGAATAGGCTGAATTCCTAACCCTCCCTCTCTTTTTGAAATGAATAGAGTATCCTTGTAAATCAAATGCATGCTTTTCTTTCCCTCATTAATGCCTTAAAAAAAATCAATACATAAAGAGTTAATGATTAGGCAATATTTCAAGAGAAGTTTGACACTTAAGAGTTGAAAAATACTTGCAAATGAAAGAACAGCTGAACAGATCTAATTAACGTAAGCCTAGAAGCTTGGGATAGCAACCTTCCTTTCCAAGAACTAATCCTTCTATGCACAGATTCCATAATTTCTTGATATATATGGTTTTTCTAGGTCTAGGGTCAATCCAAGTCCCTAATTATGTCCCTAACCGTTTGATACAATTAATTCTAAAGAAGTTAATAATTTCAGTTATCGTTGATTAGAAAACATTAAGACTAAAAATCAAATTGAACTTGTTGAAATTAATCAATTGCTAAGAGCACAAGCAGTACTTGTCAATCACTTCCTTAGCAGATAAGATACTATATCTATTATATTCAAAAAATAAAATGGAATCATCTGCATATAAGAGGTGAGATTCCTATTTGCATTGTGGCATATTTTAATTCCATCCCAAATACTAGATATTTCTTTTTTTAATAATTAGCCTAGAAAAAAACATTAGCAGCTAACATGTAAATATAAGGTGAGAGAGGGTCACCTTGCCTAATGCCACATGAGGGTATGAAAACTAGTGATAGGTTACCATTTAGGGCAACTTGATAAGAAACAGATAAGATACATTCTATGATCAATTGCACCTGCTTTGTAGGAAAATTCATCTTCTTAAGGATAGCCTCAATGAAATTCCAAGAGAGCCTATCAAAGGTTTTTGATAAATCAATCTTAAGAGCAACCAAAATTTTCCTACCTTTTCGAGAGGAATGAACAGTGTTCAAAACATCAACTGCCAACAAGATATTATCAGTAATTAGTCTTCCTTTCAAGAAAACACTCTAAAAAGGGGCAATAAGTTTAGGTAGTTTTTCCTTGAGACAATTACAAAGGATTTTTTAGATTATTTTATATGTGACATTACACAGATTAATAGGTCTCAAGTTAGATATAGATTGAACCTTCTTTTCCTTTGGAATGAGAGTGATGACAAACTCATTAATCTCCTTTAAAAGATGACCCAAATGCTAAAAGGACAAACTATGTTATGCACATCAACTTTGACCAAATCCTAAAATCTTTGAAAAAAATTGGCATAAAAGCCATCTAGACTTGGGGCACTGTCTTTAAGGAGACTAAAAACAACCAATCAAACTTCTGATAAAGAAATAGGAGCAAGGAGAGATATATGATCTTCAATAAAAAGACTATAAAGCCTTAAAAATTGCATATGCCTAAGTAATTCTTGAGAATTAGGGAAGTTTTGTGATGTTAGTACACCTTAAAAGTGAGTCAGAGTAATGTTTTGAATTTCATTTTGGTCATATGTCCAACTATTATCATTTTTTGTAAGGCTTGAACATAATTTATCATCCTTCTACTAACAATGCTATGAAAGTATCTAGTATTCCTCTCCCTTTTTAAATTCCATTTGACCTTTGCTCTTTATTACCAAAAACTGCTTTCATATTCATAAATAAATTCAAGCTCATTCTTTTTTTCTAAAAGTAATAAGGTTAAAATATTATTTGGAGACAAAGACCTAGATATTTGATCTGAAAACATAAGGATCTTCTTTTCCAATGATTTTCCCTCCATTTAAAGTTGCCAATGCTTTTTTTGCTCCTATTATGCAACAAATTTAGAGTCCTTTTTAGCTTATAAACAAGTATAAAACTAGGAGACCCTAAGCAATTCTACATTTAGCAATCAAAAATCATTTTATCGTAGCCCCTTAGTTGATATCAGTAAGCTTCAAATTGCTTTGATCTACTTCTTCTATAATGGGATTGAGTTGAGAAGAAGATGGGGGAATGATCAGACATAGTTAATGCAAGAGTAGTTGCATTTAAAAAGGGAAACATTGAGATCCAATCAGGATTACGTAATACCATGTCTAACCTCTCCTTCACATTCTCAATATCTTGTCTCATGCTTGACCAGGTAAAACTAGGTACAAATAGTCTCACTTCAAGCAACTCAGAATCATTCAGACAATTCTTAAAATCTAGCATGCCACTACATATAGCCACGATGCTTATTTTGTCTTTTAGGTTCAAAACCTGATTGAAATCACCAAGGAGTAACCATGGCCTATTTAAGATTTTTGAATTTAATTTTATCCAATCCCAGAGCAAAAATCTATTAGACAGTTTAGGTAGTCCACGCACAAAAGGAACATATATTCCATTAAGAAAAGCTTGATTTTTTAAGAATACATAAGTTATAAAAGAGGTACATTCTAAGATTTGAACATTACAATACTTATTCAGGCAACTATAGTGACTCGTCCTTTTTTAAAAGCATATAGTCCATGATGATTTTCAAAACCAAAAGAAGCTAAAGTATGTCCAGCAACAGCTAGTTCTATAATATCCTTCTGCTTCTAAGCCATGATTAACTCCAAATCTCAATCAATAGAGAGATTGGTTTAAGATAATTAACGTAACACCAAATTACAAATGGGTAGAAAATTGGGAACCCAAGTATTTAAAAATTAAAACCATGTTCAAAGTCTTTAAAATAGACAAATTAGGGTTTATAAATATATGAAACTATGGTATCACATTAAGCATAAGTGCATTTACAAGAACATTTGAAAACAAAATAATTTCACAAAATTTTAGAGCAAGCACTGCGGCTTATCAAACAATTGCCGTGGCATGTCTACCTCAGTGCCATGTGTCATAGCGCACTTGCACGATCTTTGATGGTAAATTTTGCTACCAATTTGCATCTTTTGGGGCAACTTCCAACCCACCCTAATCCTCCATCTGACATCCAATTAACGCAAACTAAGTGTCTACAGAAAGCTTTTTTTGAGCTCTAACTAATGGCTTTGTTTCATAATCAAATTATTTCACAATTAAAATTTGGATACTCTTTTTAAAAATTACACTTTTCAATATTTTCCTCAAAACTAAGTGTCCAACTCAATCACCAAAAGCCAATAACCATTGACACCAATTAGACCATATGCAAAATATCAAAACTAACTCATGCAATGCATCATATCACATTAAATACTTATAGGTCACAATTTTACTACTTAACCCCTCAATCTCAAAAACATATAAAGGGGAGTTCAACTCACTTTTCAACAAATATTTCATAGTCAACATATAATACGCCCAACTCTCACTTGTACTAGTATTTTGGCCCTATCACAGATATCATACTTCATAAAATCACTCCTTAGTGCCCAAAATACACTTACAATTTATAAACGGATGATATAAGTAAGAATAAAAAATAAATAAATCCTAGTTGACAATTTAAACTATCAAATACATATAAAGGCTCAAAAATAAAAAGGCCTACTAAAATAGGATCGCAATCCTAAGCTTCTAGTTGCTTTTCTCTATCTGATCCTCTTGAGCTATTTCCTATAATATTGAAGATAATAGAGTGAGTACAACTACTCAGTAATCAAGGTTCAACTAACTCATACCAATACATGTCAATTAATTTAAATGTAAGTGGTAATTAAAATTAATTCTCCAAACTATATAAAATGTTTCAAAGTATAAATTCATATTTTCAAGCATATTAGCACATATTTAGGAAATAATACTTTTTAACAACCTCCATGTAGAAGAGAGTTTGTCACACAATCAAATAACATATACTTAAAAGTGATTAAGACTCAATTTATGAGTATCCTCATTAGGGTCATAATACAAACAATCATGTACCCTAACTTACTATATGCATGATCACACCTCCCTTATATCCTCCTTATTCCTCTGACCTGAAACTGTGGGCTATAACATAATAGGATAGTTTATAATCCATGACTTCCCTAACCTCAACACTTGTGAGGGGATTATCTAGCTAAGGCTCACCCAACTCACTTATGGAATAAGGTTTCTCTAATTTTCTCACACTATGGGGTGTCATAGTCCCTAGACTAGCTTCATTATTGAACCAATTGATAGCTAGCTAGATTCGAGTCCCTCATTGAACCAGTAGGATAGTCCCTCATTAAACAAGTGGGATAATATGAATATAATCAATCCGGGCAAGCCATTACTCAGATGGGAACCCTATCACATGGATTTAATTCTCTACTCCTCTTCCTAAAGAAACTCCTGCCTCTCAAGATCATGTAATGCATATTCATGCAATAATTCACATTTAACATAATTCATAAAAGTCTACATAACCAATTTCATTAAACTTCACCATCTAACAAATCATTAAACTCCTTAAACATATTTTCATTAAACTTCAAATCAAACAAGTTATTAAACTTCAAATTTTAAAATTGTTGTACCTCACACATTCACAATCATTGAATCTATAAATTTTAAAATCATTGAACTCCTAACAACTAAAATCATTGAACTATATTTAATTACTACTTCAATAGTGGGCTATTCAAACAAAACAAGTCACATTTGCATTTTAACCAATTTCACACAATTCAATTATCAAATATTATTCAACAAACTAATTAATATACAAAAGTATATGATAGAATTCCCCCGGTTACCTCAAAATTTTAAGAGGTTAAAGGTTTCACCCCTCAAATACTCATTCTCAAAGCTTTCAAGAAGCTAGAATGGTGCCAAAGATAGTTACTCTACAAACATTTACAATGTAAATCATCAATATCCATATTTGGGTTAATTTTCACTAATAATTCAACACTTCTTAATACTCAAAATTCATTTTTGACATATACAAAAGTATCCATAAAGTTTCTTAGCTTCCTTTAACCCTCGTTAACATCATTGAGCTCTTTAATGATCATTAATGGGATCACATTATTCCCAACTAACATATTTATGAGGATTTTCAAACATTTAATGTTCTTTAACCATCAACTATCATGTATTCATAAATACTAAGTTTACTTGGCTCAATCTACTCTTATTAACTTTATTTAAGTCAATGGATTCAGACCCATAGCCTCTATAGACTAAAAATTACTATTATCAACCAAACCCTAACTTCCACCATTAAGAAAATGAAAGAAAAAAGAAAGATTTAAGTGTAAAAAGCTTACCTTTGATGTTTAGAAACTCTAAAATACTCCCAATACTCAGATTCTCCAAGCCCTAGCATTGCTTTCCTGTTGCTTTCTCATATTCCTTTTTTCTTCATTTGTTTTTTGCTTCATTTTGTGAACTTATGACAGTAAAAATGTGATCATACGTCATGGCAGACGCACAATGCGCTGTGATGCTTGGCACAAAGAGCACCTCCTAGGCATGTTGCCACACATACACCACGGCGGCTTATCTACAAGCCTTGGCACATGGCACATAATCTTTCCTTTTAAAATTCCTTCCTCTTTCATTCTCGGGTAACTTAATTCTCCTTTGGACTCGCGTTTAAGGCTGAAATTGAAACCAAACAAGCCCGTTAAGCCTCTCTAGCCACACACCTCGCTAATACACTTAATTAATTTGATTGGGCTTATTTAATTTAGTTTAAAATTAAGGATGGTATAAGTTCAACCTTAGTTTTAGAAAGATAAATAATATCAAGTAAGTGGGTAGAAGCTAGTTGTCTCGATATTTAAATTGTCACAGCTTTCCTAATACTGTGATAGTTTTAGCTTATGAACCTTATGGTGCTAAGGAAGCTTTTCATAGGCAGCTTCCTTAGCCTTTGCAGACTCTATAGTTGAGTAGTCGTTCCTTGCCTTCTTATTAGGGCTGTGGTTATCAGCTTCCTCATAAGCAGCACACTTCTTTAACTTCAAGTATTGAGGTTGCTCAACTATAGAAACATCCTCAGGCTTGACATTGAGATTAAAAGATGAAAGTAGCTCCATGTTACTTGTAAAATTCTGGTTGTTACCTCCGAGCTAGAACCAGAACCCCATAGGGGATTATTTAGAAGCCTAAGGTCAAAAAATGCTTTCAAAAGATTAGTGTTGGGGAAGAAAATAAGCCAACAAGGCCCATCAAGAGTAGCATAAGGTGAAAACGCATAAATACCATCATCCTTCATCCCATGATAGAGAACATTACTCTTTTTAAGTGCTTTGTCAAAAAAATTAAAATCTGTAGGCAGTTGGACCCAGCTATATTTATCATTTGAAACACTTTGAATGAAAAGACCAAAACCATCTTTTGACCATCCATAAATGTCACAGTTGTTCTTCCAAGTATTAATCAAAACCTAAGGGCAAGGGGGTTTATTATCCATAAGAAACCATTTAAAAGCTTGAATGGATTGTGGATATGTAGCTAGTAGGACAAATATCTTCAAATCATTCATAGGTTGACTGCCCTCTTCCCTAGGTTAGTAAAATTGTTTCTTGTAAAATCATCTACTTGAGATTCTAAGCTATCTAGGCTATGATTTAATCTTCTTTTCTTGTAAATTTTTGAGCTAAAAGTTACAATGGGATGAGAAGTTCGGGTGCTAATATTAGGAATCTCTGAAACAGCTTGGTACTAGTGAATCATGGTAGCCATAAGCCTATCCTCATCAATGTTGGATTCGCCAACTTTCCTTTTTAAGGGACGATTCCCTCCATCTTGGCTAATAATGGCCTCTAAAAGGTTAAGAGATTTAGAAAAAATGGTACTTCCACATCTCTAACTGGTTGAATTGGTTCCTGTACTAGATCTCTAAAAGCGATCCTATTCCTAGGTGTTGGTTCAAAAAAGATCCATATTAATCCTGTACTAAAGCCAAATTAGCATCAGGAAGTTTATTAATAAGGTTATTTATCTAGTTCCAATTGTTTAGTGGGAGAATATTTGGAAAAGGATGATTTTCTTGACAAGGAAAGTGAAGATCTACAGGAGCATTGAAATCCTTATTAGTATTGTTGACATTATTGTTAGAATTAGACAAAAATTCTTCACCATCAAAATAAAACATAAAAGCATTGCTACCTTCATCATTTACAAGAATATCTTATGGCTTAGCTTTAAAAACATGATATCCTGGGCGTCCAAATCTAAGAAATCTAATACGAGTAGAACCCTTTGGTTGATTATTTATAATCCATCCTTGCTAGTCCTCGAGCAACTTGACCAGCTTTAAACACAAATTGAAACCTTTGGCTAAACCTCCTACTTATTTTATCATATACCATATTGAAACATGTGTAGGCTTGCATAACCCTCCTCAAGCATGCTTGGAGCAGGTGCCCAATCACCTGAGAAAAATGGCAGTGGCAAAAGATCCTCTTATAAGGACATTTGACAACAAAAGTAATACCTGAATCTATGTGGTCTTTAATTTGCTGAATAAGAGGAAATCAGGGATTGATTATAACTCAAACTCGAAGAAAATTTAGAGAGCTAGCATAATCATCATGGTCTTGAACATAAGTAGTGTTAGCAATAATATTCCCTAAAGTAGAAGCAACCACATCATTATGATATTCTAGGGGTAGACCCCAAAATTAGACCCAAATTGAGAAACTTCCAACAACCATTTCCCTCAGTTGCATATTTGAATACTAGCGATCAGCCACAAGCAGAGAGTTCATAATAGACCATGGACCATTATCAATAATGAAATCATGATCTTCTGGGTTAGTGAAGTTGACAAGATAAAAACATCCAATTTTGCCTCTTATTTCAAAACCATTCCTAAGAGACTGGGCATTTCTAAATCTCTTAGAAAGCTTTTTGATAGAGTAAACATGAGAGTCAACTAGCACAATGATAACACAATAATCTAGAGAAAAGCTTGGTCTAGCAAAGGCTCCAGGATTAAAACGCATAGAAGGTTGGAACAATCTCTTCATCAAACTAGGTGAAAAGACCTTAAGTGTAAAAAAAAAAAAGGATCATGAATAAAGAGAAGGAAAGAGATTTAAGGAATGTAGAGAAATAAGGCTCTTTCAAGTTCTAGATAGCATAAGGATGATAACTTGCTAAAAAACAAACAATATTCCTTCTTATATAGAAAAATGACCATGAGGAAATGAATTGTCAAGGACTAAGAAAGAGAAAATGCACTGGGAGAAGCAATCAAAAGAAAAGAGCATTGGTACAAAAAAGCATGAGCAAGGAGATAATAAATAAAAAGGAAAAAGAGAGTCAAGGTAATAATCAATTATCTGGGAGAAAGATCAATAAGATTTGAATAAGCTACAGAATGCTAGCCATACTTGAAGATGAAGCAATCACCTTAAGTCGAGTCTCTGAAGTAGCAACCCAATCAAAGCACAGTAGGAAAGACAAAGGCTCAAACCTTAGGAAATGATTAGGCTAAAGAATAAGGAAACATGCTAGGTGAAACAAATGTTTATAAGGAAAATGAAAACGAAGATAAATGAAAGATAGGAACAATCACAAGGGTTCAAACAAGTTGATCGAGACTAACAACACTTCTCATATAAGAGAGAAGGAGGAGAACTTTCTTTTACTAGGAGAGTCCAATATATCATGTATCATTGACCTTTTAATTAATAATTAAAAAATAATAATCTTTTAGTTCTTGTAGTTTTGACTTAATTGTAATTCAATCCTCGAACTTTGACTCGTTATAACTCAGTCCCTGAAATTTTAGCTCGATTGTAAATTAGCCCCTGAACTTTGCTTTTTGTAATTTAGTCCTTGAAATTTTAACCTCTTAAATATTAGTCTCTATATTTTAAAAAATAAAATTAAAAAGATTAAAAATTATAAATTTTAAAATTTTAAAATATTTTTAATATTTATAATTTTATTTTTAAAAATATAAGAACTAATATTTAAAATGTTTAAACTTCAGAAACTAAATTGCAAGAGAAAAAGTTTAGGAATTGATTTATCACCAAGTCAAAACTTCAGGGATTGAATTATAACGAGTCAAAATTTTAGAATTGAGTTACAACTAAATCAAAATTATAATAACTAAAAAATTATTTTTTTTAATTATTAATTAAAAGGTCAATGATACATGATGTATTGAACTCTCCTCAGTCCTCCGGCGTGACCCACCTTGGAAGTTGGATGCATACATGTCGGTGAAGCTGGGGGAGCAGGGCTTGAGTGAATCAAGGTGAATGGAGACGGTGAAGGACAAGAAAGCGGATGGCCTGGAGCCGATGATTCCTCAAAGCCTAAGGATGAAACAACATACCATTATTGCCATCGATAATTTCATAGATGCGCGCACTCTCCCAATTGTCAATCTGGTGATTTTTCCAAGTGGCTGAGTTGCGCCTGGTTCTTCCGTCAGATTCTGTTGTTTTACTATCAGGATAAATCTTCGCGGACGGGATCACAAGTGTCGCTAGATTAGATCGCTGTTCAACCCGAGGAGAATTGTCAATCAGGTAGAGGACGATGGCATCGGTATGGAGATTCGGGAGGCCGTGTCAGGGATTTCAATGTTTGGAGGCAGAGGACGTGCCTCTTTGATTTTTTTTTTATTTTTTAATCAAAAGTCATGACAAATATTAATTTAGTGAAAATCCAATGTTGTAATAAAATTTCTGTTTAATTTCATTTTTTAAAAAAATTAATTTGATGAATTATAATGTTGTTTGAATTATTGGGGTGAAATATGTTTTTGAATAATGTACAATTATAAAAAAAGATTTTGATTTATGAAGATTCATAATTTTTATTATGCAAACATAATATAAATTTAAAATATTTTAAAAATGTGATAAAAATTTTAAATAAAATAAAATTTGATATGTTAAATAAAATAATAAAGTCTGATATATTAATAAAATCATATAATAAATTGTTTAATAAAATATTTATGAGTCATTCTATTACAGGATTAAATCTCGCACGACGACCTTGTTGGAATTGAAATATCAATTAATACAAGTGGTTAAGGTTTTTGTCACTTAAACAAGTATTATCTCTCATCTAACTCACCATATTTTTAAAAAAAATTACTTAAAGTAGTGTTTAAAAATAAAAAAATATTTATTCAAATTTTAATTATTTTTAAAAGTTTAAACAAATATTATAAAATTTCATAAAATAATTAAAAATAAATAAATAAATTTTTCATGGGAAAAAAAAAGCTTCAATAAACGGCCACATCTCAATTAACTAGCATTTTCCCTTCAAAATCCACTTTCAACTTTGCACAACCAAATTCCATATGGATCATGCAGGTTTTGGGACATCCAAAACTCATTGTTACAGGAAAAACAAAACAAAAATTATATCGATTCAATTCACAGCACTCGCCCGTCCTGCATATGCTTTGATTATAAAACTAATCATTTTCGTTCAACTCCATTGCCGGCCCCAGACGGGAAAGCGTGAGCGTGTCGCCGTCCTTGCTGTTAATTTCAAAGGCTTCTAGCGATGAAATCAATGCACAATCCTATTCCTATATAAGTGCCCTCCAATGTTTTGCAGATCGGCGTGTCAGCTACCTGATCATCTACTCAATTTAATCTGACCATTTATTTTTTGAGCTTCAATTTTAAGTGTCCCTGTCAAAAATGGCTTATGCTCGCATCGCCTTCCTCGCCATTTCCATGGTTCTGCTTTCTTCTGTTGCTACGGCGACTGATCACATCGTGGGCGATGACCAGGGCTGGACTCTTGACTTTGACTACGCAGAATGGGCAAGGGACAAGGTTTTCCTTGTCGGCGACAACCTCGGTACGCACGAATGACATCGATCGTCTTGTATCGTCCTATAGATGATTATGTTTTCACTTTTCTGAAACTAGAAAACTGATGAGATTGTTTCTTTTTGATGCAGTGTTCAACTACGACAACACGAAGCACGATGTGTTCAAGTTGAACGGTTCGCTCTTCAGCAATTGCACCTTCCCGGCTGCGACGGAGGCACTCACCAGCGGACAGGACGTGATCCCACTAGCCTCTCCAGGAAGGAAGTGGTACGCTTGTGGTAAAGCTGATCACTGTGCTTCTCGCGGAATGAAGCTCGCCATCACTGTTCTGGCTAATGGTCCAATGTCTGCTCCTCCTCCTCCTCCTTCCTCTCACGCTCTGTCATCGTCTGCTTGTTCTGGGCCACTCAAGGCAGCCATGCTTGCTGTTGCAGCATTGATCTTCGCGTGATTGATCATCAGTTCATTAGTGGCGGTTTTGTTCGAGTCTGCAGGAATTACTTGAATTTCTTCCTTTCGATGTATTCTTGTTAAACGTATTTGATTGTTGGTTTAATTATAATAATTTCTTTCCATCTTACTCCTGTCTAGTCATGATTAAATTAAAGCTCGTGTCTTGAAACTGAGATAAGATACATGATAAAGGTCAGTGCTTATATATGTACTTAATTTACACAACGTTAATGCAGTCTGGTTTAACTGAGAAAATAAGAATCGGCGACCATGCTTTTGCACACGTCTGTCACATAGCTCGCTAGTAGAAGTACCAGAACGACAACAACAAATGCTTTGAGAGCAACTTCCCTGGTTGATTCGGGTGTTAATTTTGCATCAGTCTCTCCCTCGAATTCGTTCTCTGCTTCGTCCGTGTCTTCTTTTACTGTCTCTTCATGTCTGGTTCTGTTCCTTTCTGTGAATTCCATTTTCGGATCTGCAGTTTCTTTTTCTTTCCGGGGTGGTTCGTATTCTGGGGTTTGTCTTTCTTTGTCCGTTTGAGAAACGGGATTGATTACTTGCTTAGGTATCACCACCGTGAGAATGTTCTGCATGAATCTGGCATTGATAGCATTTACATTACAGTGAGTTGGAATTTCAATTTCTTTCTTGAAACGCCTCCATCTAGCTCCATCCATCAATGATCGCTCTCCGCTTATTATTAGAAATCCCAGATGATTCACCTGAACTTTTACTTGCTCTCTCCTGAATCCTGCAACGTGGACAACTCACGTATAATTCATAAATATTGCCTTTTTCTGGTTCACACACATAAAACTGTTTTTACAGTAAACTTATTAGGTTCCATTAAAGCTAGCAACAAGGTTACTGATGAAAGAGCATTACGAAGTCATGATAATAGGTGGACAGAACAAACCAGGAAGATGAACTTCAAGGATGTCACGGCCTTCTTCTCTACTCCACTTGCAGAGGGGGTCAAAATCCTCATAAGACCGATGACCAGCCATAAAGGGATACCTGGTTTCCATAGCGCGCAGAGAGAGAAGGGAGGGGGGTTTCTCCGACGTCTGATGTGTAATGGAATTTCATGGCTAGGAGGGTTGCTTTTAAAGAGTGTAGAGGGAGACTTGCAGATGAGGAGAGGTTTAAGGTTACTTTCAGGGTTCAAGTTGAGCAAGAATCATTCCTTGTCAACCTTTCAAAGTCTTCTTTGTAACCCCTTTGATCTGGCAAACATTGAGCGGGTTTCTATTAATTGTGTCAGAAGATACCCTTCCTTTGTGCGTATGAATCAGCGTTAGTATAGCATGCATTTTCAGTACTTATTCATTTTAAAAAATTAATTGCCACGATTTTATAATTTTTTTCAGTTTTAAACTAGATTCTTATAATTTATTTTATTTGAATTGAGTTTTTATAGTTTAAGTCGTCATACTTGTTATTTCTTCAATGTTAAAATCATTCACACAAAAAAATCTAAACGAAAAGCTTTTTGAATTTGTAAGAATTTGATTTAATATTTTTGGGCAAAAAATGTTCTGATTTCATACAATGTTTCATCTTTATTAATTTTTTTTTCTGAAAATTATATGTATGTGTATGTATATGTATATATAAATTATTCAAGAAATATAATCTAATTGTTTTGTCATGGAGCCCAAAAATACAAATTATACTTGACGGAGTGCCCAATTAAATTTGTTTTTTTTTTGTTAATTTAGGCTTAAAAAATCATTTGTTTTTTGCATAACTGCGCTTGTAAGTTAAGTCCTGTCAGGTTATGTAAAAACGAACTCAAGCAATACACTTAAACCATTTTTTGTTTTACCCTTGACAAGTAAAATATTTTTAATTTTTAAATTAAATTTATGCTTTAAAAAATATATTTATATTTTAAAATTAGAATTTATAATTATTTTTAAATTTTGAAAATTATAATTTGTATTCTAAAAAAATATGTATTACAATGTAAAATTAAATTTTTAAAAATTTAAAAATAAACAACAGGCTTATGAGCCCAATCTCAAGGCCAATTAATAATGGTCAAGCTTAAAAAAGTTCAATCTTATGATAGTTAGATTTTTGAGTTTGATCTTACATTGGTTAAACCCGGGGAGTATATGAATGCCAAATATAATTGGAGACTATAAAAGTATTTAAATTTATTTTTTAAAAGAGAAAATTCAGAAATTTTAACTTGTGGGAATTAATAAATTCACAGGTGATAAATCTTTTGCGTTGTTTAGTTAAGTTATACTTTGTGAGACCAGTATTTTCAAAATCAAATTAAATATTGAATTAAAAAAATTAGCGGTTCATGATTCTCATTGTCCAACCCGATTGCACCAATAATCAAATTAGTGACATAATAATTAAATAAAAATACTATTATATATATAAAAAATATTAATTGGTGACATAATATGACTGCAATTTAATAATTTTACGGATGATAATTTTATAGCTTATCAAATCTTAATAAATCTCTGTTAAATTAAATATAAGTAGATTCAAAAATATTTATGTTTATAATTATCAACATCTTTATAAAAAATAATCTCAAATTATATTTTATACATGTAAATTAGTCAAAAATAAAGTTGACTTTTAGTAGCATTTAATTTTTAAATTTTTTAATTTATTTTCTTAGTTTTTAAATTTTTTTAATATTATGTTTAAAGTGGTATGGTTTTTTGAAAATCAATTCAGTTTTTATTTTGATTTTAGTTTTCAATTCTCTAGTCCAATTTAATTTAATAAGAAATAATTTTTTAATCCAAATTTATTTATTAACAGTTTCATTCGACAATCCAAACGTTTAATTCGGTTCGATTTTTAAATTATTGGGCAATTGTTTGTCGCAATTTCTTGGGAGCGTAGTAAATCATCATGATTGCCTAATGGTCTATACACCAGCCCAATGATGATGATTTTTTGGTCCGGGAGCCCAGTAGCAAGGATTCGAATAGGCCGATAATGTGGTTTTTTAGGACGACTTAATTCCCCCATCCTCCCGAAGGCATGTACGAATTGAATTTTTATTTATGATACCTAACTAAAGTCTGGGCAACGACCAGCGACTTCATAACTGGGCAAGAAAAGAGTAGACCGGTAGTTTCGCTCGTGACAAGGTCCACCTTGCAGTTCGAAACCACTGCCATTCTACGGTTCTCCCGCATTCTATAACTCTGCGCCCCCTCACCCTCCTCCATTTTCCCCAAAGCTCCCTTTTCACTGGTAAATCACGTTTCGTTCCACAATGTATAACTGTAACTGACATTTGAAACAAATTACAAAGAAAGGTAGACCAATTTTGCTTCTTTTGATCAAATTGTTTCTTTTGAAGCCCTTTTCCTCTAGGCAGAGGAATCACGCCCATGCCTCCGGAAACTTCAACGAGCTCAGCTGGTGGTAAAGAGGGATCCTCGGGTCCTTCTTCTAAGAAGAATTCCAAGAAACCCAAATGTGAGTTTTCCCTCGACCCACCCTTTTTCTTTTGTCATTGTGTTCTACTCGGAGATTTTTTTTTTTGGTTACTGCAGTTTGTTTTTAGGTGTATGTCGTGGGAGCATCGTGAAATGTTAGTTTTGTTCAGTTTGTGTGTGTGTGTGTGTGTGTGTGTGTGTGTGTGTGTGTGTGTTACCGAGACAAGTTTTATTGGCAGCAGGTTGAGATATACGTACAAAAATTAGGATTTTGCAAATGTTAAGATGCATTCAGTTTTTTCCCAAAATCATGGCTCTCAAATTTGAAATGTGTTCGTGTCCTCCTATCTGTCCACGTAGCCTCGATTTGTTGTCTGGTTTCTGTGTGTTCGTTGGAGAAAGGTCCTTTCTCAATTACATTGGTTGGACTGTCTTGTCATGTCTCTGTTTAACAACTTGTTACGGTTTGTCAAATTTGATGCTTGTGATAGATGCATTTCTATTGTCTAGGTGTCTTCCTGCATGTAATGATGCTGGTGATGTTTCTCATGAGAAGTTTCGTTGATTGTAGATTCCAAATTTTCACAGCAAGAACTTCCTGCATGGAAACCAATTCTAACACCAGGATGGGTATAGCTTCACAGTAGTTTCCTTCTTGGCTTCTGATTTTTACATGCTGTATTATGAAACAATCTATTTTACCTTTGCATTACAGGTCATTTCTACGTTTGCTTTTGCCGGAATCATTTTCATTCCTATTGGCCTCGCATCATTATCTGCATCAGAAAAGGTAATATATAACGATTTTATATGCAACTAGTGTCAAAGGAGATATGAGTGCTCAAATTCATTTCATCTTGAACCAAAAAAAAAAACACTTTGGTGCAGGTTGTAGAACTACCATTTAGGTATGACCAACAATGCATTCCTCCTGATTATAGTAACAATGCAGAGGCTTATATTAAAAGCACAACTACCAACAAAACATGCACTGCGACATGCAAAGTTAGTACAATGCCTATATTTCTGATATGATTGAAAGCGATATAATTGTTTCTTTTTCCTTGTCTGATGTCATAATCGAGGCTCCAATCCACATGGAAGTAACTTGTTCAAAAATACAGGTTGAAAAGGCAATGAAATCCCCAGTTTACGTCTACTATCAGCTAACTAATTATTTCCAGAACCATCGCAGGTATGCACATTTTACTGGTGATATTGTTTCCCTTTTCTTCTTTATGTAGAGCATACAAGTTCATGCATCGATGAGCTGTTTTGTTCATGTTTTATCAGAAGGCCTTGTTCAGTTGTTCCTGATTTAGGCTTGATATAAGAAATGAAAGCAAATCAGATATTGTTTTATATACAATGCTCATATAGTCATATATCTTATTATTTTCAGCTGGGAAATTTCTAATTCTTCTTGCTTTCAGCTTATGCTGTATTGTGAAATTCTTATTCCTTCCTAATTTTGGACGTTGGAATAACGTTTGCAGATATGTTAAAAGTAAAAGTGATGATCAACTGCGGGAGAAGTCTGCTGAGTGGGACACAGATGATTGTAAACCCGAAGCTAGAACACCAGATGGTCAGCCGATTGTTCCTTGTGGACTCATAGCTTGGAGTCTGTTCAATGACACGTACAAAATAAAAGTGAAGGACAAGGATTTGGAGATCAGCAAACACAACATAGCATGGCAGAGTGATCAGACCAAAAAATTTGGTTCTGATGTTTACCCAAAAAATTTTCAGACGGGAGGTTTGATTGGGGGCGCAAAACTCAACGAGAGCATACCTGTAAGTATATCTTCACTGCTGAATAGTCTGCCTATTTTCATTTTTTTTTTCATTTCTAGAAAAACACATGAGAATTTTTCTCGTGTGAATCTCACCAGCTGAGCGGACAAGAGGATCTAATCGTCTGGATGCGAACAGCAGCATTGTCCACTTTCAGAAAACTGTATGGGAAGATAGAGACTGACCTTGAAGCTAACGATGAGCTATTCCTAGTGATCGAGAACAATTATAACACATACTCTTTCGGTGGCAAGAAGACTCTGGTTCTGTCAACCGCAACTTGGATTGGTGGAAAGAACGATTTCTTGGGGTTGGCTTATATTTTTATTGGCGGCCTGTCCTTGTTCTTCGCTGTAGGCTTCTTGCTTCTGTATGTGCTTAAACCAAGGTGAGGAAATACCATGCTCGACCATCACTTTATGGTTCTTTCTCTAGTTTACGTGTTATGTGAATGATGTTATAAGCAGCAACCAGACCTTGCATTTCGAGTACTCCATGGTTGCATGCTACTGCATGTTGTAGGTTCAAATCTTATTAGAATTGGAAATTAATTGAGATTTCAGCATGAAAAGTTTTGGGATTGGAGGGTCCCAAATTTCATTGAAAACCCACATCAAAATCGTATCATACAAAAATCATGCTCGCCTGGTTATGTGAAAAGCCAATGATTGCTCTGAAGTCGAGAATCGTGCATATGGATTCGTGTGTTAAGCACGTGGAAGCTGACATTGCCATATTTATTGGTTTGAATACAGACCTCTTGGGGATCCATCCTACTTGTCTTGGAATAGAAATCCAGGAATGATCAAATGAGGAGATAGTATATATACGGGAAATTCCTGTGTTTTAGGTGATTTAGAAGTTGTCTCTCTTCCTGCTTCACCAACTTCTTTGCGTGGCAAGGGATCTGTCTTTGCTGGGGTTTGTACTCGACCATGTTGTACGGCTCGTCACTTTCAGTGTCATGTATTATGTGTCATTATCGATTTGAATCCAAAAATAGTGCTGGAGTCAACAGAATCAGTGACGAAGTTGATATTCAAGACGTTATGTTGCGGTCACCGTCTTGCTTTTTTTTTTTTTTTTTCCATTACAGAGGACAAGGTGGTGCTTTGAAATCCTCAGGAAGTCTAAAGAATACAAAAAATAATTTAATATGTCAAGAAGACTGCAAGTACAAATTTTCTATTTGGAAAACATAATTATTGATCCTATATTTTTATCATGTTTTGTTATTGATCTTTATATTTTTTTTTTTTAATATTCCAGATTCCTGTAGTCTTATCTCCTATGTTAGTCTCTCTATTTTGAAATATGGTCAAAGGAATGATGATAAAGCACTAACAATGTTGAATTATGACATTTGATGTATAAGGCAAGAGATTTGACTCACGATGATTAAAAATTACTTTTTAATGTTAACAAGTGTTGTGGCCAAAAGTCCAAAATAATTTTTGTCAAAAAGCAATCATTTTTTCCCCTACTGTTAATTCAAATTGCTTGTGTTTTGAACATGTTGGCATTTTTATTAATGTTATTAGTTACACATAAGATAATTTAATACTATTATTAGTCCAAAGTATCGTTGCTTTGGGCATACTTAAAAGTAGATAGAGTAACATTATAAATGAAAAAAAAAAACTGAAAGGACATGGAACATTGAAAAAAAAAAAGAAGTATAGAGTGTGATAAAACTATAAAGATTACTAGTTATGTTTTCCCTTTTCTATTACTTATTATTTGAGTATTCATTATTTTATTAATGATATAATGGGTGTTTGAATTTTGCAAATGAACATATAATTTGTCACGATCACCAAACTTGAGAGGCAAAGATTATAGAAAACAAGGGAGAAAATATGATATTCCAATGAAAATTACTCATGTATCAACGACTGAAGGTAACGATGATGTTCGGCTAAAGCCTATTACAATCATAATAAAGGCATTAACAACAGAAATTATTGGGGCAGAAAGGCCAGATAGCAGAAGAATCGCTAATGTTCTTTTATGCTTCTCACGGTGCGCCTTTAACCTCTGTATATCACCTATGATTCTAATTCCTAGCCCATTAATATCTTTGTCGGTCCATTCGTGATTCTCACGGCTCACAAGCCATTTTCTACCTCCATCAGGTAGAGCCGAGAATAAGAGTCGGATCTGGAGGGCCGGGCCTGAAAGTCCTGTTTAAATAAAGGTTCGGGCTTTAAAAATAAATTTTTTTTAAAGTAATCCGGCTTGAGGGCTTGGCCCTGATAAGCCCTGTAAAATAGGGCTTTGGTCCGGGCTGCCCTTCAAGCCCTGTTATATTATTTTTATTATTATTTTTTTTAGTAAAACACTTATTTAAAATCAATGACTTGCTCACCTGATCCTACATACATTATATTATTATTAATTTTAATTTATTCTAAAATTAATTTAATATAATTTAATAAATATCAGTGTATAGTATAAAATTTATGATATTTTTTATTTTTTTATAATTATTATGTTTGTATATTTATAAAAAAATGAACTATTTTTTAAATGAAGATTTAAATTTTATTACTAGACTTCTAATATATGTTATTTAATTTCTAAAAAATTATGATGATTTTAATTTTTTTAATTTTAAAATATTTTAATTTATTTATAATGTTTAATTTTATTTTAATTTTTTTATTTTTTAAAAAAGGGCTTACGGGCCTGGCCCTGAGCCCTGAGTATAAGGGCCGGGCTTGAAAAATAGGGATCAAAATGAGAAACCGGGTTTTAGGGCTTAGGCCCTAAAGGGCCGAGCCCATAAGGGCCAGGCCCTTAAGGATCGAGCCTGCCCTTATTTCCAGCTCTACCATCAGGCAAGTCGGAGCCACAATAATGTGGGCCCAATTCATGACATAATCTTATAACTCAACACTACATCATAACTGTAAGTCTGTAACACATAAAGAAATTATATTTTCAAGTCAAAATCTGTCTAATGTAATCTATATGTAAATTGCACAAGGTTGTATTGTTCACAAGTGAACAGTGATTATATATGACCTTTTTTAAAAAAATTCGTAATCTAGTTATGCGTATCCTTCAATGTGACTGAATTTTCAAAACTAATTTCTCCAGCATCTGATCTCCATTTTTCCGCAACCTCAAAGTTCTTTTCTCTCGTCCGTCAATTCGGGAACCATCCGTTTTGGCATAGGTTGAAATTTCGGTATTCACGGTTACCTCGAGAGATCTAAAGTCAGGGTCTCCTTAGAGGCAAGATAGGCATGCGGTTCTTCAAGAACCCTCAACAACGTTCGTTTTTTTGCTAGTGACTAGGGTGGTGATTTGATTTGACATTCCTTTGTCCCTGTGGTTCTTTAAGAAGTTAATTGCTTGTTAAGTGATGCTTTCTGAGATTATTTTACTGAGAATAATGCTTTCTGCGAGGGTAAAATAAGCCGAATGGGGGAATCAACATAACTATTTCAACCAGCGACGCACTTTTTTCTTCTTCCAGAGTGGGTGCCACAAAATATAGATGTGCTATAATAATACAGGAACCTGTGAAGATTTGAACTTTAACGTAGAGCCTCTTTCATTTCTTCACTTTCTGGGCTTTCATTTGACGCAATGATGGCTAATCAAGCCATCAAGGTGGCGTTGTAATCCGCTGAAGTCACAGACGGACTAAATCCCAGTGCGTGGAAATGTATCACGCATTATTTAAGAAAAATAATAATAAAATCTTTTAAAATATACAAATAATAATTTGATCCCTCAAGATGTCATAGCACTTCTGAAGTTTCTAAAGACATTTATGTCATTAATGAATTTATATAAATTATTAAATTATTCTTGTTGAAAATAAACAATTCACAACTTTCCTTCTTATATTTAAAATAATGCAATAGTAAATAAGAAATTTAATGTGTAAAGTTGTAATTTGCTGTTGCATTGTTATGAATTTAAGCAGGAAAGTTGTGAATTGATTATTTTCAATGAAGGCAATTTGATAATTTATATAAATACATTAATTATATAAAAGTCCCTAAGAATTTTAAATGAATTATAGCATTTTGAGAAATTAAATTATCATTTATATATTTTAAAAAAAATTATTATCATTTTTCTCATTATTTAATTGGCTTGAGCTTCCTCATGTTCAACAATATTCAAGGGTTAGTACGACACCATCCCTTTTATTTAAAAAAAAGTCTTGGATTCGAACTAGAATTGAGAATTTGGGCACGAACCCGAATAGATTTGACTCTTTAAAAAGCTCTAATAGTTAAGGTCAACCTGAATTTCTTTGTGCTTTAGGTAGCCCGAATAATCAAATTTTATTTTCAAAATCATTTTAATTAAATTTTTTACTTTAAAATTAATTATTTTATTTTTAAAAAATATTTTTTGATATTTAAATGATGTATAGGACTCAAATATATGATATTTTAGTATAAAATAATCTAAAACTTTAAAAATTAACTAATATTTATCATATTCTATATATTTTGTAAAAGTAAAAAAATTATTTGAGTATTCGGGCCAAGCTAGAACCGATAGGGTTCGAGCTTGGCCCGAATAGGTCCAAACATCAAAATATCTTTTTTTTAAAGCTGAATCTTATTTTTTTTTTAAAAGTAGGTTCGGGCTAGCCATCAAGTTCGATTCAAATTGTCAGTTTTAATTTGAACCCAACATTAATATGATTATACGTGTGCATGGCTGCATGTGTTTCTTTTTTCTTTTTTCGGAAAAAAGGATTAGGTTTGAAGTAAATTCTTTTTTATTTTAAAAAAAAATGCATGTGCAATGTGTTGGGGCCCATGACACTAGATATTTTGAAGCAATAAGCCCCAATTTTGCCTTTTTTTTTTAAAAGAATTATATTAAATTTTTACATAAAAAAATTAATTATTGTTAATTATTAATGCAGTTTAATTCAATTGTTAATGAACTTTATAATAATTAATTTTACTCTATAAAACCTTGTTGTAATTTTTCCCTCTTTCTTCTTGTTCACTTGCCATTGTTAATAGAATCTTCTGAATGAACAGGTAATGTACCTCTTTTTTACTTAATTATTTAATTGTATTTAATTATAATGATGGAGGTCATGTGCGTTTGAGTGTCACCTCAGTGTCCCAATAATGGACAGATAATTAAGCTTAAAAATAATAGCTAGCGTAAAGGTAGATGGTGGCGGAGAGTCTTTTATTATATGAGACACGTTTTCATAAAATTTGTATTATTCTACATGCAAGACATTATTTGAAAGATCAACAACATTGACTTCTCATTCTTTTTTACAAGTGCTTATACTAATTGTGTTGTTAAAAGAAATTATATTAGGGCGAAATTAAATATAATTAAGATATATTGATTTTAATTAGAAGATAATACTAGAAAGTGCACAGTGATAAATTCTTTTTATTGTTTCTCGGACCATTTTTTTTTATATATAGTTTCAATGATACAAAATACTTTTCTTAATAAACGTGGTGTAGTTTGTCTTGTATACAAAATCGAAGAGTACATTCTTATATTTTCTGAAAATAAATAAGCAATGTAAGATTAAAGTTGAAAAGTTGCCTATCAATTGTAGTTCAAGAAAGAAAGAAGCCAATTTATCCAAAAGCAAACACAAAAAAGAAAGCCAGGGTTATTCTTCGCTTTCAGTTTACTCCAATTTTGTTTCCTTTTCCGGAGCTGAGCCAACAAACTGATCCATATGGTAGGATTTTAGTCATCTACCCGTCTTTATATGCAAGATGTCTTTTAAAAAAATATTTTATTCTTAAATAATTAAGTAATTTTGCCCTTATTGTCTTGAAAAAAAACAGAGACACTAATTGAGTTTTACCTATCACCATAATATTAACTGTAACATTATTAAGAATTTAACGAAAAAATTGTTGTGATTTTGTATTCTTTTAACTAAATAACAAATTTTTGTTGGCACATAAAATTTAATTAAAATTACCTTATATATAAAAATTAGGGAATGAGTGATTAGGTCAAACCAAGCACCGTATTGAGATCAAACATAATCCTGCTTGTTATATATACACATACGTGCTCGTGTGTATATGTATATGTATATGTTAGGTTGTCTAGTTTCTCACTTAGGCTACATCCTTACCTCAATTAGGTAATTTAAAAATACATAATAAAATTAAATAATACTGTTTTAAAATTTTTAATCATAAAAAGTGATCACAGAGAAAATTAAGAAGTAAAAAATAAATAATTATGATCTATAGAATTTCTCAACAATCTCACTTTTAACTTTCAGATGTTTCTATGGATTTCAAATGTTTCAAAAAAAAATTTTTAAGATATTCAAATAGGTGATTAGATGCTTTTTTTTTTTAATAAAAAAGAATATTTATAATTAAAATGAAGATTTTTTTTTTATTTATAGTCAATGTAAGACTTTAATATATAAATATGTTTCTTTGACCTTTTCCCATTACAATCCTCGTCCAAAATTCGTGATTGCCTCTCTCTTATGTCATCATCTTCACTAAATCTTCAAACACGGATAATTCCTTCCCAATTGATACATACATACATGCAGACATAGACATTGTGTATGTATGTATTTTTCTCTTTCATTCTTTCTTTTAATTTGATTTTTTTTTTGTAAAATATAAAAAAATTTATGAGTAAATTTTGTATTAAATTTTTTTATCTTATAATTAAGTGGTAAGAAAAAAATATATAAATATTAATTAAATAGATATGAAATCTTAATAAATATAATCAAATCTAAATTAAAATTTATACCTATTTAATTATAAAATATACACTTATCAAATTTTCTCACACTTAGCTTATTGCTTGTCCTCAAGTGAATACTTTTGTGTTTAGCTTCATTCCTTATATAGGTATATCAAATGCAGGATCTTTACTTAGAGCATTAATAAAACTTATTCATATAACCAACCTACCAAGTTCAATGTGAAAAAGTAAATAATTCTGCCAGTGCCACCACAAGGAGTAAATTTAATTATGATTGAGCACTTATCTATATAATGAATTTGCCCACACCCTTGGCCTTTACCTTTTTTTTTTTTCTGAGTTAGTCCAATGGGGTTATCATTCTTAGCTATCTATGATTTGCCTTTCTTCCTTAGATAATCCTTAAGTCCTTTTGACTTAAACTCTCATATTGGTGATATAAGGGTCTGGTTATTCAAACTTAAGAAACTTTATTGACACACTCTTGACACTTATTAAGCTATTTGACGTGAAGACTGACAATGGTGATGAAGGCCCCCCAGTTACTAGGCCTAGTTGATATCAATAGAGTGAGTACTCATCATTTTTTTATTTTTTTATAGGATCATTCCCCTTTAAACTACTATGCAATGTATTAGCTTTTTAAACATAGACATAAATAAATAGAACAGATATTCCATACATTAAGTATATTTTTATTAAACTCCCATGGGGTATTAGTAGCCTTAAATTCTTTCTTAAATACACAATTGCCTTCAGTAGTTATATAGCTAAATAAAACAATATAAAAGAGTAAAAAGTTCAAAAAAAATTCAAAATTCTCAAAAATAAGGCCAATTATAGCATGTGAATTGCTAAGAAAATTATAACAAAATTACCCATATATTTGATTAAATGGTAGCTAATCATTAAATTAATATGAAGATTAAGAAAAATGAATATAATTAAAAAAAGAAAAATATTCATAAATATAAATGCAAAGAGACAAAATAAAGAAAATAAAAAGCTAACTCCCAAGTTGGGTTATATTCCTATTTCAATTGGGTAACTTAGAAACACATAATAAAATTAAATAACATCATTCTGAAATCCCACCTTCAGAATGTTTTTATGGGTTCCAAATATCTCAGAAAGAATTATTGAGGTACTCATATAAGTGATTAGATGCCTTTTCTCTTAATGGAGGAAGTATTTATAATTAAAATAGAGGATCCTTCTCTTATTCCTTATTAATGTGGTGCTCTAATATAAATATATATATATATATATATTCACACACAGTATATCTCCCAGAATATTATTTTGCCTCTCTTTCCATATACATACACGTGAGATTTGCTTTCTTATATATACATGCGATTTACTTAGGCTTAGGAAATTTCATTGGCACATTTTTGACACTTACTAAGTTGTTTGACGTGAAGGCCAATATTAGTGACAAAGGTTCCCGATTACTAAATCCAATTGGCATTAGCAGAGTGGATACTTGACATTTTTTTTTTCTTTTTTTCTTCATTTTTTAGGATCATTTTCATTTTTAACTATTTTGCAAGGTGTTAATTTTCCGAGCATAAACATAAATAAATAGAACAGATAAGCATTAAGTATATTTTTGATAAACTCCCATGGAGTATTGGCAACCTTAAATTCTTTCTCAAACATATAGTTACCCTTAATAGTTATATAGTTAAATAAAACAATACAAAAGAACTAAAAAAAATTCCAAAAAAAATTAAAATTTTTAGAAATAAAGCCAATTACAACATGCAAATTGTTAAGAAAATTATAACAGCATAAGCAATAAAAAGTTTTCATGGTAGACCCTTCCCCACACATAAATTACAACATGTAAGTTGTAAAGGATAATCATAAAATACACTTTGAGATAGGCAATAGTAGTATAATGACGTCACATCTTAACACAAAATTTTAATGTTCAAGTTTATGGATCCTTCATCTCTATTATATATTATTTATTAAGCCTAACTTTATTCGATGTAGGATTTTTTACATTGTCTTGTGTTTACTTATACTGGACAACCTAATAGTATATAATATTTACTTTTTTATGAATATTAATAAATTTTATTTACTTTTTTTTGCTTGATGTATTATATGTATTAAATTGGCTATATGATTTTGACAAAAAAAAATTAAAGATGACTTTATGATTATCGTAAGAAGTTTTAAAATCCAGTCTTTTAAATTTATTTTAATTTTAAAATGATGCGCCCGTAATTATGACATATTTTTAATTTTTAAACAATCTTTATCTTAATATTATCTTTCATGAGGATATGCTCTGGATTGGCAAAAAGAAAAAAACATGCTTTGGAAGAAAAAAATTATATTTTTTCCATAGACGCCAGAAAATGATTATATTTTATTGATAAATAAAATTAACAAGGTTTCTTTTTAACAAATTTAAATATATTTTGGGGGCTAGACCAAACTCCATCTTGATTCATTCAATGGCATAAAAGACCAAGCACTGGACTAATAATTAACCTAATCAATCTTGAACTTAATATACCTCCACTTTCATACACATGAAAATAGAGTTTTCATTGTTTTACTATTTTTAAGAACACTCCCTCTTTACTTTTGAAGAGATTTCTTGAAAATTTTCTTCATCCTACTTAGAAGAAATAACAACCTCTTGTTGGTGTTTGCTAAAAAGAAAATTTATTCACTCGTTAAAAAGTGCATTCATTGATGAGATCCATTATTAGAAATCAATGGCCAATTATTAAACGAGAGCATTTTAAGAATTAAATTTGCATTTGTAACATAAAGTAATAAAAACAGTACATATAGATTCTATGAAGTAGATTTATTTATAAATAAATTATGTAAAATTTTGAAACCACAGCCAAGTTCTTTAAAACTTTAGTATAATTTAAAATTAGGCTATAAACATAATAATACTCCTATTAAAAATATATTACATTAATTAAATACTTAATTTATAACTTTTTACTATTGTAATTTTACATATTTAATAGTTAAATAATCTTGTGTTATTAACAAAGTTTAAAATTACTTATTTATAACTACTTTATCAGTAATTTACAATTATAATTTTAACTTTTTATGACTGTAACTTCACATATTTAATAGTTAAACTAATCAATTTATTTTAATTATTGGATATATAAAATTACATTTGTAAAAGGTTAAAATTATTGTTGTAAATTACCGATAAAGTAAATATAAATTATTTAACTGATCTAATGTATACTCCCTCCGATCCACTTTACAGGTCACTTTCTAGAAGGGTGAAGTGGTCCACTTTATAAGTCATTATATTGATAGTGATGTTTCATTTTAAATGAAATGCCTAAACTATCCTTAAAAAGTAAGAGAGAGAGAAATAGAAAAATAATATTATATAGTTTATTTACTTTTTGAGGTTTATGTTTGTAATTTTACAAAATTTTATTATTTGTACTTTTGTTGTATTAATATTGATGAGGTTGGTAGAAATGATTTATAAATAGGATCGGAGGGAGTATATGTTTAATAAAGACATTGTTTCCTTTTTATCTAAATTTTACATTACACTTAAGTCCCAAATAACCTAGTAATGGTTTTTAAATTTTATGAAATTTATTTGTAAATAAATTAAATCTACAAGACTTATATGTAATTTTTTTAAAGATACTCTCTCTCGTCCTATTTCTAAATTACATTATTTAAAATATTTATGGTTCTTCTTATAAGTAATTTTACATAAAAAGATAGATAATTAACTAGTAATCATATTATTTTAATTTTATTATCTTACAATTTTTTGATGAGTTGAAAGTAAAAAATTACACAAGAAAGAAAATATATTTTTTAAAATAATGTATTTAATAAAGGTATATTGAAAAAATTCTTTCCTCTTCAAGCAACATCAATAATATGACCTCCTCTTGTTGAGTTTGATTTAGCAGCTAGAAACAATTTATAAATAAAAAGAAATATGTATTAGTTCAACTGACTTTAACTATATTTCTTGAAATTTGGATCCTCTTACCATCCTGTTTCTCGTTCTCTTTCCCTCCTCCCATCTTTATCTTTTATTAATAATTGAATAGTTAACATTTACTCTCTCTGTTAAAAAATATAAAGTATTTATTAAAAAGTTGGATGTTTAAAAATGTAAGGTATTTTTAATTTTTTAAGGTGTAATCATTATCTTTTTTTCAAAAATGCTTATATTGATAACGACTTTATATTTATTATAAGGTATTTAATAGGGGTAAATATGAAAAGATATTATTAGTTTGAAAGTAGATAACTATTTTATTAGGGGTGAGATTCAGTTAAAAGTGTTTTATATTTTTGAATGGAGGGAATGATATTTTATAAAATTATTATAATAAAACAAAAAATATATCTAAAATCTTAAACACTGACATAAACAATTCACAACTATAAACTAATTATAAACTATAATTAAACTGAATAAATGAAATTTGATTAAACAGTTAAAATTTTAATCCAAGGACAAAGATAAAATTAGGGAAATAAAATGAGAGGAAAGATAACGAGAAGATTTAGATCCATATTTCTTTATTCTTGTAAATTAGTTAGTCTAGTCATATAAAAAGGATTGAAAGGAGTTATATGAATTGGCCAATTTTTATTTTCAAAACGAACGGAAAATGTAAAATAAAAAATAATTTTATCGCTAAAAATATAGATTAAAACGAGGGTGAATATGACAATGAAAACCAGAATGGCAATAAAGTATAGCATCATCATTTGATGGAGGCACGGCCACAAGTTGATTGTTGTTCCTCCGGACGCACCAAATTGCCCCGTCCAATAACTCCAAAGGTCTTTGGTCAAAAATAACTCCAAAGGTCCGATCCCTTGGTAGTCTGTTCTATCTACACCCACCGAACAACGTCCAACCAAGAATGTCATTTGATGGATTCCAAACCAACCAATCTCATGGCGACTCCTTCAAATAATTTTATTTTATATAAAAAATATAAACACTCATAAATAAATGCTCAGGCTCAAGCGTTTATTTTTACAGAAAATAAATATTCTACAATACCGTACTATTCTGTTAACAATTCAAGATAAAATATCTTTTTGGCCAATGAACCAAGATAAGGTACAAAACATATAAGAAAGCACATCATTGATCACTCACAAATCACAACTTATATGGTTTATTATGAACTTAGATATGCTAATGATTTAAACCTACTCATTCAATGAGTTTTTCAATTATAACTATTAAATTTTATTAATATTTAAAAATTATAAAAATGCATTTCACTCAAAAAAAAATTTAAACAATTTTCACAATCAAAATATTTCTCCCGCATGTTATTTTCTCCGAAATTTAAAATTTGGTATTTTCTAGTATCATGGATAAAATTTATAGTAATCGTTTAATTAAATCAAATAGTTGTTATAATATGACATGAGCTACTCTCTTTCTTCTTGTTTTTTTTGGCCAAAGAGAGAAACTATCAAAAAATAAAGAAAACATAATTTTGTATTTTTTCATTTTATTCATATTTTATTATAAGTCTTTTCATTTTTTTTAATATTCTAGATCTCAACACTTTTGTTTTTTAGTGTTTTGAATTTCTCTAAGATCCTTACACTTTGTTCATTTAAAGACCTAGAACATTAAAAAAAATAAAAGTATAGAACATAGAACATCAAAAAAAATGTATGGATTTATAACCAAGCATGAGCAAAATACAGGCATTAAAGTTATGTTTTTGCAAAAAATAATAAGTCCAACAACTTACACACCAAGAGAGAATATGAAATGGTAGAAATAGAGAAAGGGAGTAACAAAAGAGAAAACAGAGTAGGGAATAAAGAGAAGCAAGACTATTGGGCCTATTTGGCTTCTATTTTCATTTTTTGTTTTTAAAAACTGTTTGTAATATAGTTTTTAAAATTGTATTTCAAAACAAAATAAAATGAAAATTCATTTGGTTATATTAATTTAAAAACAGTTTTAGAATTAAAAAATAAACTAATAGTGATTATTATAAGTGATTAATGATGGTGATTTATAATAAAAATTGATCAACATAATTGTAATTTTTAATAATCAAATATAATATATTTTAAAAATAAAAAATAAAATGAAAATAACTTAAAGTTGTTTGTATTTTTTATTTTTAAAAATAAAAAAATGAAAATAGTTTTGCAAACAAGTAAATAGAAAACACTTAACCAGACAAGCTTTTTAATTTTTTTTGTTTTTAAAAACAGAAGATAATTTTTAAAAATAGAAAACAAACAAGCCCTATGGGCTTGATTGGATGTTGTTTTCATTTTTTTTTCAAAAGTTGTTTTATAAAATAATTTTTAAATTTTTTTTGAGAACAAATAAAAAAAACTTGTTTGATAATAGTTATTCGAAAACAATTTTATAAATTTATGAGATGGGTGATTCTTTTTTATTGGGACAAAAATACAATGTTTGTCATTAATGAGAACAATTCTCCTTTCTTGTTTCCCATTTTTTCTCTATAAAACTAAAAAATATGAATAGAAACAATTAAAAATTGTTTTGGTTTTGTCGTGTTTAAAAACAAAAAATTTAATACCGCTTTCAAAACAAAAATTAAAAAATCATTGACTAAACAAGTGTTTTTGTTTAAAAAATATCAAAATAAAAAATAGCTTTAAAGAATAGTAAACAAACGGGCTCTGACTCTCGCTCGGATCCTTTATATAGGCTCCTTATCAAGTATTCTGGCAAATTATAACTAGCTCCCTAACTAATCAAATTATTTATTATTGATTTCTTTACATATCAGAGCGAACCAAAACCAGAAACCAGGAAAAAAAAGTTGCAGCAAAATGGAACTAGGGAGCAAAGGAGACAAAACAAAAAAACAATATTTGCCACTTTAGAACAATTAACCAGAAAGAACGCAAGAAGGGATGGGGGCTTAAACGCTCACTCAATCCAGCACATCCCTTTCAAAGCTATGTAAGAACCATAATAGTTGAACGAGACAAACTCGGATTCCACACAAAGCTAAAAAGCCATAGAGCTTTGCCAGGACTAGAAAAAATCCACCAATAACAAGTGGATCCCTTCAAACTAGAGTGTAACCTCGAACACAGATTGCATTAGGGAAAAACGAATGCACACTACACTAACTCCCTCAATCCATTGATATTGACAAAAACAAAGTTAAGCAACATAATCTAGGCGGGACCCATCTTTAAATCGTCCTTGATCTTACCTCCACTAAGTCTAAAAGAATTTGTCAAGACAAAATCTAAGATAGGCCAATCAACACCAAATGCAGACAACAAAGTGATACAAGTCACAATCATTCCTCTCAACAGAAAGAACACAAGAAAATGTCCTTAAAATTGCATCCAAAATACAAGACTTTATGCATATAAACAAACCATCCTCACCCAAGCACCAAATCACGCAAATAAGAAACCAGATAAAAGTATACTCGTGGTTGATTAGCTAGAAAACTAGACCATTCAACATTGTTATTGGAATCCTCTCATTCTGAAGCCCTCCCCCCCCCCCCCCCCAAATTTTTTTTTATCATACTCGTAACCTCTACCATTGATTTCCTTGTGCAAATTGGGACCTCCAAATTCCCAGATTAAAAGCCACTCGCCAAATGAGAAAACTTGTGTCATTCACTGGATCCCAACACAAGAATCCACGTAAGCACATGAATCCCTTTGGTAAATATAAATTTTAATTTTAATGATTAATAATTAATCAATAACAGAGTCAAGGACGGGCAATAGTCCAGGTCATCGTAACATGCGACAGTAACGTGTACGATTGTGCCAGTCCTTCGCTAACCTGAAACACTGATAACGTGTGTATCATAAATCTAGTTCAAGTTGCTTGTTATACAAAATTTTAATATGTTAATGCACGTTACAAGAACCTCGTTCAATTTATTTCTTAAACATTGACGTTTTGTACACGCTTAAAAAAAGTTCCGGCACAAAGTTAAAGTTATTTTTGTGAAGCGTAATTTTCAAAATTAAAGATATTTATTATAATTTAAAAAATCAGCGCAATTCATTATCTTGGGTTTTTATTTAAAAATAAGTGGTTCCGAAAAAAACAAACCATAAATCCACAAATTATCATATGCCTGTACCTTGAATTAACAAAAAATAAAAAAAATGAAACCGCGCAAAATTTCTTATTTTATAATTACTCGCGGTTAGCTCAAGTTGCAAAGGCAAATTAAAAGATAAATAGACATTTAAAGTTTAAACAACCTCGATATTAGAAAAAATCCATTTTCTAAAACATATAAAATGCCCAATATATAAAGAGTCGTTTTTCATAAATCATGTTCCCAAACTATGTGCAATGATATTGGTTTTGTTCAATTTGTTTCACATGTTATATCGATCAATGTGGCTTTATTTTTATTTTCCAGCGTTTTTATATATTTTGATAGAATTTAAATATTACAAAAGTATATTTTTTAAAAAAATTCTAAATCGCTATCTTATCTTCTCTACGAGAAAATTAATTCCGATTTATAATTTATTTGTAACTATGAAAACTAAAATATGCCAATGCTGTTTTTTCATCAAGCCTTTCCTTCTTCTGCAATTCGCTATCAAAGGAGGACATTCGCAACAAACATTAAAAAATTGTTCATTCATTCACAAACAAAATTAAAAAATTGTACACTTTTCTAAAGATACGTATTATGTTAGTATATTTTGACTTTGATTTTCTGGCCAGGCTTTTTTCTAAGAAGTGGCCACGTGTCATGCGGATATACGCTTGTTATGTGCTTTGCCCAACTGATTTGTCGTTGGAAACGAGTGTCACGCACGGCAGTATCCGCCGAGTGTTGAGCTTGTTGGTCCAAATGTAAATTAAGAAATTCCCAAATTACCTTCCTGTTGAAGAGCCCTGTTTCCGGTTCTTGTTCCTCTCTCTCTCTCTCTCACCATTATATGCCCACTGGCGTCAAGGTATATTCCTGGTTTCGATACCCTCTCTAACAAACATCCATCACCACGTATAACTCCTTAGCTCAAGTCCAAAGCGATACTTCATTATTTCGGGAGTTGTGGATTTGTCTCTCCGAAGGGCTATTAGGTGACGCTTTATTTCGCATTACTTTCTTCTCTTCTCTTTGCCATGTGCTCATAAGGATTTTGGCTTCTGTGGTGATTTGATTTTTATTTGTCTTGCCCGATTCATATTGTTACTATTTTTTGATTTCTAGCAACAAAATTTTTACCTGGTGGGTTGGGCGATCGGGAAACTTTGTGATGGATGGTGCATTCCTGGTTTCTGTGTTAAAGTGTATTGCCATGTCAGATGTCGAAGATTGTGTTTTTCTATACTGGGCGTGTTAAGTTTGAATGGTTTGGTGTAATTTCTCCGTTTTTTGGGTCTGACTTTTAATAAATACGGGGGGATGCTTAATATTGATACATGACAGTCTTCATTTTCACCTTACCAAGTGGAACTGGGAATAATGGGTGTTTCAAGTAATTTTTTTTTTTTGGAGATTTGGTGTTGTGTCTGCTTCTTGGTTCTTTTGAGTTGCAATGAGAAAATGGTTTTGTCAGAGTGAAAGTAAGGAACGAGTTGTTAACATCCTAGATCGGATAGAAGACTCCAAAGAAACGAGATTCATCGCATTTGATTCGTTGTTCGTTTTGTTTTCCTTTCCATTTGTTGTTCGTTGTGCGAGTGGAATTTATTCTGCGTCTTGACTTTTTCAAGGGCTCGCGTCACGAGAGAATTTCTTGTATTTTCAAATCTCATAATTGTTCAGCTTACTCGTTTGAACTCTTGAGCCAATGAATCCTGTTCTTCGAGGAAGGCGCTGAATTAATTGTTCTCCCTTGTTTGAATATGTTTTGGTTAGAGGAGTATGTTATCATCTCATGAGACTTTCTGATCTTGTTATGAAGCTACATTGGTTAAAAGCTGCATACTTTCTACCATCAATTTGGTCTGGACCCTTCTATTCTGAATAGAAACAATTAGGTGACTTCCATTTTGAGATCAGATTTGTAAGGCTCCTACAAACTTTGGTGTCCTGTCAAAGATGTACTAGAAGATTCCAATTGCCCGTATATATTTGTGTATGTTTTCTTGTTTTACTGTTACTATTTGTCATCCAGGTTTATTTCACATACAGGAAAATTACAAGATCTGTGCTGATTTTTATTGAAGATTTCTTTGAGGCGCATGACCCGTGTGGGGATATGTCAATGGCTGCTGCAGCTTGTTTGTGCACGTGATAAGGATGATGATGATGATGATGATAGTAATAGTGGATTAGCAATGGATCATTTCTGCCTTTAGCTATATATCACATTCACTTAATGGTTCAAAGGGCCTGAGTAATTTGTTATTTTCTGTTGAGGAAAAATCTTTTAGAATGAAATAATTTTTGGGAGTCTCACTTTTCACGTCATCAGCAGTTGACTAGAGGCATATAATTGCTAAAGCGTTAGAGTCATCTTGTTGGCCTAAGAAAATATTGTGAAAGATACAACATATTGGGGCGCACATTCCATAAAGATGGAAGTAATTGTTTCATCACTAGTACAAAAGCAGAACTTGCAGACACCTGGACGCAAAACTTTATTTGCCGGGTCCCAAAAGGATCTGTGGCTTATTGTGCGAGAAGGATCCCTAAATGATTTAGAGTCATCTTTGGCCTTACTGAAGAAGAGTGGGGGTAATATCAATTCAAGGAACACCTATGGGTTGACCCCTCTTCATATTGCAACTTGGAGAAATCACATCCCCATTGTCAGGAGGCTTCTTGCTGCTGGGGCCGATCCTGATGCCCGTGTATGATCAATTTTTCATTTCGAATTGTTATAATCTTACAGATATGAACCTGTGTGTTGACTTGTTAGCATGAAGTTGTTCTTTCAATGCCCAACAAACTTTATTTCACTGATGGATGGAATTTTGCGGAACGAGTTTTTTTTCCAAGTTGCTTCAGTCTAATTATTGCCCCAGAATGTCAAGAATCTATGACAAATTAAATCTTGGATCCATTGGTGCTGAGACCTGTTTCATTTTTTCAGGATGGGGAATCAGGATGGAGTTGTCTTCACAGGGCCTTGCATTTTGGTCATCTTGCTGTGGCAAGCATCCTTCTTCAGCATGGTGCCTCTATTATGTTGGAGGACTCTAAATCTCGAATACCAGTGGATCTCTTATCAGGCCCTGTCTTGCAGGTTATTGGAGATGGAAGCAATTCAGGTATAAAATGCTGCGCTTTGAATGTATGTTTTAGCTTGTTGGAATTAGGAAGTAGTAAGTAGCCTTGCAGGATAACACCTGCTTTTTGTGCATGTTTAGTTGCTACCGAGGTTTTTAGCTGGGGAAGTGGCACAAACTATCAGCTGGGAACCGGAAATGCACATATAAAAAGTTACCATGCAAAGTTGATTCACTTAATGGTTCTTTCATAAAGTTGATTTCTGCTGCGAAGTTCCATAGTGTTGCTGTCACTGCTCGTGGAGAAGTGTATACCTGGGGATTTGGCAGAGGGGGCCGTCTAGGACACCCTGATTTTGACATACATAGGTATATATTCTGATTTGATAATTTAAGTCCACTATTCATAAATTTTCTATAATGTGGGACACATATTGTCCACGCTTACCAATATGACCATGAGGGTATTAAGGGATTGGTGTTTCGATATGGCTTCTATTTTTAAGGACCTTCGCCCAAATGTCTTGACCAAGATGCTGGAAAATATAATAGTGCTTTCTTAAAATAAAAACCCTTTGATATCTCTGGTAGCGTTTAACAAATATCCACTGACTAAAGTGTCTTTGTCAGCGCACACTCATGTTTAAAGAGTGTTTCTAAAATTTGTATTAGAGGAATCCTTGCTTATGCAGTAATTTTGCTGGAAGCCTATTTGAAAACTTGTTTCAAATGTATATTTGGATGGTTGTCTAGTGGATTTCATTTTGCTTTGATTCACTGTCAGCTGATTGTATATTTGGATAGTTGCCTGCTGGATTTCATTTTGCTTTGCTCATTGCAGTGGTCAAGCTGCTGTCATCACTCCTCGACAGGTGACTTCTGGTCTGGGTTCTCGCCGTGTGAAGGCTATTGCTGCAGCTAAGCATCATACTGTTATTGCTGCTGAAGGTGGGGAAGTGTTCACCTGGGGATCCAATAGAGGTAAAATCTGCTGCTCGTATCAGTTTTTAGCTGTGACTAATTGTTTTCATATGATTCTTTGCAGTCCTGCCATGCCTAACTATTTTCTTTTATGTATTAACATTTTTTATTTCACCAATTATCAGTTGTTAGTAGCGGAAAGATTTTGGCTTTTTGACTTATACTGTGTACTAGAGGTTGAAAAAACAATTTGAGAATGGCACCGAAAGGTTATTCTTTTGTATTGTTTAGTCATTTATGGATGGTATCATTAATGCCCTTTTTAAAAAAAATTTATGCAGAGGGACAGCTTGGATACACTTCTGTAGATAGCCAACCAACACCTCGGAGAGTGACTTCTCTGAGGTCAAAAATCGTTGCTGTTGCTGCGGCGAACAAGCACACAGCTGTAGTTTCTGATTTAGGTGAAGTTTTTACCTGGGGTTGCAACAGAGAGGGTCAGCTTGGTTATGGTACCTCAAACTCAGCATCTAATTACACCCCACGTGTGGTTGAATACTTGAAGGGAAAGAAATTAATCGGTCTTTCTGCTGCTAAATATCATACAATCGTATTAGGATCTGATGGAGAGGTAACTATCTTGCATAATATTGTTCATTTTAATTTTCTTCTCATGGGAAGAAAATTATTTTATCAAGAACTAGAATGCTTGGGCTCTAGATAAGTAGTGTTTTACATTTTCATATTGACTGCTGCATTGTTATTTCTTTTATAGGTAATTTACCATAAGTTATTTCTTTTACTTGGAGATATTAGTTTAATTTTTCTATATTATATTCCAATGTACTGTGCTTGGCAGGTATACACTTGGGGTCAACGGCTTGTCACTCCAAGACGTGTAGTAATTTCTAGGAATTTAAAGAAAAGTGGAAGCACTCCTTTGAAGTTTCATCGCATGGAACGACTTCATGTGATTTCTATAGCTGCGGGAATGGTACATAGTATGGCTCTGACAGATGATGGTGCATTGTTTTATTGGGTCTCCTCAGATCCTGATCTTAGATGTCAACAGGTTTGTATTTACTAAATTCTTTCTTTTTCCTTTTTCTTTTGTTTTTTACCTGTGATGATCCAAGACAAGAAGCTAATTGGAAACATTTCTTTCCTTCTTTTTGTCACAAAACTTTATGCAGATATATGCCATGTGTGATAAAAATATAGTGAGCCTATCTGCTGGAAAGTACTGGACGGCAGCAGTTACTGCTACAGGTGATGTTTATATGTGGGATGGAAAGAAAGGTAAGGATAGGCCACCAGTTGCATCTCGGTTGCATGGTGTGAAGAGGGCTACATCAGTTTCAGTTGGTGAAACACATTTGCTCTTTGTGGCTTCCCTCTACCATCCTAGCTATCCTCCCAGCACAATTGAAAATTCTCATAAGCTGAAGGTTGATAACAGGGATGAGGTGGGAGAGTTAAGTGAAGAGATTTTATTTGAGGATATGGAAACCAATAATGTGATATCCAGTGCACAAACTGATAATTCTGGGCGACAGCGTGTGCCCAGCTTGAAAAGCCTTTGTGAAAAGGTAGCAGCAGAGTATCTTGTGGAGCCACGAAATGCCATACAGCTACTTGAGATTTCCGATTCTCTTGAAGCAGATGATTTGAAGAAGCATTGTGAGGTACTGTTATTGACTTCTACACGGATTTGAAATATAGCTAAAATCAAATTGGCCTTGTGCTGTTGCTTCTTGTTAAGACTTATTTTCTTAATTTTTATTTTTTATTAACCTGTGCTAATGGTGGAACATATACAGGTCAGAGTAGTTAACATCTAAAAAAAATAATAATAATCCTGAAATAGTATTACGGAGATTAGAGATCTTGTAAGGCTACCATATTGCATGTGGTTTTGCGATTCCAGTGGTCATGATGTTATATTTAGTTGGATGTTTCTTTATGTGGTAAATCGCGTGATATGCTGAAGCTGTTGTCTACCGATTTCAGGAGATTGTCATTCGCAACCTTGATTATATTTTTACAGTTTCACCACATGCAATTGCAAGTACTTCAGCAGATATCCTGGCTAATCTTGAGAGATTGTTAGATCAGAGATCGTCTGAACCATGGAATCACCGTCATCTCCCCACTCCAACTGCTACTTTCCCTGTCATCATTAACAGTGAGGAGGATGACAGTGAGATTGAATCTCAAAGAATTCGTGATGAACCCAAGAAACTGTGTTCATTGACATTGGAGAAAGATCAGAACTCTTTTCTTAAAGATGATCCAATCAAGGAATCTCCAAAGCAGTTCGAGCTCTAAGGAAGAAGTTGCAGCAGATTGAGATGCTTGAAGCTAAGCAGTCCAATGGACGTTTTCTTGATGACCAGCAGATAGCAAAGCTTCAATCTAAGCCAACTCTTCTTAGCTCACTTATGAAGCTAGGTGTTCCTGTTGAGACTTTGCATAAAGAATCCTCTTCTGTACTGTCAGAAGGGAAAGGTACTAAAAAGAGCAAAGTATCAAAAAAACAGAGGAGGAAGAGCAGCAAATCGAGTGTGCTGCAAACAGAAGCTGAATCTGTTTGTTCTGGGACTGGAGTAATTCCAGAAGCCGTGAAGGACTTGTTGGGCATTGATATCTTAGAGGTTCCTACTACAAAGGTTGGTTTCCTGATTCCTGATTCCACCTGCAATATTCGAGATATATCATTGACCAAATGGCTAGTTCATGGATTTTCACCACCATTTCCTTTTCTTTTCACATGGGAAGGGTTGGTTTGACATTTTACAGTCCCTAAAGCAGTATTTGATTCAATAATTTTACATTTCCCTTTTACTTTTAAATGCTATTCTAGGTCAGGATTCCTTTCATTTTGGACAGTTTGGGAGCAAGGAAAAATCATTTTACCTAAGATGAAGACTGATGTGGTTAAGTTGAGTATTTGGCCCTTTTATAGTTTCATATTGCTGACCTATGAACAACTGGTGTCTGGGTTAGGAATAATGTCTGATAGTGCACAACTAGTTGATGGATTGTTCCTGTTGGAAGAGATTGTTAGTTAGACTAACACCTTTTACATGTTGAGTTGAATATTTCATTCTTACAAAGAACAGATCTTTAAGAATTTCCTGCCTTAACTTGGTTCCTGTTATGGATTGTTTTTGTTGAAGTTTTAAATTATATTGATAGGTGGAAGCTGACATTTGTGAACAAACTATGGCCGCCCAAGTTGTAAAGGAGTCAGCTTTTGATCTTCAGAAGAATGATTCTTTAGAAATGCCAAACAACAAGGGACAATCACCGAAGGTTTCTAAGAAGAAGAGCAAGAAAGGCGGCCTTTCTATGTTTTTGAGTGGTGCTCTTGATGATGCTCCTAAAGAGGTGGCTCCCCCACCACCGATGCCCAAAATTGAGGGTCCTGCATGGGGTGGGGCCAAGTTTTTGATGGGTTCTGCTACTCTTCGTGAAATCCAGGACGAGCAGAGCAAAATTAAGGAGAGTCACTCACCTAAGAGCAAAGATCAAGCAGAAAATGTTCCTGATTGTGGAAGTGGAGGGAAGATACGACTGAGTTCATTTCTTCCTTCAAGTCCAATACCTGTTGCATCGACTCGCAGTTCCCCAGTTTCTGATGGAGAAAAAAGTACCCCAACTTGGGCTGCATCTGGAACCCCTCCTCATCTCTCTCGTCCATCTCTTAGGGATATCCAGATGCAGCAGGTTTGTGAACTAAGGCTTCCTCTGACGTCTCTGTTTCCATCTTTGCATGTCAGTGATTTTGTGATGTTTGCTTTCGATTTCGATCACAGAAATTTCTGTATCCCTTGCTCTCCTATGCATATTTAACTTGCATGCAATATCTTATCACTTATTAATCTGTGTTGCTGGACTGTGTCCAAGTGACGTTACATTGAACTGACATATTTTCTTCAAAACAGGGAAAGAAGCAACAAAATCTTTCCCATATTCCGAAGACTAGGACAGCTGGATTCAATATAGCTACTGGTCAAGGGTCACCTTCTGATGCTTCCGGTGTTAATCGCTGGTTCAAGCCAGAAGCGGAGGCACCATCCTCAATTCGATCAATTCAGATTGAGGAGAAGGCTATGAAGGATCTCAAGCGCTTCTACAGCAGCGTTAAGATTGTCAGAAGTCAGACCTGAGTCCATCTATTTATTTGCTCTGGTGGCAACAAATATTATTCCATCTCTTTTAACTTTTCCTTCCTTTCGGTTTTATTCCAAGGACTGTAAATTGGTCTGTACAGATAATTGCGCTGTACATTCATTTCTTTCCAAAGCAGAAGTGTAGTCTCTAGCTTCTTAGCATCCTGGTCTTTCCATTTCTGGCCATTCTTTTTCCACCCTATCAACACTGTACATGAAAGGATGCTTACCTGTACTCAATTGTAAGTGTTTCTGAAGACTAAGAGTCGTCGTCAATAATGATCCTGCACTGACATTAGTAGGAGCATCAAATAGTGTAGGTACTCTGAAAGCCCAAGAATTTCAGAATAAGAGGGCATTCTCACTCCCCTCGAAATAAAGACGCAGAGTAGGCGGGTAGCGCTTGTCTCCAAGCCCTCCCCCATAGTAGTTTATATTACAGCCCCCTTCAGCACATTTGAGAGGCAATGCTTTTTTCAGTTCGTGACTTTGTTATAATTTTTTCAAAGATCTGTACGTTTCTGCCTGCCGTTGATTAGGCAGCATTAATATTAGGGAGCAGAACAGAGATGGAGGTTGTGACTTGTAAGCAAGAGATATTCTGTTACTTTTTGTACTGTGAGTGAGGGCGGGTCAAAATTAGTTTATTGTTATGCATTGTATTTTTTTCTCATGTACAAGCATTTGGTCTGTTCTCCTTTAGGAGGTTTCTCTTTTTCTCGTGCTGCAATTTTCTACTTTGAACTTTCTCCTTTTTTTCTACCAACCCCTTTATAATTTCTTGCCTTTTGGATTGATTATTGAGGTACTGTTGGACAACCCCTGCAACCGTCCTGTGTTGACGCTTGCCATATCATGCTAAAAAGGTTGTTCCACTTGCCAATTATGCGAATTTTCATTAGTTTTGAAATATGCGTGGTTGCCTGGGGTAACCCGGCCCATTATCCCAACAAAAATTAATATAATCATTACAAAAGGCATGTTTTTATCACCTTGATTCCCAATTTTTTTATTTCCGAATCTTTGAAGACATTTTTTGTTAGATTTTAATATTTTATTACAACACGTTAATCTTAAAATAGTTTAGCAATACATTTTCAATTGCAAACATTTTCATTGTCTAGCCCTCCAGGAGGATCATTTTTAATAGACAAGCTGCTAGTAAAGGTCTAACCTTCTTGGGGTGGTTTGCTTTGTGGACAGAAGTAATTTTTGTCCCCCCCCCCTCCCCAATTTATTATATTTATTATTTTTTCCTAGTACAGAACTTTTTTATTCATTTTGTTTGCATTATTTTTATTTCAATTAATAATTTTATGCACTAAATTTTTTTCTGTTTGCTTTGGCATCGAAAGCATTTGTGAAATAGGGAAAAGGAGAAGATATAAAAAAGAGATAAAAAGGAGAAAATATAGAGGAGAAAGAAATGAAACCAACTGAAAAGGAAAAAGCTTAATTGGATATATTATGGTTGTGAGGAGGCAAAGGTGTGTGGCTCTCCTTGGAAGGTTGAGAGCTTGATTTTTTTTTGAAAACATAAATTGTAATTTAAATTTTTTAAAATCAAGATCTGTTAAATTTTGTGAAGTTTGCCTTTTTAAAAAAATTATATTTTATAAAATGAGGAAAAAATATTAAAAAAACTGCATAGAAATTTACAAATATCAATTTTAAAGAATTTAAATCTCATAACCTGTTTTCTAAGGCATCTTGCTAGTTGATTTATATATATATATATATATATAAGTCTTGCTAGTTGGTTAAAGAGCCACTAATGTCATATCTTGAAAATAGACACGCAACATCAAATACAGAGCTTAATTAGCCAATTATTCAAAGAAAAATTAAAATTAAAATTAAAAATTGAAATATTACAAGAGACATTAAAAAAATAGGTTAAAAACCTCTTACTTGTAACTGAATACTACATCGTCCAGTGCTTTCTGGATTTCTTGTGCTTTTAGAAACGTGCATGCACAGTCAAATGTGAGCAACACTAGCATCGTGCACTTAAAGGCGAGGGTGGAAGTGACCCTTTTCCCTTCAACATGACGAGATATATCGATCTCCAATCTCCATAGTTGTTCTTGGGAATGTAACATCTTTTTTCTTTTCTTTATTATTATTATTTTTTTGATACGTGAGTCAAACGACTCCTATAATGATAAAAACAATGCAACTGTGTACTGTGGAGAGGGTCCCGCTTTTATTTTTTTTCTTTTGAAGCCTGAAAAAGTCTGATCAACTTCAAAGAAGTCTCCAGAGGTTCGTCTTCCTCATCATAAATCTATGATCTCCACACTACAAAAAAAATAATGACTTTTAACGGTGATTAAAAAAATTATCATTAAAAGTAACCATTAAAAATATACTTTTTATTATTATAATCTTCCAATAACCTGTTTATCACGTTCTTTCCTCTTTAGCTTAAATGTTTTCTCTCTTTCTTCAATGTCATATGATCTGCTAGCTGGCTCCTTGTCTGTCTCCTAATGTGTTTTCTATTAGTGGCCTATTGATTGAGAACTTGGTTGCTTGCAGGCCTTCGATTATTCTTCTTGAACCTGGAGAGACAAAGAGAGAGAGAGAGAGAACGGATCAAGAAGCTATTTATAGGGGTGTTTAGTAGTGCAATATCTGCATATTTTGTGATGACTGATGAGTGAGATTGAGAAATCTTTCACTGGAGGGAGATGAAAGAAGGAAAGGCGGCGCAGGGAATGAAGCTGGATCCGAAATCATTGTCTGTATTAACCCATAGTCATTAACGTGGCTTGCTTCTTGTAGCTTATTAATTATTATCACAATCATTACAACTACTCAAAGAAAAAAAAAAAAGTAGCGTGTCTGTGTGTGTGTGTGTGTTAATAATATATACAGCTTTGATGCATGGGGAGGGACTGATTTCGGACCAGGCTTCATTCTCACGCCCAGCTTTCCCCTTATAGAAGCAACCAGCTGCAACTATATTATGAAATGTACGTAAGCGTTATTTTCTCCTGCAACATTAATGGTGGAAATATGATCCAAATAGTTTTACCATTTCCAACCAATTTTACTCTTTTTCTTCAACTTGCTCTTCAAGTGGATTATTTATATCCTTTCAATTTCCAGAGCAAATACATATACACTAGATAATTTATTTTAGAACGACGACATGATATCCCTGAAACACCAGTGGGCTCCCATCTGAACTGACAGTGTCGCACGCAAGGCCCAAGTCTCAGCCACAGCCTAAACTCAAACTCACGCGCAGCGCCCCACAATATCCAATTATCCACACAATACTTCCCCACTTTTTATATAGGATGACTTGACTCTTCTTAAAATTCAAATGACAAGTCTCATCCGGCACTGCACGATTCTATTCTCGAATCCCTACGAAGTCATCCAAAACCCTGCCTCTTGTTTTTTTTTTTTTAGACAAATTATCTAACGTAGGCTGGAAATTACTAGTTAATTACTAGTCGCGGTTTGGATAAGATTATCTGTGATTTAAGCTATTAAATAGAATTAATAATTTTCAACATCAAGCCTTGGTTTATAATTATAGACATGCCATGCAGGATTGAAGTGGCCCCCCTTCTCACCGCATTAATCCCCCAAAAGAAAATGCGCCCTTGTAAAAAAATTGTATAACATTCATTGTCCCCAAAAAATTGACACATTCACACTTCATTCAAAATTCAGAGTCCCGATCATTTGATGTAATCCGATATAATCTGGAGTTGCCCACATTTAATGGTAAAGGATAATTAGTGGTTTACAATAGCTCATTGTTTGGATTTTAATAAAGAGGTCATGTATAAGTGGAGAAAGGAAAAGAAAAGGGCAAATTGCACTACAAGCTCAAAAGACCAACATATTTACATTAAAGGACAGATTGTCCCTTTATGAAATAAGTACAATTTTTGTTGAAAATAAATGGATTTTTATTGTTATGTATGAGTGTTTTGTTGTATATTTCATATAGGTATCTTATAAATTTTTTCTCTTTTCAACAAGTGCAAACCATGTGAACTATATGAAATAAATGGACATTTTTTCATTTATAAATAGACTTTAAATTTTAATATTATTTACAAAGTTTATTTTAAATATCATCTAAATAATTTGTAAATTTTCTCTTTTTTTAATAAGTATAAAATTTCGTTGTTGATAAATTTTATTTGTATATTTCACAAAGGAACAATTCCAGTCTAGTTTTTCCGTTGCGCAGCCCCCAGTAATAGCAACAGCGGTTACATGCATGATGCATTGTGAAATGGACAGCCTTTTCCCACTATATCTCAACCTTCTCCGCACGCAACAATAATTCATCATCTTCTACCTTAATATATCAACCACAATTCAGCCTTTTCCTCCGGTTAAAAGGGCCAGAAGGATATGTATATTTGAATTTAATATTTTTTTAACATATCTTATAAATAGTAATTTAAATAATTATAAATTTAAGAATTTCAATTGCAAATGAGACATTTAAATTTTAAATGTAAATCTCAATTTACAATCAAAATTTTTATTTGCAATGAATTAATATTGATAATTTTTCATTTTAGGATTTTAGCATCATTTTCCCTGAGAAGGTGGGAAATGGGCTTCATATAATAGACCTGAAAATGATGGGTTGAACAAGCAGGCCCAATCTATCGATTCATCTGCAAAAAAACTCATTGATTTTTATGTAACTGAATGATCACAGCTGGCTTTTTTCTTTTTTTAATGTTGAGTGTAGTCTTCATATTCTATTTAGTTATTGACCAATTACACACGCATATTGGACATTATTCATGTATAATTCTAGCCTTCTAAGGTTTCTAAATGGGATAGAATCCAAAATTTCTGTCATGGTAATTGGTTTAGTGGTGTGGAATGTGATAGGTAACGGATTTCAAGAATTATTCATTGGCCAAAAATATATAGAGTGATGATGACGAGCTGAAAAGGAATACACCACGAAATTTACACGCGCCTTTGTTCCATTCTCAGCGTCCAGGTTCAATCTCCATTGCATATTTTCTTTATTTTTCGATATAGCTTTTTAAACATGCTATTGGGCCTGTTAGTCACATGCTATTGGGAATGCTCACATTTGGGCACCGAGGGAGTCTTTCCTCCTTTTCTACAAAAAGTAAACAAGAAAAAGTTGGTGTTTGCTTGCCACTGGCTGGCTTCTTTCAACCCTTTTTTGTTTGATGCATAATGATAAAAATATGAGTTAAAAATATAAATATGATTTATTATTTATAATACATTCTTGTTCATAATAAAATTCTAAAATTAAGGAATACACAAATATATTATAAATTTTTAAAATAATTAAATAATAAATCATATTTTCATTAAGGAAATCAAGAAAATATGGTAATGTTAAATAAAGAGGGACATAAATATTAGAGGAAAGAAAGAGGTTCAGAATTAAAATTAGGGACTGTACTGAACAATTCAGAGACGGATTCAAGGGGGCAAGCGTTCCAAAAAATTGTTAATGTTACACGTTTTTTATTTGTTGAAAATGTTAAAATTAATTTTGGCCCCTCATAGAATTTGTTCTAGTTCCGTCCCTGCTCAACGTTATATAAACCCATTGACTCATTGGCATTGCTCGTCAGCCACAACGTACGCATGCATCCCTCCCACTCTCTGTCAATCTATCAATCTTTCTCTTCTCCCATGGCCATGATTCTCCTCCTCCTCCCCCCTCTGACTTTTGCTGCTCCCAATGCACCATTTGTGAGACAAACGGTGACTGTAAGCAAAGACGGGAGAGGGAACTTCACCACCATCCAGCAAGCTATTTCTGCAGCTCCGAGCAACACTCTCTCCACGGACGGGCATTTCTTGATCCGCGTCTCTGCAGGTATCTATGAAGAATACATCTCTATTGATAAGAAAAAGACTTATTTGATGATGATAGGAGACGGCATCAACAAAACTATCATCACAGGCAATCACAATGACGATGACGGGTGGAAAACCTTCAACTCTGCAACTTTCGGTAACTGGTTCAAACACACAGTGTGTGTGTATATATAATGCTAAAATAATGTACTGTTTCTTGATTATAATGTGAAGAATGTGAATGGATGCAGGCGTGAAAGGGGATGGATTCGTGGGAGTGAATATCATTTTTCGCAACACAGCAGGGCCGGAAAAGCACCAAGCAGTCGCAGCTCTAAACTCAGCAAACATGTCCTCATTTTATAGCTGCAGTTTTGAGGGATACCAGGACACGCTATACGCACATTCGAAGATGCAGCTGTACAGAGAATGTGATATATACGGCACGATCGATTTCATCTTCGGGAATGCGGCGGCGGTGTTCCAAAACTGCAACATTTATGCTCGTAGGCCTATGAGGGGATTAGGGGCTTTTCATCTTCGGGAATGCGGCGGCGGTGTTCCAAAACTGCAACATTTACGCTCGTAGGCCTATGAGGGGATTAGGGGCCTCTAATGTGCTATCACATTCTCTGTTACAGCTGCATCTTCGAATGTGCGTATAGCGTGTCCTGGTATCCCTCAAAACTGCAGCTATAAAATGAGGACATGTTTGCTGAGTTTAGAGCTGCGACTGCTTGGTGCTTTTCCGGCCCTGCTGTGTTGCGAAAAATGATATTCACTCCCACGAATCCATCCCCTTTCACGCCTGCATCCATTCACATTCTTCACATTATAATCAAGAAACAGTACATTATTTTAGCATTATATACACACACACACTGTGTGTTTGAACCAGTTACCGAAAGTTGCAGAGTTGAAGGTTTTCCACCCGTCATCGTCATTGTGATTGCCTGTGATGATAGTTTTGTTGATGCCGTCTCCTATCATCATCAAATAAGTCTTTTTCTTATCAATAGAGATGTATTCTTCATAGATACCTGCAGAGACGCGGATCAAGAAATGCCCGTCCGTGGAGAGTTAATATATAATTTAGACTTGGAAGATTGGTGGGCTCGTCTTCAATGGGTGGCCTCGCATTCGACCAAAAGTCATCCCAACATCGATCCATGGCTGAGAACTCATGGGAATTTCAAGAGAATCTTCATAGGATGTAACCGTGGTGGTGGTAACATCGTTCATGACATAGTCATGCGAGCCGGGTCTGAGACTTAATTTACCAGTTGGAGTCAAAATATTGGGTTCATACAAGAACCATGCACCTATTTTTCTGGGGTCCGAACCCATCGGGTGCGAACGGGATCGGATGAAGGGTTAGAAGAGATGCTTCCTTTGGGGCTCCAAGTGGGCTGGACAACCCGATACTGATGAACCCTTTGACTCGTGGAGCGCCCAGCCTGGCTAGCTTTAGGTGTGGTAAGTTGTCTATCAGTGTTGCTGGTAAGTATCTTCTGAGATAGAGGCATAGAGCCGCTTTGTATTATGAGGCTTTGAAGGCAAGTGGATGGAAAGGAGAAGTAGAACTGTTTGAAGAGGCAGATGAGGAACATTGTCATCATATCGACACCCCAGAGTGCTGAGATGTTGTTCACGCACCTCATCCATTTTATTTTTATTTTTTTGTTTTTTTTTTTTGATACAGGCACCTCATCCATTTTCTTGGCTCTATGTTTTTAAGTTATCACCCACCATTTGAGGTGATAATGAGCCTAAAAATAATAATAGGATATATAGTGATGGTCAAAAGAAATTTAAGAGATTATATGTATCATCTTGAATTTATATATATTCACACAAAATTAGTCATAAAAGACAATATTTACAAATAATTATTAGTATTGCAATTTCGTGAAGCCACCAAAGATTTAGGTTACACATCAATTTTTTTAATTAGTATAATAAATTTCCTCGTTATAGTAACTACCGTGATCCCTGTTAATTTAAATTTAAATGCGGAATTTCTGAACCATTACTAACTTCCATATTCCAGAATTCATATTTAAATTTGAATTGATTTAAATTATATAATTTAAATTTAAATATTTATAAAAACAGGGAGGAGAGAAAAGTTATTAATTTTATATGGACAATAATAACCTTATTATTTATAAAAATATTTTTATATAATAAAATTTATTATATTAACATGTTATATATATAATAATAATTTCTATCATATATTATTCATTGAATAAAAATATAATTAAAAATTATTTTATCCAATACTGACCAAAAATTATTTTATCCAATTTATAATTTTATTTATTAAATTATTAAATACATAATAATCTTAAAATTTTGAAACTATAACCAAATATAAGGGACTTAACTGAAAATTTAAAATTAGCATTTCTCTAATTAATTTAAAAATTAAATATACTGCTTGTTTAACAAAATTTTATAATCAACCTGTATTTACACTATTCCATCAAAAAAATGTAACAACACTACAAATATAAAATTTACAAATTGGTAAAAAAATAAAAAATGAAATTTTCTCCCCAAAATCTAGAGAGAAAAATTGGAATTAAAAACATGTGGGTTGTATATGTTATTTTTTTCCTACTGTTTTCTCCCATCCACTTTTCTTGCCAAAGCCAAGTAGAAAAAAAATGTTATTTTTCTCTCTTACTTTTATCTCCCCCTAATTCTTCTCCTACCAAGCATAGCATCTGTGACTAGGGGTGAGCAAAACTGAACCAAAATTAAAAAATTTAATTGAATTATTATTATTTCATTCCATCTATTCAATTTTTTGGTTTGATTCAATTTTTTTTAAATATTATGGTCGATTGGCTTAATTTAGTTAGTAAGATTTAAAATTGAATAAACCAAAGCAACTAAATTATCACATATGTATATATAATTTATTAATTTATAAATTATATTTAGTTTATCAAGATCTGGACATTTGATTATTGTAATAATTTGATTTTAATATTTTACTAAAATGCTGTTTACTGTTTATTGGGTTGAATTTGCTGTGTTGAATTCTAATCTTGATGGAATATATGTGTGTAATTAAAATGGGCTATTATTACTTTACAAGCCTCAATCCAAATAGCCTAACATGAAGGCCAACAATTGAATTAATTGATAGAATTGAATTGTCAAATTTCGGATCAGTCCTTGTTTTGTTCGGTTCATATTTTTAGTGCTGTATATATTTTGGCATTAAACTGACCAATGCTCACTCTTATTAGTGGTTGACTATATTTGCTTCAAACATGATTATCTCCAATAAAAAAAACATGTGTGCAATTTAAAAGTAACAAAAGATAGATAAAAATTTGTTGTTTTTGAATTTCATGATGTTTAGTACTCTGTCTGGTCCTTTCTATAAGTCACGTTCTAGAAATTGGCCTTTTATATAAGTCATTTTCTTTAGTTTTTGTAACTTTTGATATACAATTCGAAAAATATATTCCAACATTTAAAGTTTTTAAAAAAAATTTTCTCACATCAAATCACTCTTTTTTAAATATAGGGACAAAATCAAACAATAATTTATTTTTAAGATAATTTTATTATTTTAACTAACTCACCTTAATTCCAGTAAATTGTTAGAATTGATTAATGATGGAGAGAGTATACTTTTTACTTCATAGTAGTCGTCGCCGGTCTTGTAACTTGCAAGTCCGGCATGTGAGTCCCTCCGTCAATACATGGACTATATAATGTTTCTTGGTTTTTTATATTTAATTGATGATCGTTTTTATAAAAAAGATAGACAAAAATTATCTCAATTAATGAACACGAAATAAATATTCTAACCATCTAATAATTCTTTAAAAATATTAAAATGTGTTATATCATTTCACACACTAATAATAATTAATTAACCATAACTTATACAAATAAAAATAATATTTCATACATCCTGTGTTGCACGAATTACTTATTAGTCTTTTATAGAATTATACAAAAAAAATGTGGCAGGCTGGGCTTGTGAAAACCTTCCCATTATTTTATGCAGGATGGCCTGAACCATGCCTGAAATTCTGGCTCGTATGTACATCTCTAGATATAAGAGATTTTTTTCGTGGTTTTCCTTTCACATCTTACATGAGGAACTCTTCTCAAGACTCAACTCATATATGTTATATTACAAGGGTTTTTCATGGGGTTAACGTTTCTCACTTTAAATTGAAATTTATATACTACTCCAGTAAAAGGGGTGGAGTACAAATATAATATAATAGACATAGAAATTAAATATTTTCTACATTGATTGATAATGAAATTTTCAAGTCTGCCGTAGCTTAGAATTAGCTAGCGTTTAAATTAATAATTTCCAGGTCAGTTGTACTACAAAACTAAAGAAAGAGTTATCAGTTTTCGTATATGTTGTGTTTCATAAGGAATCTATATGCAAGGACCAATCCAGATTACGACATGGCAGCTCTTGGAGGTAACCTGCCAATCCCCAGCCCCTCAACACAGACAGAAACATTCCACATTTCTCTATATCATAGATCCAAGTCTAGCCACGAATTGAACAAAAGTAAATTAAAGTAAATTTATTTGTAACTACAGTAGCATGCCTGGTCTTATACGATTGACTATAAATTGCTCTATCTGATTTCTAAAGGTCTATCGATATATTCAATCGGAAAATAGAAGTCTTAAAACAATAATCTCCAGCGAAAGTGATTAGACACGGGTTCCGGGAATTCATGATCCAGCATCTTGGGGCGATCAGTGATGATTGGCTTAATAAGTCACAAGCGACAAGGCCATGGCTGTGAACTCAACCGCATACGCCACGCGATCCACAACCCCCTTCTTCACCGGACTTCTGGTTCATCTTTGAACCCGTCCGTACACGTCGTCTCGTACGTAATCGCCGCTGACAACTCGGTTTTCAGGGAGAACATCTTGAACTCGAAATCACGGCCTTTGGCTTCTGCTAACTGGCGCAGCCAATATAACCCGCCACCTACGTCATCTATCGCGGTCCCAAGGGTCTTAACGCAGATGCTAAGCGCGACCGCATAGCTGTCGTTGGCTTTGCGAGAGAGAGCAGAGACATCGGAGGCTACACGACGGACCATTGGAAGAGCCACGGTGATGCCGACGATAGCCAGAGCAGAAGGGCTTTGCTTGATCACATTGGCTTAGAGAGAGATGGACGAGTAGCAGATGTCAGGGTTATCGGTGGTGTTGCAAGTTGAGCGGATGAAATGGGTGCGATGGGGGGAGGGGCGGCGGCCAATGATGGTGGGAGAAGGAAGAATGTAACAGCAAGGAGAGAGGAGCTGAGGGCTTAGGGTTCTCATGGCGGCTTGCTTTGGTCGATGGACTGGAGCAGCCCGGCTTAAATAGGATTTGGAGCTCCAATTTGGCGGTTATGTTTGGATACAAGTACATTCAATTTCGTTTTGAATTCGCCCACAAAGCAGAAGAACTAGACGAGGAAAAAGAAACCCAAATTCAAAGGTCAAAACAAATAACCGAGAAATTCTTATATGGATAGGGTACATCACATTATTTAGAATCTATTTAATAAAAATATAACCTTAAAAGACATTAAATATAAATTAATTTTAGGAAAAACATAACTTTTGATTTCTATACTTAATTCACATTTTGCTTTTGAATCCTATACTTTTTTTGATATTTTAAGTACTTACATTTTTATTTTTTATTATTTTCAGTTCCTTCAAGAGCAAAATATAGGGATCTTAGAGAGATCCAAAACAATAAAAAATAAAAATATAGAGACCTAAAATACTAAAAAAAAGTATAGAGAACAAAAATAAAATACGAATAAAATATAAGAATTAAAAGTTATATTTATCCTTGATTTTAATAGTAATGATAATAGAGAGAAAAAAGGTAAAAAAATTATATATGAATTCTATTATAAAAATAAAATCAATTAAAAGAATACATTATAAAATTTTATTTAAATAATTTTAAATATTTTAATTGGACAAGTCACAAATAATATGATGCATTCGTCTTATCTAAAATTTATTTTTAATAATTTTATTTTTATAATGGGGTATCTGTTTAAATTTTTTTTCCTCTCCATTGTTATCAATGCAGAATCAATAATTTATAACGGATACGTCCCGCCAGTTCATGGAAACATGATTATTGTCTGAGAACGCCAGTTTCCATGCAATATTGATGTTCTCTGGTAAAAATAAAAAATAAAAAATAAAAATGCATTGATGTTACACGTTCCGTACACTTTATCTGCCATTAATGCTGCGCGTGGTTCAGTTTTTAGTATAGGTGGTTCCAAACCCCCCCGGGGGTTTACGGGTCTGTCTTCGGTCAACGGATTCACTAATAACATTGGAGAATAAAAAAATGTAAACAAGTATTTTATATACTCTTTTACTCATTTTGACCCCTTTGATTGCGTTCGTAAAAAATTGGATATTATTACTAACAAGCCTGGCCAACCATTCACTAAATCATGCATATATGCTCGCTGCACGCACTTAGTTGCCAAGGACGACATTATATTGATGCAAGAGACTTTTTCATAGCTTTTCTTTCACATTACATATGAGGACTTGTTCTCGTGACCCGACGTCCCGACTCGTATCTCTTGCTCTTATTGGGTTTTTCATGCAGGGGTTAAGGTGTTTCTGATCACTTAAAATGCTGAAGAATACTTCCCTTCATAAATTTCCTATGGACGCAAGAGAGATTTTCTTGAGCAACCTACTTATTATACCTTTATTTTTAAGAATATCTATATACTCCTTTCGTTCAAAAATATAAAATATTTTTTGAGGAGTTGAAATTAATATATAAGACATTTTTAGTCTTTTAAAATGTAATAATTATTTTTTTTTTAAGTGCCCCTATTGATAATAATTTTATAGTTATTATAGGGTGTTTAATAGGAGTAAAGATGAAAAGATAGGGTTAGTTTAAAAATAGATAACTACTTTATTAAAAAGTGAGATTCGGTTAAAAATGACTTACATTTTTTAATTGAAGGAGTGTATATATATATATATATATATGCATTACCTTTTATCCTTATACTTGCAAAATACTAATTTTTGCGTTAGTTAAGTTGGAATTTCTTCTTCAACGAAAGTGGTGGCGTACAAATAATAGAGAACGGAACTGAGCATTTTCATTCAGAATGAAATTTTGACGTTTGTATTCCAGAACGAACCGCGTCTGTTGTAGTTCAAAACTAAAACAAAAGTTCCCAGTTTTTGCATCTGTTGCGTTTCATCATCCAATTAATATGTTTTTCACCTTTGATCATGAATTTAGTACTCTGATACTGAAATTATTGATTCCTCATTCAGTGTTACTGCAATTATAACACCTTAAATGTTGGCAAAAAAAAATTATAACACCTTAAATAAATTTACATGTTTTTAATGCTTTTCGTTAATGAGAATGACCACTATCTGAACTGATCAAATAGCTATTTCTTCATTTTCTTTAATAAACATATATGGATTTATGCATGAGTATCTCTGTTTTTTTTTTTGGGTAAATAAATGAGTATGTCTTTAATTGTAGAGAAAATATATTTGTAGGTCCTAATAATTTCATTTAATTTTAAATTAGGTCCTCACATTTTATTTTATTTTAATCAAATCCTTATAGTGTCATCTTTTATATATGTTAACATATGAAAATTAACATATATTTTAAGAGATGTGATTCTAAAATTACTCTTGAAGTTTAGAAAAAAAATTCAATTTAATACTTTTAGTCAAAATAAAAAAATAAAATTTAATTTAATACATTATTTACAATTTTATTAATTTTATGATTAAAATTCTATATGTATAAAAATATTTATTAGAAGACAAATTAATTATATAAATTTTGAGATATAAAAATTATGTAATTAATTCCAGTGTCATATCATCATTTAATAAAATATAAAAGTTCTTTTTTTTTTTGAAGGGAAAATTTAAGGATGTTAACCTTCAGAGATTAAAATATTTAATTAATCAAAATATAAGAGCTCAATTAAAATAAAATAAACTAATTTAAAATTAAGTGAAATGATAAAGACCTGCAAATATATTTTACCTTAATGGTATAGGATCTCATTTGAAACAAAATAAAACTAGCAATAAAGATGCAAAATAATGTAAAGTTAAAGCATCTAAATTGAACAAGTTTAAAAGATAATGATATTAAATTTAAAAGACCCAACTCCCATATGTTATTGTTCGTCGGCGAACAATAAATTATCAAGCACGCTAGCGACATTGAGTCTCAATTGATAATAAAAAGGTCTCGAGCTCCCTTATTGTAGTTTACTCAGATGTAAAAAATGTGCAAGACTTAATAAAACAAGTGTTTTTAATTATCATTGAAATGTAAAATGATTAAAAATCTAAATTGAAGATAAAGCTAATTGATAAACGTAAGAACTACAGGTGCAAAATGCGAGTCTTTTGAGTATTGACTATTTTTTCTTCTGTGTTTTGATACTCTATTTATAGCGACAAAGTAATGACAACCTCTCCCTTAAAACCTAAAATATTCTTTCGAAGAATCAGAGATATTGTGAGACTCATGGCATGGTCTTTATTCACTGTCTTTCATTTTTTGATAATCAGCCCATCTCGCCAAGATACTTGAACACAATAATACTGCTCCCATGAGATTCAAAATCATTTGAGATTGTGTCTTTATGTATCAACAGTTCACAGAATAGGTTTGCAACTGGTGGGATTTCGACATGCTCATCTTATCATGGCTTTTCATTGAGCTCAGAGTCGGCCCCTTTGTTCAGATTGTTGATTGGGCCTGACTCTTCAATCACTTAGCCCAAGTGACTTTATGACTTATCCAATACTTTAATGAGCGACGTTTCATATTTAGTCCAAACAGTTATATTACAAGGGTTTGAGTTTATAGAGCCTTAATATTCCTACTAATACTGCTGATGTTTCTATTTGCATATTTACTTTTACTAATACTACTAAATAACTAAATATTAGTAGTAGTCTAAATTCTTTCTTATCCTTATAATAGATAATACATAACTTAAATAGAATATATTAATATTATTCTATTTATTACTAGTCTGTATCTTAGTATATTAGATAATAATATAAATTTTTTACACTATTTTAAATTTTAAAAACGGATTTCTAAATTATAAATTTCAATTTCATTTTTCTATTTAATTTTAATAATGAATTTCAAATGAAATAGAATATTTCAATAATATATATTATATATATAAGGAATTTGAATATTTAATAAATTTCAATATGGACGTAGAAATTAAACATTTTCTACATTGATTGAGAATGAAATTATCAAGTGAGCTGCATTTTAGAGCTAGCGTTTAAATTAATAATTTTCAAGTCTGCTGTAGTTCAAAACTAAAGAAAGAGTAATCAATTTTCGTATCTGTTGTGTTTCATATATAAGGAAACCATATGAAACGACCAATCTGAATTACAACATCGCGGCCCCTGGAGGTTCCCCGGCAAATCCCCAGCCCCTTCAACACAGACAGAAACATTCCACATTTCTCTATATCATAGATCCAACGCTAGCCACGGTTGACTCTCCACTCTAATTTCAACGAGGTCTCAAGAAATGTTGAATATATATTTGATAGAAAGGTTTCAAATGTTTAATCACCTTGAAACCCCGAAGCAAAAGAACATTAAACAGCATATATGCCATGTTTTAGTCTCTTATATTGATGTAAAGGATCGTATTTGAAACAAAATAAAACTAGCCATAAAGATGAAACATAATGTAAAGTTAAAGCATCTAAATCGAACTAAATTAAATTAAAAATATATTAAATATATATATATATTTTTGAACTTAAAAGTACGTAGTATGTGTCCGGTCTTATTCGAGTATAAAACTCAGATTTTTAATGGTCGATGTCAGAAAATAGAAGTCTTAAAAGAACAATTGCAATCTTCAAGTGAAGTGAATAGACTAAGGTTTTAGGAATTCATGGTCCAGCATCTTGTGGCGATTAGTGATTATTAGAGTAATAAGTCACAAGTGACAAGGCGATGGCTGTGAACTCATGCGCGTATGTCACACGATCCACTACCTCCTTCTTCACCTGACCTTCTGGTTCGAACTCGTCCGCACACGTCATCTCGTTCTCATCGCCCCTTACAACTGAGGATTCACGGCTAGGATTGTGTGTAAATCCTAGCAGTTGGCCTCTAAATTTACTTTGATATATATTTAAATTGTTAATTTACCAACTAGAAGTTTATATCATTCTTTTGACTATTTGCATTATAATTAAGAAAATATTTAGTATATTTTGTGCCTTAAACTGTTGATATGTGATTATAGAGCTTAAATAAGGTTAAAATACTAGTACAAATAAGATATGGTATATTTGGTTGTCATTGTATAAATATTTGAGATTTTATGCAAAGTTATCTCCCCTTATATTTTTTAGAATCAAGGAGTTGAGCGGTAAATTTATAATATATGTGTATTAATATGAATGTGGTATGTTGTACGAGTCTTAAATGATCTATTGAGTGTGATTTAAAGGTTGTTATAGGTTTTTAGCACTTGTGTTGTAGTTTGGATACCTTAGTTGTGAGTTTCTATGAAAAAGGAGTGAATTTTGTTAAGGGTGTCTAACTTTTAATAGAAAAATAATTTAATTGTCAAACTTGTGCCATTAGTTAGAATTAAAAAAAAGTTCTTTATATACACTTAGATTATCTCAATCAAATGTCGGACTGAGAAATGAGATGCATCAAAAGTTCATACCAGGTGCTGTCATTTAAAAGCAAAATTATTGTCAAACTCGTGCAATGCGGCGCATGTGCCATTTTTGCAGATAATGAATTCCTGTTCTCTTTTGCAAATGTTTCTTCTTATTTTGGAATCACAAGCTTCTGCACATGTTTTAATCTCTGATTCGTGAATGTTGAAAGTTTATAAAGTATTTTACATTATGAAAATTTAGGATCCCCATTTCTATAATTTTGACAAATTTGGTAATCCTTATTGGGTTTAAACCCTTGATTACCTTAGTTTTGATAGTTAATTATGTTTATGTAAGTAGATCTTATAGCCACGGTAGAAAGAGCTTTTTCTGCTATGAAGTTTATGAAAAATCAACTGCATAATTGAATGGTGAATCTATGGATGAATGACTTTCTAATGACTTAGATTGAAAAAGATGTATTCAAAAGTATTGATAATAAGTTGATAATTTAACAATTCCAAAACATGAAACCATGTGGAGAAAATTTATAAGATGTGTAATTTTTAAATAATTTTTTTCAATTATTAATATGTAAATGATTTTGCCCCTTGGTCCAGGATCTTAGCTCCTCCATTGTGTCAAATAGTTATATATTCGCTCTATCCTTATATATAAAATGTTTTTAACCTAATCACGCAAATGAATAAAAGTTGATTATTTACTTAAAAGTATAGCAACATTTTAATTTTGTCCTTAATTATTATAAATGAAAATGAATTTTTTTAAAGTAAATTAATGAGAGTATTTTTTTTACCTTTTCAATGTAATAAGAGTATAATGATTTATTTATTAAAAAATATGCTAACAACTTCTTATCTTTAAAGACAAAAAAATTTTAAAAAATCTCTTATATATAGAGACGAAGAGAGTATTATTTTAATTTATCGATATGTGTGTGAGCGGGGATTATAATAAATATATTAATCACTACTCCATTTTTAAATAAGAAATTCTTAGGTTGATTGAGTGCACCACATTATTTGTGATCTATCCAATTATAATATACCAAGTCATTTAAATAAAATCTCATGGAACATTATTTTAATTAATTTTATTCTTATAATAAAATGCATATTTAATTTATTGTCTTTTCTCTCTTTACACTATCATTAATGTCATAATTAATTTATATTTAATGTTATCTAAATATCATGCTTTTATTGGATAGACCATAGATGATGTAGCATACAATTTACTTAAGAATTTTTTTTTTTGATTTAGTATCCAAGGATGAGACTTTTGCAACTTTATTTAGTAACACTTCATTTAAAGGTTAAATGACAATTTAGATTCTAAATTATAGGTTCATAGATGATTTAAACCTTAAACTCATATTTGATATTAATATTTTAGACCTTGAACAATTAAACCTCCTAGGTATTCCAGCCCATGCTGTTACTTTCAAGTAAACTCCATTAATGGTGGCCTGTGAATTTTCTCTCCCTCCCTATCTCTGGCTCTCTCCTCTCCCACGTGCTCTCTTCTCCGTCTGATCTCCATCACACCGTCACCACCAACAAAGCAAGCATCGTAAGAGAGCGCAGTGCACCATACCCACCACAGTTGGCTTTTCTAAAGCACGATTTCGCTATCTTCGTCAGCCACTTTCTTCCCTCTTTCACGAGCGACCTGTGTGTTCTCACGAACAAGCGCTTCGCATTTCCGCTGTGAACGTTGTACTGAGAGAAAAAGTTGGGTGGCATCGAGTCCTTCATTATCTGAACATCAATCAAATTCGAGACAACGGTTCTCAACTTGAATTTTTGAACACTCAAGTTATATTTAGTCCAATAAAAAAATACCTTATACCACTTATATTCCCACTGCATTTGCATGGCAGCACCATGAAGACGCCAAGGTTTATAGTGGTCCTTCTAAACAGCAGCAGCAAGATGCAGAGCACTATTTCCATAGGAATCAGCTTGTCGGAAAGCACTCTCTTTGACGAAGTCTCTCATCCTCAAGAGGTTAAACTCTGTTTTCGATGGCTAGAAGCACAACGTTCTTGTTCTTTGCGTCTAGGTCCTGTATGGCTGACGGGAAAGTGTCTAGTATTTCTCTACCATTTTTGTCACTCCTAACTTGGATTCTGTCAGAAGTGGCGTCTCCTTTGTCCTTTTCCGCTTACTGTTCTTCATCTTCTGTTCACTCATGTTTTGAGTCCCACCATTACTTGTTTATTTTTGCCCACATATGCTTCTCCTTCTCCCTCTTTGATATTTTAGGGCAGTGGACCTTGTAGCTTGATGATGATGATGGAGCGAGAGAAAAATAGCAGTGAGGTGAGAGAAAATGTGGGCAAAGTATACGGAGGTGTGGGTGAGAGAAAATATCAGCCCCACTAAAAGTAAGGGTATATTAGAATTAGATTCAAGAGAAATGAAATTGAAATTGAAATCATGCTTTCAATGGTTTGGTATGCATGAATTCAATTCTTTATGGATTCCAATTCTGCCAAAATATCCAAAATTCAATTCCATCTCCATCATGATAGAATTGCCACAATTTCATGGAATTGTCAAAAGTGCCCCACATACACACTCCATCATGATGGTTGAGTTTTTTTTATAAGGGCATTTTGGTCTTTATCTATTTTAAATACATATATTTATTAATATTATATTCAGATTCCATCTTCATACCAAACATACATTTATAACTCAATTCTATTCTGATTCTAATTCCAATTCTAATTCTGATTCCAATTCCGATTCCGATTTTGATTTCATCAAAAACTCTTCCACCATACCAAACGAGGTCTAACAGAGTTGATTCGAAATTAATGGTAGGGCAAGATTGTTTCAATTTTAATTTAAAAATTCAGAATATACGAAATATACGTTCAAGATTCAAATGTTGATGAACCTAGCTTAGGTTTGATATTATTATCTAATCATTTAAATTAATACAAAATTTTGAAATATTTATATAAAATTATCAAAATGTGTCAGGCCGGGGTTGTGAAAACGAGCCTAGCCTGACCCACACTTGTCAAATTCTAGGTTATATTTTCAGCTCTAGATGCAAGAATTTTGTTCATATCTTTTCTAGTTTTCTTTCACATTTCATTTGAGGATTTCTCCTCAAAACCCAACTCATATGAGTATGTTACTACATTACAAGGGTTTTTCATGGGGTTAAGGTTTCTCACTTTAAATTGAAATTTCTATACTCTAAAACAAGGGGTGGAGTACAAATATAACAGACGTAGAAATTAAACATTTTCTACGTTTATTGAGAATAAAATTTTCAAGTCAGCTGTATGTTAGAACTAGCGTTTAAATTAATAATTTTCACGTGGGTTGTAGTTCAAAACTAAAGAAAAAGTAATCAATTTTCATATTGCTGTGTTTCAAAAGGAAACTATATGTAAGGACCAATCCAAATTGCGACATCGCGACTCCTGGAGGTACAATATATTAACATGATATTAAATTAAAATATATTTTTTTGAATTCAAAGTAGAATGTGTCTGGTCTTATACAAGTACAACTCTATTAGCTGTGAAACATTGATACTTTAAATTTTTTGATGAATTCATGTACTTGCCAATAATTTTTCAATATATATCTCTGGAATATTATTTTTTAATTAAAAATATTATCAATTTTTAATAGGCATATGATACTTTTAAATTGTCAGTTGATGCCTTAGAATCGATATTTCAAGACATTTTTAAGTAATTATTTTTTTAAGATTTTCATATTAATTTTTTATTCCTAATATATTTTTATAATTTTTTTTAAAAAATTACAGATTAAAATTCCTCAGGAAAGAAGTTTCTTATGTTTTCAAAGTAAAAAGTTGTATTCATTTTCTAATATATTTTACTATTCATTTTTAAGCATTTTCATTTTATATTATAAATTAGTTTACAGATTTTAGTGTGTTTTATAATATTTTTTATGAATATATCTACCACGTATTGTATTCTATATTTCTATCATAGTTTATCAGAATTATAAAGGTCAATCCATATTATTCCATCAGAAAATGGAAGTCTTAAAACAACAATAAAACACGGGTTTCAGGAATTCATGATCCAGCATAATGGGGCGATCAGTGATGATTAGCGTAATAAGTCACTAGCGACAAGGCGATGCCTGTGAACTCAAACGCGTACGTCACCCGATCCACTACCTCCTTCTTCACCGGACCATCCGGTTCGAACTCGTCCGTACACGTCATCTCGTTCGTCATCGCCCCTGACAACTGCGTATTCACGGCCTTTATCACGTACTCGAAACTACCGCCCTTCCCTTCTTCTAACTGCCGCATCCAAGATAATGCGTCACCTACGTTATCTACGGCGGTCCCAAGGGTCTCTTCGCAGACGCTAAACGCGCCCGCGTAGCTGCTGTTGGCTTTGCCGGACAGAGCGGAGACATCGGAGGCTACACGGCGGATCACTGGTTGGGCCACGGTGATGCCTATGCGAGCCAGAACGGCAGGGCTTTGCTTGATCACCTTGGCGTAGGGAGAGATGGAGGAGTAGCAGAGGTCAGGGTTATCGGTGGTGTTGCAAGCTGACCGGATGAAATCAGTGGCGGCGGCCAATGTTGGAGGGATAAGGAAGAATGTGGCCGCCAGGAGGAGGAGGAGGAGGGAGAGGAGCTGAGAGATTGGGGTTTTCATGGCGGCTTGCTTCGGTGATGGATTGGAACAGCCCGGGTTTAAATAGGATTTCACCTGATATATGGGGCTCCGGTTTGGTGGTCACGATTAAATACAAGTACATTGAATTTCGTTTTGACTTTTGAATTCGCACACAAAGTACAAAACGCACAAGAACGAGATTAGGAAAAAGAACCACAATTGAAAATCCCGCCAGAAGAATTATGCATTAATGTTAGACATTCAATACACTTTATTTGCCATTAAAGGCTTCAAGCTACACTGTTCAGTTTTAATGAGATTTGAATTTAATGGGTGGTTGAAGTCTACTGTTTCCTTCGTTTTTATATATAAAATATTTTTAATTAAATTTTACATATCAATAAAGATTTATTATTTAATTGAACTCATAAAAACACAATAATTTTTTAATTTTATTTTTAATAATATCATAATTAATGTCATGATGGTGGTAGGAAAAACATACAATTAATAATCTATTTTATTTTTTAAATTAAGGATAAAATTGTCTAATTACTCAAAAATATCATTGCCACGCCTTATATTTAGGTACAAAATAAGCTTCTAAAAAATATCATATATATAAGGATGAAGCAAGTAACTTAAATGAATATTTTAATTATAACTACTAAATTTTATTAATACTTAAAAATTATTAAAATATATTTTTAAAAAAATTCAAACTAATCCCACAGTCAAAGACTCAAAGCATTACTCATGCATACACTGAACCCTACAAAAAAAAATTATTAGACATTTGATTAAATAGGATGATTATTTTTGTGTTAAGTGAGATATTCACTAAATGAGTAGACTCACTAGATCTATTCTCTTCCTTCGATCAACGGAATCCATCTTCTTACTATAGGATCGCAGTGATGAGAACCCATAGGAAGAAATATATATCTAGTAGTATCTTGTATATTTCAATAAATAGGCATGGAAGTTGATAAACTGACAAATAAAATTGTGCAATAAAAAATGTATAAATAAGTATTTTACATTATCTTTTTCTCATTTTGACCCCTTTTGATTGCGTTCCTAGAAATTGCATATAATTACTTTGCTTACAAGCCTGACCATTCACTAAATATCGAATCGTGCAAGCATTCTCGCTACACGCACTCAGCCATCAAGAGACTTTTTCATAGATTTTCTTTTACATTTCACCATATGATGATTTATTCTCATGACCCGACTCGCATCTCGGGCTCTTATTAAGGGTTTTTCACGGGGTTAAGGTTTATCTTATACTTAGATTAAAAATGCTGAAGAATTTCCTTATTAAATCACCTATAGAGAAAAGAGAGAATTGCTCTAAAACCGACAACCTACTTATTGTATCTTAGTTTTAAAGAATATATAGATATATATACATATTGCGTTACTTTTTTGTCCTTATATATATATATATATATATATTGCGTTTCTTTTTCGTCCTTATATATATGCACTTATGCAAAATAAACATTCATTTATTAAACAAGGGGGATAGATTAATTTCCCCAGTTGTTTTATTCTTACTTTACTGGTACTATAATTCTTAAAAGAAAAAAAATTAAGTACTTCACCTTATCTATTTAATATATTTTTATACAAAAAAAAATCAAGACAAGTAAATTTTAAAAGGTTTATAATATTAGTGATAAAAAAAATTATAGAATTAATAATATATAAAAGATTCATTCAAAGCAAAAAAATGGCCATACATAATCTTCCAAGATTAATAAGAAGCTCCACAATTGCCAGGCTATCTGGCTCAGGACATGCTTGTCTCCAATTAACCATCTGCACTAATAAATACTCCCTCCGTTCCTATTTCTAGGATAGGACACCTTTTGGAAGGAATTTTTAATTCAAAATATATGACACTTTGTAATAATTAAATTACTTTTTTTAATTTATTATATTATTATTTAAAATTAAGGGTAAAAATAAAAGTATATATCATTTTTTTATGATATAAAAAAAATAACTTTTTTATGATGTATGAAACCATTCTATAATATGGACCGAAAGGAGTATTAATTAAAACAGTTAAATTGAACAATATGATTAAAGGAGCCACCCGCTCCCTCTTGAGGTGAGATCCGACGAACACATCTCTCACACACGTACAACGAACGTTATTCCAAAAGTGAGGGCAGGCGTGAACCCTAGCACGGCATGATCTCTGCACGCTGTTCATAAGCAACAAAATTACTATAAGCAAAAATCTTTTCCTTACTCTTTGAAACTTTCAATTTATATTTGATAGAAAGGTTACAAACGTTAAATCACCCAGAAACCCCGAAGAAAAGCATTAAACAACATACGGGTAACTATGTTATGTATGAGTATCTCTTATATTTTAAAGGATCACATTTGAAAACAAGATAAAACTAACAACAAATAAATAAGATAAAACATAATGTAAAGTTAAAGCATCTCAATCGAACAAAATCAAATTAAACAATATTTATTTGTATTTAAAGTAGAATACCTGGACTTATACGAGTATAGGTAAACCTATAGATTTCTATAAGTCGATCGTTATATTCAATCGGAAAATAGAAGTTTTAAAGCAACATACTCCAGGGAAAGTCACTAGATACGGGTTCCGGGAATTCATGATCCAGCGTCTTGGGGCGATCAGTGATGATTAGCGTCATAATTCACGAGCGACAAGGCGATGCTTGTGAACTCAACCGCCTACGTCACGCGATCCACTACCTCCTTCTTCACCGAACCTTCAGGTTCATCTTCGAACCCGTCCGTGCACTCGGTTTTCGGGGAGTGCATCTGGAACTCGAAATCACGGCCCTTGGCTTTTACTAACTGCCTACCCAATATAACCCGCCACCTACGTCATCTAAGGCGGTTCCAAGGGTCTCAACGCAGACGCTAAGCGCGCCCGCGTAACTGCCGTTGGCTTTGGGGGAGAGAGCAGAGACATCGGAGGCTACACGACGGAGCACTGGATGAGCCACGGTGATGCCGATGAGAGCCAGAGCGGCAGGGCTTTGTTTGATGACATGGGCATAAGGAGAGATGGAGGAGTAGCAGAGGTCGGAGTTGTCGGTGGTGTTGCAAGCTGACGGGATGAAATCGGTGACCATGGGAGGAGGGGCGGCGGCGGCAAATGCTGGAGGGAAGGAAGAATGTGACGGCGAAGAGGAGGAGGGAGAGGAGCTGAGGGCTTAGGGTTCTCATGGCGTCTTGCTTCGGTTGATGGACTGGAACAGCCCGAGTTTATATAGGATTTAAATTTCGTTTTGAATTCGCCCACAAAGCAGAAGAAGTGGACTAGGAAAAAGAACCGCAAATTCAAAGTCAAAACAAATAACGGGTTTGGATTGGCAGGGAAAAAAGATTATTATCTGAGAATGTCGGTTTCACTATGCATTAATGTTAGATGTTCCTTGCACTTTATTTGCCACTAGAGCTACAAGTGGTTCAGATGGATGGTTCCTAATTCCGTTTTATTAATTGGGTCTTACTCCGGTCAACGGAATCCATCCTCTTACTGCAGAATCCCAGTGATGAGCACCCATAAGAATAAGAAATATAAAATATCATGTATATTTTAATAAATAGGCATGGAAGTAGATAAATTGACTAATAAAATATAGGGTAACAAAAACTTTAAATAAGTATTTTTTCCCTTTTACTCATTTTGAGTTTTTGACCCTTTTTGTTGCTTTCGTAAAAATTGGATATTGTACTGACCATATTCTCTAAGTATCCAATCATGCGTGTACTCTCGCTACACGAACTCAGCTAGCTGTCAAGGTCATTGTAGTGGCAAGGCTCTTTCTCATATATATATATATATATATATATATTCTTTTACATTTCATAGGAGAGGACTTGTTCTCATGACCCGACTCGTATCTCTTGCTCTTATTATAAAGGTTTTTCATGGGGTTAAGGCTTATCTTCCTTTGAAATGCTGGAGAATAATTTCCTTCATAAATCTCCTATGGACGTGGAGAAAATTTCTTGAGAAACCTACTTGTTATACCTTAGTTGATGCAAACTATTATTTTTTGCGTTAATTAAGTTGGAATATCTACCTTAATGAAAGGGGTGGCGTACAAATAATAATTAAGTTGGAATTAAGCATTTTCTGCATTGATTCGGAAAGAAATTTATACGTCTATATTACAACTAACCGCTTCTGTTGTGGTTCAAAACTAATAATATAAATGACAAAAAATAATATATAAAAGATTCACATATTTTAATTTTATTAAAAACAATCACCTTATTTATATAAGGTCAAATATATATTCCCTTCAACAAATATTTTAAGTTATTCTTAACTAAATTATACTCTCCAATAAGTTAGTCAATTATCTTTAAAAATAGGCACTCTTTCCAAGTTTATCCCTTTTTAACAAGGTATCTCAATTAAAAAATTTATTAATTGCATCTCCTAATTAAAGATATTTTTGGAAAAGCATATTTAATTATAACTTGAAAGAAAAAAAGTTCTATAATTTTGAACGTCTTATATGAAAAAATACCTTATATTTTTTAATGAAAGAGGTAAGTTTTTTTATTTTAATTTGTGGCACTAATGATCAAATCCCAACCGTAGAAATTGGTAATTAAATTCCATGGCATTCGTCAACCAAATAATATATTTTGTTACATTATTTGATCATGAATTTAGTACTCTGATATTGAAATTATTGATTCCTTATTCAGTGTTGTTGCAATTGTAACACCTTAAATAAATTTAGTGTAAACTATGCTTTAGTCTTTTAATTTATACAAAATTTTATTTTAATTTCTTAATTTTATAAATTATAGTCTTTTAATCCTGATACGTTAGTTTCATCACAAAAAGTTTTTATATTGAATTTTTAAATATTGAAAAAATATTTTTAAATGTTGACATATTAAGTTTAAATTTTTTTAAATAATAATAACTGACACCAAAATAACAACTTGAAACTCATTATGTTAGGATTAAAGGATTAAAAAGATATTTTATAAAATTAAGAAATCAAACTAAAATCTTATATAAAATTAGGAGACAAAACATATATTTAAACGATAAATTTACTTGTTATTTAAACTGTTAATGAGAATGGTCGTTATCTGAACTGAAATGGCTATTTCATCATGTACTCCAACATATGTGGATGTATGCATATGTATATAGGCTTGTTTGGAAGTCTATTTTGGAAATAATTTAAGAACTGTTGAGACTATTTTTATTTTCTTGCTTTGAGAAATAGTGTTTTGTAGAACATATTTTGAGAATAAAAAATAATAAAAATGAGTGTTTTTCTCATTTTTTTTTATTATTCAGAACAATAATTCCAAAATATTTAAAAGTTATTTTTAATTTTTTATTCTCCATAACAATATTTTTCTTTGTTCCCCAAAACATTTTTTAAAAACATGTTATCAAATAAATTTTTTTATTTTCTTTTTTTGAAGAACAGAAAACTATTTTCAGAACAAGTTTCAAGTCCTATATCTCTCTGTTTTTTTTTTATTTAAATGCATGAGTATGAGCATCAATCTCTCTAATTGTAAATGATCACATTTGAAACAAGATGAAACTAGCAATAAAGACAAAACATGATGTAAAGTTAAAGCATCTAAATCTAAATCGAACAAATTTAAAAGGAATTGATACGAAATTTTAAATATTTTTTAAAAATTTAAAAGTAGCATGTCTGGTCTTACACGAGTTCACCTCTTTCAGAGTAATTCCAGTCACATTTAATTTTCTGTCGTGGTTGTGTTCAGTCAGAAAATACAAGTCTCGAAACAACAATCTCCAATGAAAGTCAATAGACGAAGATTTCAGGAATTCATAACCGAACATCTCATCATGATGGTCCCTTGTTAAGCGTAATTAGTCACCAGCGACAAAGCGATGCCGGTGAACTTAGTCGCGTAAGTCACGAGATCCCCTGCTTTCTTATTCACCGGACCTTCCGGTTCATCTTCGAACTCGTCCATACACGTCCACTCGTTCGTCAATGCCGCCGACAACTCCGTATTCACGGCGTGTATCATGAACTCTAAACCCCAGCCTTTGCCGGCAGCTAAATGCCGCAGCCACTTAGCGAGTCACCTATTTGATATATGGCTGTCCCTAGGGTCTCCACGCAGACGCTAAGCACGCTCGCTTTACTGCCGTTGGCTTTGCAGGGGAGAGCGGAGACATCGGAAGCTACAGGAGGACCGTAGGTCGAGCACAGTTATGCCGCCGAGAGCTAGAGCGGCAGGGCTTTGCTTGATGACATTGGCGTAACCGCATAAGGAGAGATGGGAGGAGTAGCAGACGTCAGCGCCGTCGGTAATGGTGCAAACTGACCGGATGAAATCGGTGGTGGTGGGAGGAGCGGTGGCGGCCGATAATGGAGGGAGAAGGAAGAATGTGACCGCCAGGAGGAGGAGGGAGAGAAGACGATGGCTTCCGGTCTCATGGCGGCTTGCTTTTTGGTATTGATGGAATCCAACAGCCTGGGTTTCAGTAGGATTTATTGCATTACAATAATACCTTTGTTTTGAATTCGGCCACAAATTACAGAAGAAGTATGTTTGGAAAAAGAACCACAAATTCAAAACAAATAACGGTTTCACTATATGCATTAATAATCTCGGACGTTGCTTGACTCCGCAGTCAGCATCTATGTTTGTAGGTGTATGCTTTTGTCCTTTGGTTCAACTATACACTTTATTTGCCATTAAAGGACATTATGGGGTTCAGTTTTTATGGGTGGTTCTAATTTTGTTTTATTCTGTCTTAATTCAGCACTTGATCATTTGACGGAGTTGAAACTGAGAAAAGCTCAACTCAGTGGCATCATTTCTAGTGAGTTGCAGAATTTGTCCATTCTTCAAACTCTTGACCTTGGAGGTAATTATAATATGATTTCGAGTAGCCTTGAGTGGGTTTCTAACCTTTATTCTTTGAGATATCTCGATTTGGCACAAGTTAATCTAAATCGAGCAACTAATTGGCGATCATTGATAACCAAAATCCCTTCTTTGATAGAGTTTCACTTAAATGACAGTCATCAACTTCCCGACGTCAATCCCGAACCCACCACATGAACTCTTCCACTCATCTGGGAGTCCTCAACCTCACGAAATCGTTTGAGTTCCTTTACTTCTCTTGAGTGTTTAAATTGAGCAAAGTCTAGGGGTGAGAAAAAGATTTTATTATCCAGGTCAAAGTATCACTTTATTCTATTCAGTACTTTGTAATTTATTTAGTTAATTTCCTATGCATACAAATGTGCGAGAGAAAAAATCTAATCAAATATTGTTGCTATTTATATATTATTATTACGTTATAATCCATTTTTCTGGCCAAATTTATATAATATGTGTATGATATAAAATCAAAATTTAACAAATGATGCTAGTTCATGTGGGGGAGCTGCAAGACTGCCAAATGACTCTTGGCTGCTTGGGTTTTTCTGTAAGCTACAGCCTTGTCCACCATTGCTGAGGTTTTGGGAATTGCAAAAGCAATGGAAATAAGCTGGCAGACAGGCCTGCGCAACAGTGAAATCTTATCTGATTGTGTGGAAGCCATGAACCTTCTCACAAGGGAATTGCCTCAACCTCACCCTTTCCGGGACATTGTTCAATAATCAATATACTATTGACCTTCTCAACAAGCAGTGGAATGTATCTGTCAAAACTTACATCTTTGGAGAAGATAATTCTGTTGCTGATCTTTTAGCCAAATATGGCCACTTTATGCCGCTTGACTTTGGGGTCCTTGATCGGTATCCGCCTTTTCTGCAAAGGGTTGAACATGATGAAGGATAGCTTTGTTTTTCCTGTTTTGGTTTTGCTGGATTTAGTTTTCCTTGTATCCGTACTTTTTTTTTTTAAATTAATTCATGGTTCAGTTTATGTTCAAAAATAAAAGTCATGCGAAATGTTCTCTGCATTTAATGTTCGCATGACTCTCGTTTAACAATGGAACGGCCTGCAAATCTTTGTTATGGCAGGTGTATCTAATTCGCATGCTGGGGTTTCGAAAAAGAGAAGATATCGCGTTCATCACCAAAAGAAAGAAAAAATCAGGGCAAGTCTTTCCTTCTCTTTTGCTTTTCTAGCGACAGTTGACTACAAGTCAAATCTTGTAATAATCATGACTCCAATTAATAATTGTGATGGACTCAGATCAGATAGATCATCGAATACCTATGAAAATTTGGTGTCTATAAATGACCTGGGGTTTCACATCATTTTAGTTACAACTAGGTATATCGTTGAGTGGGTTATTGTCTGAGTTCACACAATTTATATTATTGGAAACTCTAGATTTGTCAAACAATGAGTTTGGTGGCACTCTTCCACGAACTCTTGGTCAACTTTCCAGTCTCAACGAACTGACACTTTCTTCAAATGACTGAGCGAAGTGATCAATGAAGCACATCTATCATCTCTATCAAATTTGAGAGTTTTGGTTGTCGCCGACAATTCCATTTCTTTCAACTTAATTCAGTTCAAATTGGCTGCCATCTTTTCAATTGTACAGGTTATCCGCATCATCATGCAACTTGGGTCCAAACTTCCCACGGTGGCTCAGAAATCAAAAGAGGCTTGAGTAGTTGGATATTTCTAGTGGTGGAATTTTTGATTCCATTCCTGAATGTTTTGGGGCTTATCTCCAAGTTTGAAACACTTGGATCTTTGCCATAACAAAATGCATGGCAACTTAACAAACCTCACAACACAAAAAGAATTGCATTTTCTTAACATGTTTAATAATTCGTGGTCAAGAAGACTTCCCGATTGTTGGAAGCATTTTTAAGACTTGGAGGTTTTGAGTTTGGGCAAGAATAATTTGTTAGGTAGAATACCCAACTCGGTTGGTTCTTTGAAAAACAGTAAGGTTATCTTGTCAAATGGCAACAACTTCTACGGTGAAATGCCATCTTTCACGCGTTCTCCCAAGTTGGAGGTCATTAATCTTGGGTACAACTGATAGAGAAAAAAATACTAAAAAAAACAAATACTAAAGAAAACACTTTTGTATTAAGCCTTCGTTACTGCTTACAAAAACTTGATATATCTTACACAAGATGTTGCTTTAGTTATAGAGCTGCAAATGAAATTAAAACCACACAATAAATTAGTGGCCAAACTTACACTATAATTAAACACCACTAATTTAATTAATTAAAAATTTTCCAACCACATATCATTTTGTGGATAACCCACATTCATTTCTCTCCACAACTTTATATAATGGCATATGTAGATTTCCATTAGCCATACGTGTCTTCTCCATTTCCATTTAATTAATTTATTAAGTTTAATTATTCAACAACAACAACTTGAGTAGAAATTTACATGAATGCATATAAGCTACAAGAGCACACCTGCGAGTTTATGCAATCTAGAACAACTTCAAGTTTTGTATCTTGCTCAGAATGAGATTATAGGAATAATATCTCATTGCCTCGATTCTATGGTTGCCATGCAATTCTCAAGTGGCATTTTTCCAGACTATTTTTATTCAAATATTGGGCCTAGAGATCGCATTTTCCTCAACAGTGTAGGAAGTGAGGTTATAATCTTGAATGGCTATGTTGCATTAATACCAGCGATTGATCTTTCTAGTAGTCACTTACAAGGATAGATCCCTGATAGCATGACAAAACTTTCAGGATTGTATTCCTTAAATCTTTCAAGCAATAATCTCACAGGATTCATTCGCAATAACATGGTTCAGCTACCAAGTTTGGAGTCACTTGATTTATCAAGTAGTTCCCTTTCTGGTGGAATTCCAGCTAGCTTCTCGAGTTTGTATTCTCTCTCTAACTTGAATCGGTCCTTCAACAGTTTATCAGGAGAAATTCCACCCAGCGCCCAATTGCAGTCCTTTGATTCTTCCAGTTATACAGGAAACCAAGGATTTTGTGTGGCACACCTCTCATTCAAGAATGTTCGAGAGAAGCAACAAGTTTTGATCATTCAAATCCTAATCAATTGATAAACCTGGGATTTTACATCAGCATGTTTTTTTGGATTCACCATTGGATTTTGGGGAGCCTGTCGAACTTTGATCCTCAAAAATTCATGGAGACGAGCCTACTTTAAATTCTTCAGCAACATGAATGATTGGATTTATGTCCAAGCATTCCTCTTCGCGCCAAAATTGAAGCGAAGATTTCAGCATGAAGAGGTAATGAAACTTCCATCACAAACTCCATATGACTCCTGATCAGTAGTACAATATATTATAACATAAAAAAATATAATTTTTTATCTCTATAATTTTATCAAAATTTATTTTTAATCTTTATAATTTTTTTAATATTTTTAATCCCTATAATTTTAAAAAGATTAAATGACGTTTGATTTTCAGGTTTCTATAATTTCAGTTTTTTTAATATTTTTAATCCTTAAAAGACTGAAAGCATTGAAAAAAATTATAAGAATTAAAAATAAAATTCAATAAAATTATATAAATTAAACATTATATTTTTCCTAAAATATATGACCCCGACATTGGTGACATCAAGTTGTGACTATTCCCAAAAATGTTTTACACAGTTGAATGAATATTAGATGCGTAAGTAATATGGAGTATTTTTTTTCCCCCCTTCCTTGTCGTCTTTATGTTTAATTTTTGAATATTTAGATACTTTAAGGAGCAAATCGCTGAAATTGCTAACCTAGCGGCTACCACTAGGGCGGCTGGGACCTGTGCTCATGTTTCCTGATTGATTCAATGCTAAAATAATGCATTTCCATATATTTCTTATTCTTTTTTTTTTTTGGAGAGTGTTTATTCTTCTTATTATTATAGTGTTATCCCTCTTCTTTTCTTTTTTCGTTGCTGTAAATTTGTTTCGGGCCCGAATGTTTCAAACTAAACTTTATGAGCTATGAGAGATAACAGATAATTGAGCCGATGCATGCTGTTTTAGTTAGGATTTTATTTTATGTGTACCAGATCTGCATAATTACTATTTAATATAATTCGTATCCCGCTTTTTAAAAAATTAATGAGGGCATGAACATAATTTCTTACATTAAATTTGTTTATGTTGGTCATTTAAATTCTACATGTTTGTAGTATCTCATTCAAGAGTTTCAGCTTTCTAGCCCGAAATTCATGGTTTGATTTATTCGTTTGTTCAGTTTAAAAAGGAAGTGCAATGTGTTGACCAATGTTATAGCCGCAAAAAAAACAAAAAACAAAAAAAGAGTTGAACCGATAAGGCAATAACAACACATCTGATATTAATTGGGAGAATGACATTAAGGGTCTTAAAAAATATACTTTATTGCAATTTAGATCTAAATGAATTTAATATTACTCTACAGGCCTTGAGACCTTTATTGCCAATTTTTTGAGGCTAAAAGTACGATTTTACCCTCTGTTTGATTTGAATTCAAAAAACCTGCGTGAAAAACTGGAAGTAATGGATTGTATCTCTTCTTTCTCATTTCTTCAGTTGTCACACCGTCATTGTTGACCATCGACAGCGTGGACGAGTGTAAAAGCCTTGGCTGTTAATACTTCAACCACAGATCATGATTTTTCATCTCTTTCCTTGCATTGAATTGCTATTGATTGCTGTTGATCGCTGCTGAAATTCAAGCCCTTGCTACCGTTGGAGGAGGACTGTGCTAGTCAGAATCTTCCTCTCCATTCATTCTTCTTCCTTCTTCCTCCCCTATTGTGCATTCTCGTCAGTTCTCTCCCTCATTTTCCCTTACTTCGCATATCACCAGAAAAGAATGCTAACACTTAGTTTTCCCTCTTTCAACTTATGCTTTATGCTAATAGACAATAAATCTTTACTTTGTATTAGCCTACAGTAGTTTGCATCATTCTAGTTTTTGGAAGTTGACATGCTTTATCGATGAGATTGTACTCTTTAGTTTTAGTCAAACATCATATCCAGATATGTTTTATCTATGCATAATGAACGTGAAACCACACGGCTCCGCAAGCTTTAATTCAAAGGTGGTTTTGGCTAAGGAAAGATATTTTGGATGCTCTTGTTTAAAATCTTGCTAGCCTTATTTATTGTCCATATCATTATTTTCATGCTTGCTGCGGCAATTTAGCTAAACATAATATTGTTGTAGGTTTTGTGCATTTGTCATGAAAAAATAGGACTATTTAGCACTTAGTCATAAAGCTCTAATATGCTCTTTGTTTTGAACTTGAAACCCAAAACCTGTGATTATTCAAAACAATATGACTTTCAATTGAGAATATATGAACCTTGTGTTGTGCATAATGGATATTGTGTTATATATTGTTTGTCTAAGTTGAGCTTTTTGTTAAGCCTAGCTTAATGATAAACTAAAATTGTATGGGCTTTCAATTGAGAATATATAAACCTTATGTTGTGTATAGTGGATATTATGTTGTACATTGTTTGCCTAAATTGAACATTTTGTTAAGTCTAGCCTACTGATAAACTAGAATCGTATGAACTTTTAGTTGAGAGTATATGAATTTTATGTTGTGCATAGTGAATTTTGTATTGTACATTGTTTGCCTAACTTGAGCATTTTGTTAATTCTAGTCTACTGATAAACTAGAATCATATGAATTTTTAGTTGAAAATATATAAACCTTGTATTGTGTATAGTAGATATTGTGTTATAGATTGTTTGCCTACTTGTGTATTTTGTTAAGCCTAGCCTACTGATGATAAAATAGAATTGTATGAACTTTTAGTTGAGAATATATAAACCTTGTATTGTGCACAATGAATGTTGTATTATACATTATTTGTCTATTTGTGCATTTTGTTAAGCCTAACCTACTACTAATAAAATATAATTGTATGGACTTTTAGTTGAGAATATATGAATCTTATATTATGTGTAGTGGATATTTTATTATACATTGTTTGCTTATTTATGCATTTTGTTAAGCTTAGACTACTAATAATGCAGAATCGTATGGACTTTTAGTTAAGAATATATGAATTTTATGTTATACATAGTGGATATTGTGTTATACATTGTTTGCTTGCTTGTACATTTTGTTGAGTCTAGCCAACTGATAAAGTAAAATTGTATGGACTTTTAGTTGAAAATAAATGAACCTTATATTGTGCATAGTAGATATTGTGTTATGTATTGTTTGTCTATTCGTGCATTTTGTTAAGTCTAGCTTACTGATGAAGTAGAATCGTATGGACTTTTAGTTAAAAATATATGAATATTATGTTGTGCATTGTGGATATTGTATTATGCGTTATTTGCTTACTTTTGCATTTTTTTAAACCTAGCATACTGACAAAGTAGAATCATATGGACTTTTAGTTGAGAATAAATAAATATTATATTATGCATAGTAGATATTGTGTTATGCATTATTTGCCTAACTTCAGTATTTTGTTAAGCCTACAATAATGATAAATTAAAATTACATGGACTTTCATGTGAGAATATATCACAAACTTTCTTTTCTTGCAATCGTCTTTAACTAGCTGTCCTCCTTGGAGGCCACGAACAAGGAGGATAGAGTTTTTCAAGATAAAAAAAATTTATCATTGTTCAAGATGTGAGAAGGCTAGACACAATCGCAAGACATGCAAGAATCTTAAACTAACATGAGAAGTAGTTATATTGTACATCTTTGGTATATATAGGCAACTATAATTATATACATGAAAGTATTCTTAAGTAATATTTTTTGGGTAATTGAAAATCATAGATATTTTTTGTTTATATATAAAGAAACAACTGTTAGATATTTTGGATATAGAGGCTAACTTTTTGTGTATATCAGACTTGAAATATTATGTCAAATTTCATGTGGGTACTTGTTTTAGTACCTAGACTAATACCAACATGAAATTATTCATATTTAATATAATTGTCCTTCTTAATATTAGAAATGCATGAACTTTCTATTGAGCATGCGTAAACATCGTCTTGTGTATAATGGATGTTGTGTTGTACATGGTCTGCCTAACGTCATTTTATTATAGCCTAGGCTAGTGAAATACTGGAAATGCATTGATTTTTTATTGAACACACATGGACATCGTCTTGTGTATAGTGAATGCTGTGTCGTGTATGGTTTGCCTTGTCATTTTTGTTAAAATCAATGCTAGTAAAATACTTGAAATGCATGGACTTTTTGTTGAGCATGCGTAGATATCGTCTTGTAGATAGTAGATGTTGTGTTGTCCATAGTCTATTTCATTGTTTCAAGGGTTCACGCAGGTTCTGAATTTAAATCAAGCAAAGGGCAAAGTCATACTTTTGGTTTTAAGAAAATTGGCAATAAGGGCCCCAAGGCCTACAGAGCAATATCAGATTTATTTAAATCTAAATTATAATAAAGTTTGTTTTTAAGACCTTTAGTGCCATTCTCCCTATTTAATTCTCCCAGTAAAATGAGTAAAAATATGGTGTCATGCCAGCTGGCAGGGACCAGAATGCTGTAATTGATTTTTTCTGTTTAGATTATCTTTAAAAATACATTCAAATTATATTTAAAATATATTTTTATCAGATTCAATAAATAATTAGATCTTCTAAATTGACTTTTGTCAAATATAAACTTATAAAGTTATAATATTGCGGTAATTAAAGAGGATACCTCTAATTAAACTTCACAATACATAAATGACTAAATCCCATGTACATAGTGCTAATCGTTTGAATTATTTTATTTACAAGACCAAGCACGAGAATGCAGCATCCTAATATGAGTCCAGAAAAACTGCTGAAAACCTCCGTATTTCTTGTCGGGCAAGCTTATTATAGTCCAAAATGGATTATGTTGTGTTAAAATAAACAGTTTTTTTTTTCAATATATAAGGGATAAAAAATGACAAAAATTTAATTAGGGACCATGTAGGTATAAAAACAAGCACCCAATGCGATGCTTTCTCCTAATTCTGGGCCGACGTTCAATATCGCTAAGTCAATGAACTGTTTCATGCGGTGGGCCGATGGCCTCCAAACACGACCAAAACGCGGCCATTCAACGGAAGGGTTTCGTGCGCGAAAAATCCATTCGCAGTATTGAAGTCTGGCCTCTTTTTTATGTAGTTTAAAAATTTTATAAAAAAATTATTTCATAAAGATTTTATGAAAAATTGAGATTATTTTATATTTGATTATAATAATAAAAAAAATTATATATTTAAATTTTAAAATATATTTCTTAATTTTTGTTTTATAATTTAAAATTTTATGATATTTTCATATATCTTACATTTTTAAAATATTCTCTCATTTATCAGATGAAATTATTTTAAAATATATTTAAAGTAGTTTATTAAAATAATTAAAAATTTAATTTTTTTTAAAAAATTGATTATTTTAAAAGTTTAAAACAAATGTTATGAAAATTTATAAAATAATTTTTTTGAAAATTAAGAAATTTTTTAATAAACTGAAACAAACATTAGTAAAATTTTGGAAGATGTCTTTTTGTTTCGACATGATAGTTGATAATGCTGACTCAAGCGTGGATAGATTTACTGCAGGTTTGGATTGACAAAAAAAATCAATTATTGAGGCTAAATAATTGATTTTCAGAAAAATTATCCAAGCAACCAATTAATTTGATGATTGATTATTGAGCCAAGATTACATTTTAAAATAAACTCTAAGAAGTTTCTTATAAATTCAATTTTACTATTAAATAATATATTTTATTCTTAAATAAAGTTTAACAAATTTAATAATATTAAATACAGTTTTATTAATAATTTAATTTTAAAAAGTGATATTTTTATAATAATTTATATAATTAAAATTAATTTTAATATTAAATATATTGTGTTGTAACATAATTAATTAAAATTAAAATTAAAATTAATCATGTTAATCAATTATTTTTATAATTAATTATTGCCCAATTAAAATCCAAGTGAGTCCTTAGTGTCACTTCATCATGATTATGGGTATGTTTGGTTATCTTTCAACTGAGAAAACCTCACGAAATCTTGTTTGGATTAACAAAAAAATTGAACGAGCATTTATGGAGAACGAGATGAGGTAGCTTTTTTATCGAGCGATCACAGAAAATGCGCCTTCACTTTCAATCATCTTATCTTCTCTCTCTTCGTTGCTTTTCATCCCCTTTTCTTACTATCATTTTTTAACTTTTATCCAATATTTGGCACGTGTCTCTTTTTTCTCACCACAATAATTTTGCCCTTCATACCCTTGTGACATGTCACATGCATTTTCTCATTTTTTTTTACAATTAATTCATTAAATGAGACAATTTTCAAATGATAAAAAATGTACATTGAAACATAATAAGTACCTGTTTTGATTTCAATTAAATATAATAAATTATAAAAATAATTATTTAATATAATTAATTTTAATTATAATTAATTATGTTATAACACAAATGTTTAGATATTGAAATTAATTTTAACTGTATAAATTATTATAAAAAATATTACTTTTAAAAATTAAATTATTGATAAAGTTGTATTTAATATTAATAAATTTGTTAAACTTTATTTAAGAAGTAAAACATATTATTTAATAGTAAAATTGAATCTATAAGTAACCTCCTAAAGTTTATTTTAAAACATGATTCTGGCTCAATAATCAATTATCATACAAAATTAAATTATCAATAAATTCATATATAATATTATTAAATTTATTAAATTTTATTTAATACAATTATAAATTATTGAAAAATTAATACGATAAAATGAGAACCAAAAGCAGGTATGAATAGCTTTAAAAAAAAATCAATTTTAACATGTTTAATCGATTATGGCAATTATATGCTGTTTGGCTAATTTTATTTTAAAAATCGATTAAACACCAAAAAATTCATTCTGGACGCAAAACAAACAGGCAAATACGCTGACAACGCCCGATACAAATCACATTTACTGTATCTGAATAATAAATTAAAAAAAATGGCATCATTCATAATTTAGTTTAATATAATTTTTTTAAAAAAACATAACTTTAGATTCTCATACTTTGCTTGAATTTTACTATAGGACCTTGTATTTTTTTTCATAATGTAGGTCCCTACATTTTTTTTGACTGTTCTAGATTCCTATAACATAACTCATTGAAGGACCTAAAATATTAAAAATAAAAAGTGTAGGGATTTAAAATATAAAAAAAAATAAAGACCTATAGCAAAACTTGAGTAAAGTGTAAGGATTCAAAATTATATTTTTTTATATTTTTTGACCGACAAGGTTGGAACAAAATGCTATACAAATAATTTAATATTCATGAAATAACCATAACTAAATATTTTATACTTGTAATCTACTTTTTTTTTTGAAAACTTGTTATTTTAAGTTTAATTTTTTTCTAAAAATATCATATTAGACAAAAAAATATATAGAACAAAATTCATGCTCATTTCTATAATTATACATCTCAATTAATTTTTAAATCAAATCATCCAAATAAATTTTAGTTTATCCAACTCACTTCTAACAAAAAAATATCCAAACATAAATCACGTTATAATTACAAACGTTGTTTCTAATTTCAGTTGACTAGCCTCAGTTAATTTCTAATTAAGTTACAGATTTCTTAATCCAAACACATACCTTGATGGTTAATGAAATCTGATTTCTTAAACCTTTCAGCATGACAAAACTTTCAGCATTAATTTGCTTAAACCTTTCAAGCAATACTCAACTACAATATTTGGAGTCACTTGATTTATCTTCTCTTTCTGGTGGAATTCCAGCTAGCTTCTCAAGTTTGTATTATCTTGGGGTGTTGAATTTGTCCTTCCAGTTTATCAGGAAAAATGGTTCACCAATGCCTTGCAAGATGATGTCATATAACGTGACATAAAGAAATGGCCAAACGTATAATTTAATAGACTATGTGCAAATTGACTCGACTTGTATTCTGTTTTTTTATCTTTGCAAAAAGTACCATAACTTTACAGTTGATTACAATTTACAAGTCTTTCCCTTTTTTTTCTTTCTTGTTTTTGTTTTAAAAAATCCAAAGTTGATTATAAGTCAATGTTTGTTATCATGACTCTAATTAGTAACCGTGATTGACTCGTATCAGAGGGGCAGTATCTCATGTGATATCATCCAATACCTCTGAGAATTTCGTGTCTATAAATGACCAAAAGGTTTCACTTCACCCCACAAAGCCCACCTGTTCTTCATTTTTTGATGCCCAAAACAATCCCAAAGATGCTTAACTCTAAGCTCGGCCTCTACCTCTTTTGTCTCATTGAGATTTTTTGTATCTTTTCATGTGCAGGAAATTCCAACATGAAGAGTTGCGCAGAGACAGATAAGCAAGCACTTCTCAAGTTAAAAGATGACTTTGTTGATGAAGGGGGCATTCTTTCTTCCTGGGAAAGAGAAGTTGATTGCTGCGAGTGGAAAGGAATTTCATGCAATAATTTAACTGGTCATGTCACCCACTTGAATCTCACATCTTCTGATCGTTCTACTAAATTGAAAGGTACAATCAATGCTTCACTGTGTGAGTTGCAGCGTCTAACTTTGTTGGATCTCAGTTTTAATGATTTTGAAGGACAAATGATCCCAAAGTGCATCGGTTCACTTGGTCATTTGACAGAGTTGAAACTGAGAAAAGCTAAACTCACAGGCATCATTCCTTGTGAATTGCAGAGTTTGTCCAATCTTCAAACTCTTGATCTTGGAGGTAATTATAATGTAATTTCGAATAGTCTTGAGTGGGTTTCTCACCTTTCTTCTTTAAGATATCTCGATTTGGCACAAGTTAATCTAATTCGAGCAACTGACTGGCAATCATCAATAAGCAAAATCCCTTCTTTGATAGAGCTTCACTTAAATGACAGTCAACTTCCTGAAGTCAATCCCATACCCTCTTACCACATGAACTCTTCCACTCATCTGAGAGTCCTCAATCTTGGACGAAATAATTTGAGCTCTTTGACACTATCTTGGGTGTTTAAATTGAGCAAAGTCTTCGTACATCTCGACCTCTCATCTAATTCTCTGCAGCATATTGCTCCAGATGCTTTCATAAATTGACTTCTCTTCAATATCTTGATCTTTCTTACAATAAGCTTGGGATTAACTCAATAAAATCCTTTTGTAATTCGTGCCAACTCAAACAGTTATTGCTGTCCTTCAACAACTTGTCTGGACAACTAAGTCATTGGATGCAACAATCATGTTGCTTCCAAAATGGTATAGAGGAGTTGGATCTGAGTCAAAACCCATTCGTCAGTGAACCATTTCCTAATTTTTCATCATTTTCATCTTTGGTGACACTACGCCTTAGAAATACCAGTCTCTGTGGGTCTGTTTCACAGGTGATCCCACAATCATTTGGGCCCCTGCATAGTCTTAAACATTTGGACCTAAGTCAGAACAATTTGAGTGGGTTAGCGTCAGGGTTCACGCAACTTCTATCATTGAGGACTCTAGATTTGTCCCACAATGAATTTAATGGGTTCCTTCCAAACACCCTGGGTCAACTTTCTGATCTTGATACATTGATACTTTCTTCAAATAATTTAAGTGGATTGATCAGTGAAGCACATATATCAACTCTATCAAATTTGAGAATTTTGGATGTCTCCCGGAATTTAATTTCTTTTAACTTCAGTTCAAATTGGGTGCCGTCTTTTCAACTGTATCAATTATTTGCATCATCATGTAAAATCGGTCCTAACTTTCCATTGTGGCTCAAAAATCAAAAGCGACTGGAGTTTCTATATATTTCTGACGGTGGAATTTTTTATAACATTCCTGAGTGGTTTTGGGACTTGACTCCAGGTTTGAAATACTTGGATCTTTCCAATAACAAAATCCATGGCACCGTGCCAGAGATCACTACGCGACAAGGATTACTATTTGTTGACATGTCCAATAATTCATTGTCAGGAAGACTTCCAAATCATTGGGAGTATTTTGAAGACTTGGAGTTTCTGAATTTGGCATTTAATAAATTGTGGGGTGAAATACCCAATTCAATTGGTACTTTGAATCACATTAAGTCTATCCATTTAAATGACAACAACTTCTCTGGCGAAATGCCATCTTTCATGAATTCTACCCTGTTGTTGTTCATTGATCTTGGACAGAACAATTTATGTGGAATGTCACCTGAATCGTTGGGGAATAACTTGCCTAATTTGATTGTTTTGGTTCTACGGGCAAACAAGTTACAAGGAAACATACCTACAACCATATGTAATCTAATGCATCTTCAAATCTTGGATCTTTCTCAGAATGAGATTCTAGGAATCATACCTCCTTGCCTTGACTCCTTGTTTTCCATGACAAGTGTGGTTTCGCCGGGACAGCTGATTTCTTATTCAAATGAGGATCGTGAGAGGGAAACTATTGACTACGTTTTCAAGGACAGGGCAATTCTGGTATGGAAAGGAAGTGTAATTATGCCCTCAATGCTTTTGTCGTCTTTAGCAACAATTGATCTATCTAACAATCACTTACAAGGGGAGATCCTTGATAGCATAACAAGACTTTTCAGGATTGTATTCTTTAAATCTTTCAAGCAATAGTCTCACAGGATTCATTCCCCATAACATGGGTCAGCTACAATATTTGGGGGCACTTGATTTATCAAGCAATTCTCTTTATGGTGGAATTCCAGCAAGCTTCTCGAGTTTGTGTTTTCTCTCGGTCTTGAATTTGCCCTTCAACAATTTATCAGGAGAAATTCCTCGCGGCCCCCAAATGCAGACCTTTGAGGCTTCCAGTTATATAGGAAACCAAGGACTTTGTGGCCCACCTATTAGTCAAGAATGTCCGAGAGGACCGAGAGAAGCAGCAAATTCTAATCAACTGAAAAACCTGGGATTCTACATCAGCGTGCTTTTTGGATTCACCATTGGATTTTGGGGAGTGTGTGGAACTTTGATCCTCAAAAGTTCATGGAGACGAGCCTATTTTCAATTCTTCAGTGACATGAATGATTGGATTTATGTCCAAGCATCCCTCTTCGTGCCAAGATTGAAGCGAAGATTTCAACACCAAGAGGTAATTACTTTCCATCCTAATTATTTATATTATCCTTGATAACAAGAAACCGTATGATCCCCTGATCAGTAGTATAATATATTATAATATATGACCCCTGACATTAGTTATATCAAGTTGTGAATATTCCCAAAAATGCGCCGACACAATTGAATGAATTATGTATGCGTTCATATTTTGGAGTATTAATTTTTTGTTTTGTTTTGTTTTTTGTTATCATCATTGTATTTAACTTTTGAATATTTAGGTACTTGGAGGAGCAAATCGCTAAAATTGCCTACCAACTGCAAGGGCGGCAGGACCTTTTCTCACGTGCAAACTCCTGATTGAGTGATTCGGTGCTTAAATAATGTAGGAAAAAAAAATAAATTTTTGCCTCTTATTGAATTTTACTTTTAATACCTATAGGTTTTTTTTAATTTTTAGTTCTCGTGGGAACAAAGCACTAAAAAATTGAAATTATAAAAATTTAAAAAAAAAATTCACTCTATTTTTTTGAAATTATAGAAATTGAAAAAATTATTAAAAATAAAAGCAAAACTCGATAAAATTATGGGAATAGATAATTGTACTTTCTAGTTATGTATTTTCTATTCCCTATTCGTTTCTCTTTCAATACTGTAGCAGCTTTGTTTGTTGTTGTTGTTGTTATTTCTTCCCTTTCTTTTTGAGAAAATGACAATAAAATTTATCCAAATTATTTAAATGATAATTTGATCTCTCAAAATATTATAATATCAATGAAGTCTCTAGAGACTTCTTTGTCAATAACTTTTTTAAAGAAAAGATAATTTTACCCTTATTGATAAATTGTAATTTCTTTTTCAATTTTTGTAATTTTTTGAAGAAAAGTTGTCATTCTTTAAATAAAAGTTGTGAATGAAATTTTTTATTTTAAGAATTTTTTTCAATAATAAAAATTACATTTGACAAATTATGATTTTTTGTTTAACTCTTGTAATTCACAGAACAAAAATTATTATTCTTTAAGCAAAAGTTATAATTATTGGATCTCTTTTTCACTAATAGAATTTACACTTGATAAGTTGTGATTTCTTATTCAACTCTTGTGATTTATAGAACAAAAGTTGTGATTCCTTAAACAAAAGTTATGATAGGTTTGTTATTTTCATAAGGGTAAAATGAAAAAGTTATTAACAAAAAGGTCCATAAAAACTTCATTAATATTATGATTTTAAGGAATTAAATTATCATTTACATAATTTGAAAGGATTTTATTATCATTTGTCCTTTTTTTTACAAGCTAAAACTTATGAGAGGATAAATAATTGAGTCATGGCACGCTGGTTTGTTTTTAGCATGGATTTTAATATATTGGTCACTATTACCTATTAAAATAACATTATGGATGCTCTTGCTCTTTTCTCACTTTAAGTTTTTAGATGCTCTTTGCCAACAATTTTGTAGATATTTTTACTTTTTTTTTAATCCACATAGCAACTATTGACATGCGTGACAAGTTCGGTTAGTATTTAACAGTAGAAACTAACGAACGTTATGATAAGTTAATGGTTTGCTCACTTTTATACCAATTTTGAAAATGTTATGGTGTTTTGCCCTTTTTTTATTTTAGATTACTGGATGTTTCTAGCTGATCACTGGTGGATATTTTTGCTCCTTTACTCTTTTTTAAATATTATTGAGGGTTTGAAATTTAAAATTAAATTAAATTAAATTAAATCTTAGTACTACTCATGTCTGTGGAACTTACCATAAGATTTTACATCAGCGTGCCGTTTGGATTTACCATAGAATTTCGGAGAGTCTGTGGAACTTTGATCCTCAAAAGTTCATGATGACAAGCCTATTTTCAATTCTTCAGTGACATGAATGATTGGATTTATGTCCACACATTCCTCTTCGTGCAAGATTAAAGCGAAGATTTCAACACCAAGAGGTAATTAAACTTCCATCATAAACTCTACATGACCCCTGATCAGTAGTGCAATACATTATAATATATGACCCCGGACATTGGTGATATCAAGTTGTATAGAATATTTTTTATTTATAGAATATTTTTTGAATAAAATTTCTCCAATAATTATATATAAGCTTTGAGAAAATAAGCCTTATCATTCACCCAAAAAAAAGTACTCCCTTTAAAAAAATATAAGGTATTATAATCGAATCTCATCCCCAATAAAATAGTTACCTACTTTTAAACTAACCTATCTTTCTATATTTACTCCTATTAAACACTCTATAATAAATATAAAGTCTTATCACTAGATACTTTTAAAAAAATCAATGATTGCACCTCAAAAAATTAAAAATGTTTTACATTTTTAATACCCAATTCTTTAAAAAATACCTTACATTTTTAAACAGAAAGAGTATAACATAAAAATGAAAAATACCTTAAAAAACAAGTAACTTGTAAAATTTAGATCATATATGTGTAAATTCTTAAGAATTAGGTCATATATGTTTAACTATTATTTAGAGGTTTTCACATTTTATTATATCCCTAAATTTAATTATCCTTATAACTTACCTGAACTATATTCATAAAAAATACAAATATCCTTTTTTTATATACTTTTACACTGTTAAACAATCATAGTAAAATTTTAAAAGGTATTATTTTTAGAAAATCCTGATTTTTTCTTAAAAAATCATAAAAAAATAGGACCTAATAATGTCCTAATTATTAAAAATCTTAAACATACACAAGAAATTTTACAAATTACGTGCCTTTTTTAAAGTTGTTCATATTTTTATCTCATATATATTTTGTGTGAATGATAAGGCTTATTTTCTCAAAGCTTGTATATAACTATTTAAATAAAAAATAAAATAAACATGTATGCATATTTATTTATGTCTTATCAATTGTAATCTCAAATTTAAAAATATAGATAATTTTTATCAAGATGTTTATAATTATTTAGAAAGTATTTAGTTAAAATTTAAAATTTATATACTGCAAATATGTAATTTTATCTAAATAATTTATATTACATTTGTATTATATATAATTATGTATGGGGGAAAGGGGAGCAGGAATTGTTTGCAAAGGGGTTGGGAGCCGATATACAGACGGTGGTGTGTGTAAGAAGAGATAGAGTGACAGGTATACTTTTTATCATCTGACATCAATATAAAAGTTGGTCTCATAGATATTAAGGTCTTGTTTGGTAGAAAAGATTGGGAGCGTGGGATTGGTATTAGATTAAATAATCTCACCTTTTTATGTTTGATATGAGGGAGTGAGAAATTTAATCTAATCCCAATCCCACCTAGATGAAATTACCCATACCACTACCCCATAGTATTGAAAAATTAATCTTGAATTTAATTATTTTCAAACCAAATTATCCTCACCTCTCACTCTCGTCTCTCTCCCTCAGTCCTTACTCACTTTAATGCAATTTCAACCAAACAATGTTGACATCGATGCCCTTCTCATCCACCAACGCTAATGCATTCCTCTATCACTTCAACACCATCCTCCACCAGTGCCACCACCAAATCTGAAGGGAGAAGGAGATTGAAGATAAGAGAAGAAGGAGAATGGCCAACGACCCAAGCCTCTCCTCCGCTGGTGGCGACCTTGGTGAGATTCATCTAGCAGATGAAGTCATTGCACTTGCCCTTGAAGTGCGACGAGTTCGAACACGTCCTGGACTTGGTGGTCATGGCTGCATCAATGAGGCAAGTAAAAGGAGAACCTGGCTTTGTTCTTGTGAGGGAGAGACGAGAGACTAGTTGCGCACGAAGAAGAACAGAAATCTGTCATCAACGAGAACAGCAAAAAGCTTAGGAATTAATATAAAGAGGACACACACGAAGAACATCTCAAATCCTTCAGAACCAGCAACTTCTTCGAAAGGCTTCTAATCAATTTTTTTTTAATTTTAGGGGTATTACAGTCTTTCATAATTTATATATAATTATAAAATAAAATAAAAAAAAGTATCCTCACAAGTATTACTTCATATCAAACATGATTTTAAAACCTCATTCCCACTCCTAATCCTAGTTTCAATCCCACTCCTACTTCCAATCCCAATCCCTCTAAATTGAGACCTACATACCAGACAGAACCTAAGTTTTATATAAGCCTAACACAGAGAAATTTAGAACTTGGTGTTCATCAAACTAAGTTTTAATTTGTAGTATTATGGTAAATATTTCTACAGTATAGTATCTTGGTAAATAATTTTTTCAACAGTATTATGGTAAATTATCTAGGTTAAAAAACCTTATTATAGTCCAAAATGGATTATATTCTGTTAAAATAAACTGATTTTTTTTTTCAATATATAAGCGATAAAATATAACAAAAATTTTGTTACGGACCACGTAGGTTAAAAAATGAGCACCCAATGCGATGCTTTCACCCAATTCTGGGCCGACGTAAATATTGCCAAGTGAATGAACTGTCTCATGCGGTGGGCCAATGGCCTCCAAACACGACCAAAATGCGTCAGTCAACAGAAAGGTTTTGCCGTTTCGTGAACGAAAAATCCATTCGCAGTATTGAAGTCTGGCCTGTTAAAGTGCCTCACATGGGGGAGATAATCAGGGTCTTTTTTATATAGTCTAAAAATTTTATAAAAAACTATTTCATAAAGATTTTATGAAAAATTTATATTATTTTATATTTGATTATAATAATAAAAAATTTAATTATTTTTAAATTTATATTATCTTCCTTAATTTTTTTATATAAATAATTTATTTTTAATTATTTTAAAATTTTATGATATTTTCATATATCTTATATTTTTAAAATATTCTCCTTCATCTATTACGTAAAATTATTTTAAAATATATCTAAAGAAGCTTATTAAATAATTAAAAATTATATTTTAATATTTTAATTATTTTAAATGTTTAAACAAACATTACAAAAATTTATAAAACAATTTTTTTTCCAAAAATTAAGTAATTTTTTAATAAACTGAAACAAACATTAGTAAAATTTTGGAAAGTGTCTTTTTATTTCGTCATGATAACTGATAATGCTGACTGGAGCGTGGACAGATTTAGAGCCACTTTATCACGATTACGTCTTTGAAACCTCTGCTCTGATCTTTAATGACTTTTTTTTTTAAAACTTTTGCATCTGACATCCTAAAATATTCAGGTATGTTCGGTTTATTATCTGCTCAATTCACTCTAAATTAATCTGAACTTCTATTTAAGTAGGACCCTCTTTTAGAAAGTTTTGTGGTTGTCACTAACAAAACATGCTTGCCATGCTCAGATATTTTGCTGCTACTCTGAGACTTGAATATAAGACTCTGAACTGTTCAAGTTTCTAACTACTTGGACAAGCGACTGCTGGCTATCTTTAATGATATTGACACCAACATTCGCGCGATAATGTTTGCATGTGAGGCAGCTCCCCCACCATCATCCCCACTCAATTTGTTCTTTTTATGTTCTGAGAGGACCTGTATCGATCTATCTGGTTAATTCTGAATGAATTTTTAATATCCGCAGCCAATATTTTATATACTCAATTAGAACTAGAAATTACTATCCATTCAAATTTCTTAACCAAAATATCCCAATTCAATAATTTTGTACTCTTAATAGTCACTACTCTCGATCTCAATGCTACTAAATCACAGTCTGAATATAATTAATATAATTCTTCATTGAGGGGATCCAAATTCTTCTTTAAGTGAATGATCATCCATATACTCTGAATCAAAAATATTAATTATTTCCAGCCACAAATTAATTATTTGTTATATATATATATATATCCACATAAACATGCACGTGTACAAATATGGAAAGAACGAAAAAGTTCAATTTGATCCCTAGTTAAAAATATCCATTATTAAAACTAAATTAAATTATATTTTGACCAAAATAAAATTCAATTAGAAGAAAAGTAATTCAGTCTCACCCCTGAGGACAAAAAACCGTTATTGTTTTTTGACCAGCAAAAAAAAAAAAACCGTCACTGTTGACATACATTCAAATAATAGAAAGAGAGAGATTGAATTCAATTTCATCCCCCCGGGGGGGGGGGGGGGGACTCAACATGGTTGTAAGAGAAGTTCAATTTCAGGTCAATTCTGATTTTCTTATTGCTAAGAGTAAGAATGAGGGTTATAGATATGAACAAAATTAAAAAGGTGTAAATAAAACAAAATTAAAAAGGGGGATAAGATGGTGAGTCATAAATACTTCAGCTTGCAAAAAAATCAGAGCGGGCGACGGCGTGGTCACAGTCTGGCTTGCATATTACTTGTTACTATTTTGAGACTCTCTCTCTATATATATATTTAGATTGGAATTCTGTAACATGCGCAGCGATTTGCCATTGTCGGCAAATAAATTACCCTTCTTTTCTCCCTCTCTTTCTTCCGCAAGGGAGCCACACAGCCTCCAGGGTACGAACACAGCTCATTTTACTCACTCCTCTAATCTCCTTCCCTGCATTTTATTATCCTGCGCTTCCACCACTTCCGTTTCTATTATTTTCTTCAATTCACCAATCAACTGCAACGTACTCGAATTTTCCATGTTTTATTTGAGCTTCTGTTTTGCATTTTGGTTCACGATTTTCACGCGGCCCATTTTTTCTGTTTTCCGTTGTTGAGAGTATCTTTGGTTTAGGAATCTGTTGGGATTGTACTGGCGATTTTCAGACTCGTCAGTTCAGTCCGTGATTGCGATTAAATCGTTCTGCATATTATCGGAAAATTCTCGTTGTTTGTTTTCCCCATCTAACTTAATTGGGATATTATATAAGCCTAGTTTATCACTCTTTGAATCTCATATTCAGGTCTCATTGTGAAGTTCTGCTGATCGAGGCAAACGAATGGCGAAAATCCCCATTTTCTTTGTGGGGCTTCTGCTCCTTCGGTGTTGGTTCGCCTTGGCAGAGACGGAGCATGCCAAGTATAAAGATCCAAAACAGCCATTGAATGTTCGGATCAGGGATCTCATGAACAGGATGACTCTGGAAGAAAAAATAGGACAAATGACGCAGATTGATCGCAGTGTCGCTTCTTATGAGGTCATGAACAAGTATTTCATCGGTAATGTCACCGTCTCACCTCCGTTTTGTCTTCTCTCTGGTTTTGTTTTCATGGGAGATGGAGTGAGCAACAGCAACAAACGTATATGACAATTGTAAAATATTACTACTTTTGTCACCTGGAAGTTTGCCACTGTTTCACCTTGCTTGGTTCTTCCGTTTTTGTCTGGGAGGGGAAAGGAATTAGGGATAAGAACAAGTAGATACAAGAAATTGAGGTGTGATTTTTTGCAGGGAGCGTGCTAAGTGGAGGAGGAAGCGTGCCGAAGAAGAAGGCTTCAGCAGAGGATTGGATAAACATGGTGAATGAGTTTCAGAAGGGAGCTTTAGACACCAGGCTGGGAATTCCAATGATTTATGGGATTGATGCTGTTCATGGCCATAACAATGTTTACGAGGCCACCATTTTCCCTCACAACGTCGGCCTAGGAGCCACCAGGTAACTTCCCAGTCCACTATGCTAGCTGTGTATTCATGACGCTGTGACTGTTCCATTACTTAAGTTTACGGTCTTGAAAATTAGAGGGTTTAATGATAATATGCACCGAAACCAAGTGGGAGAATGGTACCACCAAAATATTTTTATAAAACAAGGGACCAGCAAAAATAAATAATGGTTGGTATCATCAAAGTTGATTCCTAGCTTGTTCTTTGGTAAAGTCGATTCCTTCTTTTGAACTCATGCTTTTAAAAAAAAAAAATTATTCTTGGGAATATATATACACTAAAAAAAACTAGGGCAGTGTCAATATATATTATATATATTAAAAAAACTAGTACAGTGTTGGGTGCATATAAATTTTAGAAAATCTGATTTTTGATAGCATAAAGGCGACATACACTTTAAGTGCAGGGAAGTTTGTCCAAACGACAAAATAAATAATGATAATAGACGTTGCGCTGCGGCGTTGTGGAAGCTTACCTAATGAATGACGGGGTGATGACGATAGTTTTTTTTTTTTGAGCAAGGGGTAATGACGATATTAAACGAGTTTTTATCAATCCAATATTTCACGGATGATTATTGATTAATTAACTGCACATGCCATGCTTTTGGCCAAAAAAAAAAAGACGACATATGTTATGTTATCATCTGCCCCCACCACCGTATCCTCATTGATAAATATTTTTTATTCCATTATGCTTGTAGTCTACCGTTTCCTTTTAAAATTACAAGATACTATTAAATAAAATTATATACATATATATATTAATAAAACTTATTAAATATACTTTATAACTTTGTTTGTATTTCAAAACAAAAATATAAATTTTTTAAAAATATTTTTTATTTAATTCTTCTTTTGTAAAAGAATATTAAAGGGAGAGAATATATGAAAAAGTATAATAAAAAAATTATTAATATAGTTTTATTTTTATTAAAATATCTTATATTTTAAAATGTCAAATCTTCTCAAAAGTATTCTATAATTTAGAACAAAGGAAATGCTGCTATTTACATATTCATTGTCTATATTTTTATATATAATATGAAATTATAAAAATACCACATTATTCATAAATAATAAATAATATGACTCATTTTATGTTTCATGTGATATATAAGGCATGCTAATCATTATTACTTTGCAAGCGTTGTTATCTCCGGGAAAAAAATAAAACCCCTTTGTTACGCTGTGTCTCATCCCATTGACGAAATGGTTACCTGTGGCCATGGCGCCTAAATTAATTCTAACACCTTCCCCTCCCTCAAAAAACAAAAGAAAAATTGCTGGTGCATTCATATAAAGGACAAGATGTTTTGCTCTACTCTAGGTTTAGTTGAATGGATGTGGGAGTTCATATCCATGCATATTAAATGGCAAAGCAAAGGAAATGTTTTAATTTGGTCTTTCCATTAGTGAGTCCTAACAGATGGGGTTATGTATCTGTACCTTGATGACGAAGTTTGTGTCTGAACAAGCAGGGACCCTGAACTTGTTAAAAAGATTGGTGCTGCAACTGCTCTTGAAGTTAGGGCCACAGGAATTCCCTATGTCTTTGCACCTTGTATTGCGGTAATTGAGTAACCTAAAATTTGTTGCTTAAAGAGAAATATGTGTGCCTATGGTGCCTTATACAACCTGTGTTTGTGCAGGTCTGTAGAGATCCAAGATGGGGTCGATGTTATGAAAGCTACGGTGAAGATCCTAAATTAGTTCAGGCTATGACTGAGCTTATTCCAGGACTGCAAGGTAACATGGCTCCTAACGAACGCAAGGGTGTTCCGTTCGTCGCTGGCAAGTAAGATTCCGTGCTTTCACATCATTATGCTATTTAGATTTTCCTATCCTTTTATTTGAGATGGTCAAGATGTGGTGAGTTGCTCTTAGTTTAAGTATAGCTGTCATGTGTGTGTTAGTTTTATATCCCTTTGAAATTACCTTTTCAACTGCTTTGGATATCAGAATCAGTATCATGAATTTGTTTTTTACTCTCTAGTGTTTGATGAAGTGGTGTTTGTTGAGACAGAAAGAATGTGGCTGCTTGTGCTAAGCATTATGTGGGTGATGGTGGAACGACAGAAGGAATCAATGAGAACAATACGGTCATAAGCAGGCATGGACTGCTTAGCCTTCACATGGCAGGCTATTATACCTCAATTATTAAGGGCGTCTCAACTGTCATGGTCTCTTACTCAAGCTGGAATGGGGTAAAGATGCATGCTAATCGTGACTTGGTCACTGGCTTTCTCAAGAACACTCTTCGTTTCAGGGTAAAGTTGCTTCCTTTTGAGCTCTGAATTCCACCACTATGGCATTCAGTGTGGTCTAACTGCTTTGTGATTTTGGACAGGGATTTGTCATTTCAGATTGGCAGGGAATTGACAGGATTACATCGCCACCTCATGCTAACTACTCGTATTCAATTCAAGCTGGAATCTCTGCTGGTATTGACATGGTAGGTATTGGATTCTATTTTGTATTCATTATGTTCTTTCTTAGTTCTCATTCGTACACTTTCTCTGGTATAATGCTGCAGATAATGGTTCCCTATAACTACACAGAATTCATAGATGGACTAACGTCACGGGTGAAGAATAAAATCATACCCATGAGCCGAATTGACGATGCTGTGAAGAGAATATTGCGGGTCAAGTTTATAATGGGCCTTTTTGAAAACCCATTGGCTGATCAAAGCCTTGTTAGCGAGCTTGGGAGTCAGGTTAGCTATTCATTTTTTCCACTTCGACAGACCAACTTACGTTGCTACATTCTTGACCTTGAACTTCATTTAGCACAATCTCTTGACACTTACAGAAGCATAGAGCATTGGCTAGAGAAGCCGTGAGAAAATCACTAGTCCTATTAAAGAACGGTGAATCTGCAGATAAGCCTTTGCTACCTCTTCCTAAAAAGACTAAAAAGATACTTGTGGCTGGAAGCCATGCAGATAATCTAGGTTATCAATGTGGTGGGTGGACCATTGAGTGGCAAGGCCTTAGTGGCAACAATCTCACCAGTGGTACAAATTGTCCTCAACAGATCTTATTCTGTTACATACCCTAGTAGTCTAGTACTGACAAGAACAATCTGATAATTTTCAGGAACCACAATTCTGTCCGCCATAAAAAGCACTGCGGACCCGAGTACCGAGGTAGTGTACAAGGAGAACCCAGATGCAGACTTCGTGAAGTCTAATGATTTTTCATATGCCATAGTAGTGGTGGGAGAGCATCCATATGCAGAAACTGCAGGGGATAGCCTGAATTTGACAATCCCTGAGCCAGGTCTAAGCACAATATATAGCGTTTGTGGAGCCGTGAAATGTGTTGTTGTTGTGATTTCTGGTCGGCCTGTTGTTATCCAACCATATCTGGAATCCATAGATGCTCTAGTTGCTGCGTGGCTTCCAGGGTCAGAAGGTCAAGGTGTGGCGGATGTGTTGTTCGGTGACTATGGTTTCCGTGGGAAGCTTCCTCGGACATGGTTCAAGACTGTTGATCAGTTGCCAATGAATGTCGGAGATGCTCATTACGACCCACTCTTCCCTTTTGGATTTGGGCTTACCACCAAACCCAACAAGGCCTCTTAGGCATTCAACTCTTAGACAGAAAAAGTGAAGGAAATGCTATTGTTGGGTTATATTTGTTGTTAATTAGCAAATTATTTTTTATCACAACTAGTAGTATTGATGTGATGCACAGGTCTTGTATTATAATTTTTATAAATAAGTGTTGATTTTATGAAAAGATATTTCCTGAAAGAATTACGTGTATATGCAATGAGACTGTAATTATCATCATGAATATTAAATATGTATATTAGAATGAAGTAAATGATAAAAATTAAATGTATACTATATAAATGGATATAATGGGAAGCAGACTAATAAAAATTCAAAATTATTTAAATTAAACTATCATTGAAAATTCTATATGTAGAGCGACCATCCTTGTCAAAAATTAAACCCTTCCTACTTTCAAACATGAGAAACAACAACATATAATTGATTGTGTGATGAGAAGAGAATGAGACAAGTACAAACCAGCATACCACATACTCTGACCTTGGCTCTTATTAACGGTCATGGCAAAAACCAACATGATGAGAAACTATCTCCTTATCATAGTAAATAGCAACATGGAATTAGATAGACATACACATATTAATATGTCATTTATATACTTTCATCCCTATATCTGGTCTAGACATTTATTTGGTTTCACTAAAATGTTTTTCAGTTCGTGTAACTATGAGACATGCACCATTACACAACGCCATAAATATATCAATGCTCCACATTAAAATAATTAGAGCATGCACTTTAAGCCTTAATTCATTATTCAAGAGGCCTATTGCTAAAGTAGAAATTAAAAAAATTGTAGAGTGCATGTCATCAAATAAATGCATGTCCCTCTCATATTTTACTATACTATCAAATATCAAATGCACAACTTCCTCAGTAGGAAGTAGGGACAATATGTATCTATTTATTTTTTCTACCGTAGTCCATGTAGGAGCTAATATAGTCGTATCTTTAAAATACGAAGAATTATATACATTATTAAGAAAATTTGGTCAATAATGGACTTCTAATGGGTTACTTGAACTTTCAAATAACAAATTCAATTAGGATCTTAATATTTATAGATCCTTCATTAACTCCAGCAGCAATCCAATTACCAATTGATAATCTAGTCGGCAAAAATCTTGAAGAACACTAATAAATGTCCTAATATTTGTTGCTAGAAGCCTTATGTTTCTTATTAGCGTAAAAAATTAACAATTATCCCAAATGTATGAAATTTTGTTTGGAATAACATGAAAGATCTGCTTGAAGTCTCAACCAAACATAATAACTCTTCCTCCAAAGACAAAGATCATCACCTAATGGGTTTTTTAACTTAAAAATATCCTTTAAGCATATATTAAAAGCTTCGATACAAAACTTGTGCGCCAATAAAACCTTATCTTATATTAACAACTACAGTTTATTGATTAATAATTTTAGCTTAAGTATTAATAACACAATTGGTCATTACATCAATCTAGTCATACAATAACAAATAAGTTTATTATATTAATAATTTTACCTTTGTCATTGACAACTTTAGTTTTGAATTTAACAACTATGTTGTCTATTATTTTATAAAGGATAAAAAACATATTTACTAACAATATTACACCATTTCATAATACTATTTTGTCATTTACTTATTTTGAAGAGATTTATTTGTGATTTTGCCAAAATATATATGTATATGTATGTTGCCCCTACATTCCAAATTTTCTAGGTCTGTTGCTAGCAAAACTAGGCTAGCTATCAACTTGGTACCCAATCTTTATGCACCAAGATGGGGACCAAGCAAACCTAATATAAAATCTAGATTTGATCTTCTTTTGAAAACATGATCATTATTAAATAAATTTTATACACTATCTCCATCTAAAACTATTTTCTCTTAAAAAATAATATTTTTAAAATTATAACAACTCAATGATTATGTATTATTTTAGAAAACAAATTAAAATTTTGAATTAAAATAATATATTATTTTTTAATATTTTTCATGATAATAACAAAGTAATTTATATCAGGCATAACTCATAAAAAAAGATAATCTTATAAATTCAATTAATATCAATAAAAATCATAAATAACACACTCTGACACTCACACACAAGTATATCCTAGGAAGGGTAAGACCAGCTTGAGCACAACTCAATGCCAGCTTGACCCAATCTTTTAGGTAAGGCTAGACCTATTGGGTTAACGGGTTAATATTACATTCCTAACAAATAGTTAATGTTTATCTATTATTTTTATTTTATATATATATATATATATATATATTATTCTTAAATTATGATGAGTTTCAAAATGTTATTAAAACTATTTTTATTCATATTTATTTTAATTTAAAATTATTGGGATCATTTTTTATTGATTTCAATATCAGCATTAAAATATTGTTCTTGAAATGTATTTCTAAATAAATAAATTTTTTATGATTTAAAATTAACTGGTTGTAATTTCATTTAAATTCAACATTTAATTAGAAAAGTGTTTTTTTATTTGACAAGAATAATATAATTCCTGCCAACACCTTTTCTTCATTTTATTATTAAAAACAACTTTTAAATATGATTTGAAATTAATTGATCATAATTTTGAATATCTTCAGCATTTAATTAGAAAAGTAATTTTTTTATTTGATAAGAATAATAAAATACTTACCAACAATATTTTTTATTTGATTATTAATGTCTCAAACAAAGCACTGCATAATAGATATGATAGAGATATTAAATATTATTAAATATTTTTTTGGTTGCTTTAAAGTATTATTCTATTGGAGGTAATTCTATTTGTTGCACATTTGGACATTAAAATTGGGCATTTCTCCTAGTTGAGATTTGAAATATAATACAACTATGATTATTTGATAATGAATCTATCATTTTATTTGCAAAAAAAAAAAATCAATAGAAGAAGAAACATTGAGGTGAATTTGGTGTAAATAAATGATAGATTAAATAAATATTAGTGATGTAAATACATGATTGGACTGAAAGATAATTAGGATACACCTAATTACACATAATAAACTCATGAATATAGTGTTAATTCAAGATTGAATAATTAAATGAAGTCATAGTCAAATTCATGTTTATTAATTCATATTTGGCATAGCATCAGTGCTGGAGGAGATAGTAAATTTAAATTATCAATCTAATTTAAATATCAGATATGTTTGAAATTTAAACCTAAAGACTTATCATTAAATAATAACATAATTTTTTCTTGTTTTATTCCTCAGGTATTGGAATAAAAGTTCAAAATATTGAATATTTTTAAAGTTTGATTTTTAAAGTTTGATTATTCAAAATATTGAATAAGACTTTTAGATTTTTAAAGTTTAAAATCACCTTGATTAATTGCATTGTTTAGATATTTAATTGCTCTTTTCACAATAATCAATATCCTTCCTTTTAATTATGAAATATTGAATATTATGCATCTCCATCTAAATCTAAATAATTAAAATTCAAATCACAATATTTTATAATTATATAATAAAATTGTCAATGTAAAATGAATTAGTGTTCAAATAGAATTGCTCAACCTTACTTGACCATGCCTCAAATAGGCTTGACTCCAATAGGAAGATACTTATGAGCAATAAAAAAAATATCAAATGCCTGTAATAAAATTGTATAACAATCCATACCATTAATGTTGTAGATAATTTACTAAGTTATCTTTCAAATTTTATATAGTAAATAAAGAAATGTCTTTTTTGAAAAAGAAAAATATAATTAATAATGGATCAAAATTCATGTCACTTTTTCTCCACCATATAAATTTTATGCTACTTTTTTAAAACATATTAGATATTTAAATCTATACGTGATAGATGAAAAATTGTAAATAATTAGACAGCACTCACATATTACTATTAAAAATGTCAAGCGACATGTATCAAACCGACAAGGAAAAATTAAAAATTGAAGAATATTGAAAAAACTAAATAAGTAAAATAAAAAGCATAAAGTATAAGACCTAACTGATATATAATATTTTTTATTTATTGACTGTAAGCTGATATGTAATCCATTAAACAGGAAAAATTTTGTGTGCCTTTTTACTTTTGTGTAATATAGTGTACAAATATATATTGCGTAGATATTAAATATATGACATTGGATTAGAATTGTATAATGTCACACCTTTTTATAATAATGTTGTTGTTACTCTGGAGTAATCATTTAAACTAATACAATACTCCTTCTATTTAAAAATATAAAATATTTTTTAACGAATTGGGTGTTTAAAAATATAAAATATTTTTAATTTTTTAAAGTGTAATCATTTTTTTAAAAAAGTGTCTGTATTAAATAAATTATTTTATATTTATTTTAGGGTGAAATACCTTATTAAATAGGGGTAAATATAAAAAATATGATTAATTTAAAAATAATTAATTACTTTATTAGAGGGTGAGATTCTATTAAAAATGCCTTATATTTTTTAATAAATGAAGTATTTCTTAATTATTAAAACTTGTGTCATTTAAACTGGAAAATTATATATTTTTTATTTTGTATGATTAATTAAATAAAATGAATTAGAATTTGTCTTTGAGTTGATGACAATTTTGAATTCAGTTGGGAGAGATTTGAATTTCAAAGGCTTATTTATATTATTTAATTTAAATGATGCTATATATATGTGCTGATTAAATAATTATTTTTTAATTTGAAACATGTAAGATTTATCGAAATAGATTAAAAGATAATAAAATCAAAATTTAACATTTAATCTGTTTTAAATTGTTTAAGAGATTATGTGATTGATTAAAAAATTATTCTAAGCATGCATTTTATTTTGATTATATGGTTTTAGAGTTAATAAGCTAACAATTTTTACTTTGGAAATAAGACACATAAATTGTAAAATTTGATTTGATTTAGCATAAATAACTATACGTATATATTTTATTAAACTTCAACCACATTTTAACATTTGAAATTATTTCATAAATATATAAAATAGGCTGATAGCATATCCTAAAGTATCATTAACTATTTTTTAAGTTTATACAAATAATAATTAAAAAATCATTCCAAAACCCACCACGAATCAACAATCAAATTTAACTCTCGAAAGCATAGAATTACATGACAGACATTACAAAGTACAAAATTTTGAGATGCACGTATAAAAGAAATATTTTTAAAAAATGTATCTTAATTTTCATAGGCTTTCTTTTTATGTTTAATTTTTTTCATTAATTTCTCAATACATGATACACTTATCAACTTAGTTTAATTTATCATTTATTTTCTCTTCTAACATGATGGAAGAAGAAAATTTACTATCTAAGGAATCAATTGTTTAACTTACGCACGGCTGAAATTGATTGCATGTTGAGAATAGTAAACCTTTAATTATTAATATTCACTGTCTATGTAATTTGAAAATGACAATAAATTTAAAATATTATTAAAAATATTTTTATTCTTATTAAAATTAAGTTAGAAATTATTGCAGTAATTTATCACCGATTTTTGTATTAATATTAAAGTATCTTATTCTTAAATTTGATTTAAATTATAATTTTTGAACTTAATTAACAATTTATTCTACAATTTGAATTCATTGTAAATATGCTAAAAAAACTTAATAATCAATAAAACATATTATCAATTTTTGAAAGTTATGAGGTTTTAAAATTGTATTAAAAATACTGTAATTATTGACATTTAATATACACAAAAATCTAAAAAATAATTTATAAAAAGATATATAAAGATTAACTCTAATTAATTCTGAGGATAAAAATTTAGGCTCTCTCTTTTTAATGGTATGATGTATGATTGATACAAAATAATTTCAGAGTTCACAAATTATCTATTGAGTGTTCTTTTCAAGAAAAAAAATTCAAAAATACCTTCCCTCTTTGCAACCTCTCATCAAAATGCACAAGAAATGACTTTGAAAAAATTGCAGAAGTTTGATTACTTACATAATATGTACTACATATATCAATACGATAAAAAATAAGATAGTTTTGAAAAAATTAATTCAAAACCTTTTAAATTGTTTGATGAAGTTAACTCAATCATATTTTAAAGATGAATTATCCAAACCATTATATATCAGTCACACATTGCAAGGTTGATAATACAAATAATATCAGTGAAACACTAATTCAATACTATTTGAGTTTTCAAATGAATTTCTACCTCATATTCTTCAAATACAAATCACCCAAAAGCGGAACCAACAAAGAAAGCAAGGGGTCATTTTTTTTTAATATATGTGTGTGTATTAATTTTTTTAGACAATCATTCGTGCATGATGATTATTTATGGTTTTTGACATTTGTATAATACTTAATTTTTAAAATAATTTTATAACTAAAAAATTGTTAGAAAATAAATTATATATAATTATATTAAGATGTCTTTTAAAAATTGCATACTTTATATATTGATTTTTTATACAATTTGCATATCTTTCCCTAATTATCAATATGTCATACAAATCTAAATAACAATATATTGAAAATATGATCTTTTAATATATTATTTGTATTTTCACTTTAATTAATGGTATGAGTTCTTCCAAGTGCATTTGAAAAGGGGACTAACGTGTATAGTTAAGTGTCATTCTATTTTAGAAGTGAAGAAATAACAACAACAAAAACAAATAAATACTCTATCTTCGCCTATATATAAATTACCTTACAGGATAAATTGATAATTTTTTATAAATCACTTTTATATAAAAGATGGACTATTAATGATTTTTTAATTTTATTCTTTGGTAATATCTTACAAGAACAGCAAGAGGCATCATATCAAAGAAAAATTATTTTTAAAGACGTTGTATTTAAATAAGAGTAAACTAAAAATTTGTTTCATTCTTTTTTAAATAATACTAATAATTTAACTACATTTTGTTGATTTTGATGAAATAATTAGAACTATTTTATGCATGAAATAGTAAGGAGTATGTGAAAAAACATGGAAATAAATATAGTGTGTGTGGGTATAACATATTAATGAAAGAACATGTATCTCTAAATTTTCACTTTATATATACACCTATCTATGTTGCTTCCTATTCATATAAAGCAAATAGAAGGTAGGATTTTAAGGGAGAGTGGCATGGGTCCCTTTGGACATAAGGTAGTTTGACCCCTCCAATTACACAATGCGCCACTCTTTTTTTATTGTGTTGATAGTATAAATTATGTAAATATCACACTTCAAAGTCATAGATAGCATATGTAAGCCTGCTGTAAATAAGAAAAAATATGAATTAAACTTTAAACATTATCTAACAAAAACAATGAGATTAAAAAATAAATTGAAGAATACTTGCCAAGGTTGTAGGCATCGATCAGATTCGAGTGTATGAAATGCAATATTAGTAACCTCAGTTATTTGTAATTGGCATATTGTAAATTAATTTCAGAATAAATTAATTCAAATTAATGCAAAATAAATAAATAAGCTGGTGTAAAAATAAACATATATTAGATGTTAATAAAATTAAAATTTAAAAGTCACATTAACTAAATATCATATTATGGTTTGAAATTTGAAATTAATAGAATAAAATTCAAACTAAAAATTCATGTTACGTATATCATATTACGGTTCGAAATTACATAGAATAAAATTCATATTATATTCATAAAATATAAAATCCAAATCATATTTGATCAGCCAGTGTTTTCATATAGAAGTACTGAGCAGGCATATTTTAATGAAAATAGTATTAAAAAGTATAAATAGACTTTTGCAATTATAAATAATGCATAATTATTTAACCTTCTTGTTCCCATCATATCCCTTGATCCCCATATCTCCAACATAGCAAGTGTAACTTAATGTGCTTCATATAAATAAAGTATAATACTACATATATACTTCATTAAATAAAGTTAAAAAATAAAGTTTAATGTAGGAAAAGTGTTCAAATAGATAGAAAAAGTTTAAGACAAGGTATTATCTTAAACGTGCTAAATACGGTTTTTGAATAAAAAATTTAAAAAGTTTAATGACGTGTGCGCTAAATAATTATCATTTGTTTTTCTCTATCTATAATATTTGTAATATTTACAAAATTGAACTTAAAACAATAGACAGAACTTGTCACAGGATGCGACTTCATCATAATAAATATTACATAGTGGACAAAATTGGATACAATTGATAGGATTTAACTATTAAAAAAGAAATATAGAAGTCATAAAGATGCGCTTCAACATTCTAGAAGACTAATTTAATACCATCGGAGTTTACAAATGCATTTCTAATTGAAAATATCCACCCATAAATCACCTTAACAACAATATACAAATTATGTGAATTTCAAATGTAAAAGTCATGGATTGTATGAATAATAGTTGAGAGGATAATAAACTGAATGCAATTATAAGAGTGAATTAGATGTTGAATTGTGAAGTGTGATATTAGCGTAAACTAATAATTTATAAATAAATAAAGTTGAATTGGGAAGGAAAATGAAAGGGTGATTTTTTAAAATCATAATGATAGATATTAATTCTTAATTTTTGTGACTATAGATATTTAAAGTGATCCAAATCAATTTGAATTTGAAAATAAATTGATTATCACTTACTATTATATATATTTTATAAATCATAAACGAAATTAATAATTTTAAACCATGCAATACTAAATATCTATATCAACCTACTGAACTTAATATTTTTAAACATAAATCATTGATGATATACATTTTCGTAAATAAAAAACATGCACTTTACTATTTTTAAACCCATAATCATATATTAAATATTTAGACAAGTATCTATTAACTTGACTTTAAATAAATAGATATCTATACTTTATTATATGATACAAATTTTCTAAAATCATGAGAATAGATCTAAATTTTCAAATACAAATTCTTTTTTCTAAATATTTAAATAGATGTATACTAATTTAAATTTAAATTCAAATAGATAAACACACACAATCATATGAAAACTTAATTTTTAGCAAATCTTTAATAATATAGATGGAAATTTTTGGAAATCATGATCACACATGGAAAATTTTAAACAAAAATTTTAAACAATTGTTATTTTTTCTAAATTTTTAAATAGAAAGATATTAATTTGAATTCAAATATGATCATATTTAAATTTCAAACAGGTGAAATATAATTTTTTATATATATCTAAACATTAATAATTCATCTTGCACCTGACTTTAAACTTGAATAATATATTTTATATATCTTAAAAATAATAAATTATCTCAAACCTAACTCTAAAATATAAAATTATAGAAAGATGTTCTGAAGTACAAAATTATAACAAATATAAAAATAAACACGTAGCATTTTTTTTGTAGTTTTTAACTTTACTTTAATATACATACATACATACATACATATATACATATACATACACACACACACACACACACACACACACATATATATATATATAATGATATGAAGCTAAAGCTTGTTACACCACTTTGTGCAATCCGAGCCAACTTTCTCAATTCAGTATTTCCTATGCGATCCTTTCCATATTTTAATCTTCATTTATTTTGAGTTTATATTTTATTTTTGTTGCAAAACGAAGCACAAACTTTTGTTAAAAAAACCCTTGAATTATGATTACATATTCTTAAGGCAAGTCCCAAATAGTAGTACACAAGCTTTTTAGAAATTAATTAAAAAAAACAGAAATTAAATTGAATAGGAATAAAATCTCAGTTTATCCCACGAGAAATTGGCAGGCATGCCGAGAAGGAAGAGTGCCATTTAAGACCCTTCTGAATTAAGAGTCTGTGAATTTTATATTAAATATTACCTTTTAAAAATACGTCTCTATTATTGAAATTAAACTTTAAATCTTAAATGCTAATGAAAAATATAAATATAAATTTAAATTTTAACAATAACATAATACATATTTGTATAAAATAATATTTAATACAAAATTGATGAATTTTATTATGATAAATTTCTTCGAGAGGCCTTAAATATCATCCCCCTGCGAAAAAAGTCGGGCAAGATTATGTAGAGTTTATATGATTAATTTTTAAAATTAATAAAAAAACATTATTATGCGTGGTACAGATTCACCATATTCACATTCCACTAAATCTAATATTCATGATTATATTCCAAATCAATAAAAACCACAGGGAGAAGATGCGTGGCCTTCAAGCTGTCACGAACACCAGAAAATCAAATCCCATAATTAATATTATAATGATAGGAAGTTTAGTTGTTGCAGAAATTTTCGGTAGATAAAACAAGAGACAAAACATACGCCCTTTCCATTTCAGCCTCTGCTCACAATGGAGGGCAGCCACCTTGCTGCACTTACATTTCACGTGCCTCACCACCTCTATGGCCGCCTTCTTCATTCATTACCTCTATGTTGAAATTAAACCAGTTTCTCTCCCTTTTTTTTTTTCATTTTCAATCTCAACTATTGAATTTATTTTTGAATGATTGAGATTTGATGTTTTATAAAATTATTATTAAAATATAAAATTTTATAAAAAAATTAATATAATAATAATTTTATAAAATATTAAATCTTAAATATTTAAAAATAAATTTAACGATTGAAATGAAAGGTAAAGAGAAAATGAACAGTGGAGAATACGGAGAGAAGTCAAGTTTTCCTGTGTAGAGTTTGCAAAAGAAAAGTATCAACTTGAAGCAAAACACAAAAAAACTGACACGTGATCTTTATTGCTTACCCATTGGGTAATTTTATTCCTTCATCGACTGTCACGAACACCAGCTGACCAGCCATCAAGAAGGAGCCAAGGGCTAGTCCTGGGACCGTAAACACTAAACACAATGGTGTCTGTGATGTCTTCTCGCATGGTGATCCCTTCCGAACCCACACCCACCGGAATATTTCCGCTCTCCGATTTTGACCAGTCCAAGCCCTCCATCCACATCCCTCTCCTTTTTGTTTACAGGCCCCTTGTCAATGATCAACCCTTCCTCCCGTTTTCCATTCACATTCTCACCAAATCTTTAAGCCAATCCCTGGTTCACTTCTATCCCCTCGCCGGTCACTTACGCGAAAATGTAGGCGGTCGCTTTCAACTCCACTGCAGTGGCAGGGGTGCTCAGCTTTTAGAAGCCGTTTCGCTGGCCAAGTTGGATGAGTTCGGTGACTTCAAGCCCAGCCAAGATGTTGAACAGCTCGTGCCCGAGATTGATTATAATCTTCCTGTGGAGGAGATTCCTCTCTTGGCGGTTCAGCTCACCAAATTCCGATGTGGTGGTCTTACTCTTGGGGTCTCCGTGTCGCGTGCTGTGGTTGATGGGGCATGTATCGTTCATTTTGTGAACTCGTGGGCTAGGATAACTAGAGGAGAGGGTTTAGATTTAAGCTCGACTGAAATGCTACATCGTGATTCAAGTATTTTAGATTCGCGAGCAGAGTCATGTGCGGCGCCGCGTTTTGATCATCCCGAGTTTTCTCCACCACCACTTTGGCTAGGTAGCTTGGTAGATGCAGAGGATGAAGCTGCTGCTGTTATTCTGAAGCTCACAAAAAATCAAGTTCAACAACTGAAAGAAAAGGCCAGTAATTTTGATGCTCCCAGGCGGCCTTATACGAGTTTTGAGGTAATCTCTGGGGTGTTGTGGAGATGTGCCTGCAAGGCGCGGTATGGGGGAAATGGCGACCAACCAACGAGGTTGTCCACTAGGGTTAACTGTCGAAATCGGTTAAGGCCACCTCTTCATAATTCTTACTTTGGAAACGCAGCGATACCCACTGTGACTAAAACGAGCACGTTTGATGATGTCATGAGCAAGCCTGTGAGTTATGCCGTTGGGGAAATAAGACGAGCATTAGAGAAGGTGACAGATGATTACGCAAGATCAGCTCTTGATGATATAGCAGGTCAGAAGGATGCGAGGCTGCTGAGGAACACCTGTCCTGGAAAACCCAAGGGAAACCCAAATCTAGATATTGTTAGTTGGATGAATTTTCCATTTCAAGATGCTGATTTTGGGTGGGGAAAGCCAGTCTATATGGGACCAGGAAATATTCATAGGGAGGGGAAAGCTTTCTTGAGATGGCGATGGCTTCATGGTAGCCTTATGTTTGCAAGTGATGGCTTCATGGTAGCCTTATGTTTGCAAGTGTCACATATGGTAGCTTTCAAGAAGTTGTTCTACGAGGAAACAGGGGACATGTTTCGTACTACTTCCAAATTGTGATGGCTGTGAGCCAAATTAAAATGTCCAAAGCTCCATCAGTCGCAAGTGCGGCTTATAGCCCCTCTCAAAATGGCCATAGTCCTGCTTTGAATAGATGTGATGAGAGTACTGTTGGTGTTGAAAGTTGTAGGCTTGACACAATTAGCTTCAGATCATTATCGTTATATTTCCTATTTCTAGCAAATTTGACTTTTGGCGTCTTGTTAATTAATTATTAGTCATCATGTTCCATTGAACTCAACCTAGTATGCATTTCGAGAATCCATTTCGATTTTTTGAACCCAGGACGAAATAAATTAGGGATTTGAGGCAACAAAGTGCCGTTTCATGATCATAAATAAGAAGATCCTGAAACTGACTAAAGCGCATCTGGAAGTGGAGACAGCAAATGGTGATGGCTTTGTTCTGGCAATTTGTTCGTAGAGGTGTTCAGTCTAGACTCATTTTGATTGGTCCGTTATAATTCCGATTATATCGGGATGGGTTTTATCCAGGCCCGAAAATAATCGGGATGAGATTTTACGGGACGGCACAGGAAGGGGGTTTGGGACGGGACGGGACACGGAATTACCATCTGGACGTCCCGTCCCATCCCGAATATTATATATATTATTTTTTATTTTAAATATATTAATTATATAATATAATTTATACTTATAGTAATTATATCAATTATAATTTTAATATTTGTAATTCTTATTTAAAACTAAATTTTTTATATTGATAATTTTAATGGCATGGAGTAAATATGGTGATATCTTTCTTCATAATATATTAATTATGTTAATATAATTTATTTTTATATCTATCTATTTAATAATTTTTATTTATAACATATTTCTTGCTTATTTTAGAAGAGTAATCAGTTTAATATATCTTCATTAAAGTAGAAGAATAATAATTTAATGTTGTGTTTGACTTACCTGTTGTTACTAATCTTATAGTATAAAGATCACTTGTATTTGTTATTATAATATGTAGTTGTAATTAATATAATTCAATAATTGATTTTAAATTATTGTTATTTATATGCTTGTGTTGTTTTAATTTTAAACTTAATAAATTATATAATTTAAAATTTTAATGAACGTTATTATCTATATTTTTTAATATTATTTCATTTATCGAAACAGCGGGGTGTCCCGATCTTGTCCCGGTCCCATTCTGACTCTTAACAGGATGGGACACGGGACCAAAATTCAGTCTCGATCTTTTTTTTGGGATGGGACACGGGACGAAGGTATCCCGATCCCATTCCGTCCCGTGAACAACCCTATTTGTTTGCAGTCACGTCATTTGGATGCACTCAAGAATTTGTTTTATGAGGATGTACACAACGAATTAGTGCTTGCTTCCAAATTATGATGATAGCTTGGTTATTACATAAAAAAGTAATTTATTTTTTAGAAGAATATATTTTAATCATAATTTTTTAACTTTTAGATAAGTGATTTTATAATAGACATCAAACATATAACATTCAATATACCTTAAGGTTTTTGTTGGAATGCTTAACAAAATTTATTAGTAATAATTCTTAAAATTTCTTTCATCAAATATAAAATGAAAACAAAATTAAATGATATCAATGTTTTTAAAAACAATTGTAGTATTATCTTATTGAAAATAAGTAAATTCTCTGACAATTATATCTTCAAACTATTGAAACAATTGAACTATACATGCATCAAAGATCATATATAAAATTAAAATGAGAATTCTATCTAGTATTTCAAATCTTTTATAACATGCCAACTTAAGAGGGCCGAAAATATATAATAATTATATTTTATTAAAAAAATTAAAAAATTACGGGAGGTTCTAGTGGTCTCCTGTCTTCACCTATAGGTGTTTTCAGCTCTTAAAACTGGTGTGAAAGATGCAAAAGACGTGAAATGTCATGTTTGCCAATTTCGGAGCTGTTGGGTCTTGCAGCATACGACCAACGTCCAATAGACCCATGTTCAATCTCGAATAATATTTTATGTCTGTGTTTTCTATTATTATGTTTCAAAGAGTATGCATGTTATTTGTTATTTTTAAATTGGTTGCCAAATGGCATCATTAGTTTTTTTTTTTAAGTTAAAAAAAAACCTAAAGACATTCTATAATTAATAAGTTATACAATTGTGATCTTAGAGCTTCTTAAATATAGAAGCTCAAATTGTAATTGAAACTTCAACCTGGTTTCTTACAATCATCACCGCACAGCCTCCACCATCACAAACTTGCAGGAGATGAAATTTTTCATTTTGTTAGAATGATCTGTGTTATAATACCTGTATACGCTAACCAATGAATTGAGATTTTTTTCCCCCTGAACATCTGGATCTGGGCACGAAGTACGATACAGAGGAATTAACACATTTTGCACACTTGCCTGTAAATAGAATAAGAACAGCTAAACATTGCCAAACTGCCTATAATTAATAAGCAAGCAACCGTCCCAGAAAGACACCAATACATTTTACTGGAATTTCCCCCGCCTGCCTCTCTGTTTCCTTTTATTAGTCTAAAGCTTGTTACCTTAATTGTTTGTTAAACATCTCGTAAAATCCTCTTCTTCCTTACCTTCCTTTTCCTTATGATTCCCACCCTGTTCTAGGCAGAATCTGTAGGGGGCTAACAAAGAAGAAGAATGAGTTCTCCGGTCTTCAAAGAATATAGTCTAGTGCCCAGACCAAACGGCACATTGGAGGTCTGTTTCGATAAGCAGGTCTCCTATGGGTCTGGCTATTGGCTGGAAAATTCCTTACAAGTCACCATGCCTCTGTTTGCCCTGCAACTCGCTGTAATTCTATCATTTAATCGCCTCTGCATCCTTGCCTCAGCCCCATGGCACTTACCTCGTATTGTCACTGATGTTTTTGTAAGTACTTCTTAGCCCTTTTCTAAATTTGAATTCTTCATCTTGATGTTTCATTCTTGACATTCTGATATTGCCTTTGGGGTTGAAGGCTGGTTTCTTGACAAGTCCAGCTGTTCTGGGGCGATCTACTTTTTATGTCAATCACGTATTCACTTTCAGTAGTCTGATGGCCTTGGAAACCGTGGCAGCTATGACCCTTGTTTATTACATGTTCTTGATCGGCTTGGAGTTTGATTTGAGGCCAATAAGGCGTTCCGGGAACAAAAGGCCATAATAGTCGCCATTGTTGGTGTAATCTTCTCTATTCCCTATGGGATTGGATTGTACTACCTACTTCTCTCCGACTTGGGACGCAAACACATGCCTCCCCCGGTAACTGGAACGAGACATTTCATTGGTGCCATGATATGGGGAATCACCCTTTCATGCAGCGAGTTCCCTGAGATTGCGAGGATTCTCACGAGCCTCAAGCTCGTTCTCAACGAGAATGGACAGTTGGCTTTAACCTCTGCTCTCATTAATGACGTCTTCTCTTGGATCTTCCTTGTAATATCCATATCAGCACTCCATGCAGCTTCAGGAGCATCCATCGTCTCTACCTTCGTCTTTCTGTTGATAAGCGTCTATGTGGTTCATCCTCTTGCCAAGTGGCTTTTCCAGAAGGTTAGCACAAAGGACAGAGATTTGATCGACGCTCAAGTCGTGTGTCTCCTGCATATGGTTTTGCTCTTTGGATTTGTCGCCGATGGATTGGGAGCTCATTCAATCACAGGGCCCTACATTTTGGGAACTATAACCCCAAAGGGTATCATCTCAAAGGCCGTTCAGGAGAAAGTGCTTGATTTTGTGACAGCATTCATGATGCCAGTCTTCTTTGCGGTTCTTGCGGAGAGAATTCATGTTGAAGACTTTGCCTTGGAAATTCATTGGACAAGCGTTGTGGTGGTTGTTTTGTTGGCTTTCATGGCCAAGATTTTGTCCACTCTCGCTGTCTATATGCTCTACAGGTTGCCTCTCAAGGAAGGCTTCTCTATAGGACTACTCATGAATACCAAAGGAATAGTCTCAATCATCATCCTTACCACCGGCAGGGACATGCTGGTAAGCCAATCTAACAACCTATCATAGTCAAATCAAATTAATTTGTTCCAACACGGGAGCTATCCTGTCTGTCCCAAGCTTCACATTCAAAGAGGGGTGTATGTGTAATATGATGCAGGCTCTGAATGACCAAACATTTGGGGTAATGATACTGATATGCTGGATAATGACGATTCCAGTGGGGCCTGTCTTGGCCGCCATAAGCAAATTCACGAATTCGGATATTGGAAGTAGCCTGCGTAGGACCATGCAAGGGGCAAGACCGGACATCCCGCTCAGAGTGCTGGCATGTGTCCACACATCACACGACGCCAATGTCATTCTCAGTCTGTTGAAGGCTTCGAACCCAAATGTTAAATCCCCTATCCAGGTTTTCGCTGTAGAGCTTGTGAAGATAACAAACCGCCCCACTACAGCACTAATCCTAGATGATGCTTCTAAGCAAGTAACGGAATCCAAATCCAAAAAAGATCTCTTGCGAGGTCTCACTCTAGACAGCAACAACACACAGACGGGGGATAACCTTGAGTGCTTCGAAAACCTTAGCCAAGCTATATTCGCTGAGAAGTTAAGGGTCGTGTCTTCTTACAACACCATGCACAAAGACATCCTCCATTTAGCGAAGCAAAGAGGAGTGACACTCATACTAACCACACTGTACAAACAACCAACATACGATGGTCTAGGTGCAGGCACAGCCACAGCCAGAGCAGCAAACATTGTGAACAGAGAATCTTCAAGCAAGGACGAGAAAAAAGTGGTGCTCGAGAATCTAGTGAAGGAACCACCATGCTGTTTGGGAATATTCATAGATCGAGGGCTCGGTCAAAAGCGAGGCAAAGAGCGAAAACTGGCAATGTTCTACGTTGGTGGAGCGGATGACCGTGAAGCATTGTCGTACGCATGGAGGATGTGCAGGCACCCAAACACAAAATTAACAGTGGTGAGGATTATTTGGGACAACCCCAGTGACGAATTTGATCAAACAGATGAAGAGTACATCAGATTTTTCAAATTCCAAACAAGGGACATGGGGGGATCGGTGAAGTATCTAGAGAAAGTGGTGAGAGACGAGAAGGAAACGTTGGCGTTGCTGAACAGTGTGGGCGATAATGGGTATGATTTGTGCATAGCGGGGAGAGGGCAAGGGAGGAGGATGTCGCTGGCACAAACGCTTGACCCTGTGATGGAAGAGCCGGCGTTGGGACCGCTCGGCGATACGTTGGCGGATTTGAATTCTGCGGCGGAGACTTCAATTTTGATATTTCAGACGCAAGCTAGCAGTGATGGGAATCCCAATCCAGCGTCCACTGAGTATGCTTATTTTGAAGGACATGGTGACCTGATGCTGCGTGGAGGCCGTATGACATGGCGAGCTTCTGAGTCTGATTGACCATCACTCTCTTTCGCTTTCTGTTCACTTATCATTGATACACTGTCACTAACTGTCAGCAAGGCCATTAAACTAGGAGGAAGAAGGAAATGAAAAACAATGTAAGTTGTCTGAGGCTGAAACTTGGATTATCTGCCCATGAAGGCAAAACTACTTTTCTGCAGTCCATTTTGTTTTTACAGACTTCAATATTTATTGTGTGCTTGTTCTATTTTCTATATATTTATTAAGTTAATAGACAATTTAAACTAAAACACAAATTTGAAAATGTTTGTTTAAAAATAATGTAGATTTTTATTTTAAAATTAATAGTAATCCCTGCTAATAAAAAGTGTGAATCTATTTTTTTTATAAATATGCATTATATACTAAAAGTTGAAAATGATACCAACGTACCAATCCCAACAATCCAAACCTATTTAGGGACTTACGAATAGTGATTAATAATACCACATCACAGAAATCTTGTCACACATGTGCACGCAAAATAGTACATGTGTGTGTGGTGTTCTGCTATATAGTTACACTTCCTCTTATTCCTTCCTCTTATTCCATTTATAAGATAAAAAGAGAAACATTTTGATTATCCTATTTATAAATTACATTATTAAATTTTTATTGCAAATTTTTTTATTTTTAAAAAATATATTATTAAAGTATATATACTTAATAGTGATAAAGTTAAAAATTTATTAAATTATTAGATAAAATTAATAAATTTTAAAATTTCTCTTGATCCCAGTAAAATATGTTAAAAATTATTTATAAATAAGATTTAAAAAAATGCATGTAAAATAAACTGAAATATTTTTAAGTTAAAATATCTTCCGGCCTCGTTCGCAAGTACGTACACACAACACAACCAGGTTTTTGTAGACACTGTACGCGTGCTTCGTCCAAAAAAGAAAAAAAAGGACACTGAACGAGTGCATGTAAAGGGCTGTAAAATTTACTGAACCATTAGACGCAATTATTGCTACTCTGTTCAGCGTTTTGGCTATTTATTCCCAGCGCATTTTTTTTTTTTTGCCAAATTCCCAACACATGATTATTCCCAACAAATTCAATTCCTGTCATTCAACAATAACTATCCCCCTTTTTGGCTTAATTTCCACTTATAAACTAAATGGCGTTTAATTTTCTGTTGAAACGGGTGAAATCTTAACCGCCAAAAAATTAGTCACTCAAACTAGTTTGCATGCAAAAATAGAGACTGTACATTTAAGTTAAATTATCCAAAAGTAAATTTGAGTTGATGTGAGAAATTTTACATTAAATAAAATTAGTTTTAATAAGTAATATATAATAAAAAAATACATATAAACTTAAATTTTAGATTTTGAGCTAAGATACAATATATTTCATCATTCTTCATCCATTTATCCTTTCTCTATTTTTGAGTGGTCACTCTCCAATCTTAATTAATAAGTATGCATGCAATAATACAAAGTAACCAAAGTAGTCATTTTCCGAGAGAACAACTTCAGATCCACGTAATGTAACAGTTGGATTGCATTTTCGTTGTTTTAGCTTGAAATTAAAAAAAAAAAAAAGTCATTGACCTGCTAAAACATAGAGATTTAATTAAATTTAACATGCTCCTCTTTTCATCATCTAATCTTAATGAAAAGGCCAAATATCATATCTGGAATGAAATGTGAGCTGATTTCGCGAGTTCAAGTACCTCATCCAAATCCAACAAAAACAAATAGAGCAGAAGAAGGTCAAGTTCAAACTCACTAGATTCATACATACGCTTGCCGTTAAATGAAAAAGAACTTAATCCTAATTAATTAGTTTCTTGCCTTATTTATAGCAAACCACTCCAGAAAAAGCAAGGTTAAAAAAAGAGGACAGAGAGATTTACTCCAATAGTTAAAACTTAAAAAAAAAAAAAACCAAATAAAGGAGCGTGCTCTTCGCCATGTGTCACCAATCCATTATGTGTCCGTCTGTAATGGGGATTCCACTCTCGAGCTTACATGCAACAAATTAACGCCAAGGATATTCACGTTCTGGGAATTGGAAGGCCTGGTTTATGGTTAACCAGCGCCTTGCCTCCCCCATCATTCCCTATAGCTTTCTTCCCAGAAAACAGAATTAAAACAAAAAATCAATAATAGAACCTTGGCATTGAGTTTCTCATCCCTCTTCTACAATGAACGACCTTCTATCGGTAATCATTTATTCTCCCAACTTTTCTTTCCGGGTTCTCATGCATTGCGTATGCTTCTTCTTCTTCTTGGCTTTTTTTTTTTTTTTTTGGATTTATTGTTCTGGTGTCATTCCGGCCTAGTTTTCTACGTGGGGCGATGTGAATTCAGCTGTATTGACCTTTCTGCCTTAGCTTCTGTTTGTTTACAAAAGAAAATGTTGGAAACAAAAGATTTCGGGGGCTGTGACTGCTGGACAGTTGATCGTCGTCGGACCTCTCGTTTGGGTTGTGTTTTTTTCCCTTAGCCGATCGTAAGATTAGAAGGCATGCTTCCTCGTACAAAAACGGGCATTGAGAACTTCCCTCTCTGGACGTTGATGTTCGATCAATTAAAAGTTTCAGAAATAGAATCAAGCATTTTCCAGAATGATTTGCTATGTGAATAAGCTGTTCTAAGTAGTTAGCGTCATCGGTATATGCTTCCTCTACGCTATATATATACTTGCTCCGTAGTCCATATCAACATAAGAGGAATGAAGTTTTACGTGGGCATGCTTTATGGAATTTATAATTTACTCAGTTTAAGTCTGATTTGTCAACAATCTCTGCAGGAATATATGAAACGAAATTTAAATAGGATTCTTCCGGAGGCCCATCGAAATGTTTCAAAGAGAATTGAGGTTATAGGAATACATAACTTTCAAAGATTAAAGTAATTAATATATGAAGTCATAAACAGTACTTGGCCTCCGCCTAACAGCTTAAAACTTTATGAAGTGTAGTTGAATCATGTTGACCAGGTGGTGTTTATGAGTTTTAATTCTTGGCATGATCGATAGAAATGTTGATGAAACCTCCCGTGTTTATTTTCCAGTACCAAGGATTACAGTTTAGCCAAATATATTAATTTTAATTACTATCTTCACACAGGAATCGTTTGAAATCCCTCGTGGGCATGGAAATAGAGACGTCGAGTTAGGGGCATATCTACGGACTTCAGGAGAACTGGGTTTGGATACTTTCTTCAAAAAGGTGTTTAATTAATATCTTATGCCTGAAAAAAATGTGGTTTATCTCATCACATTCTCTCACTTTCCATTTTTCTGCTTTAATGAGTTCATCTTGTCCATTTTGTGCGTGATTTCAAATCCACGCACTTCTTGCTTTCATGCTCCTCTCAAATTCAATGTACCAATGTGGCTATGTGTTGTATTCTCCAGGTTCAAGAGCTTGATAAGCAATTTGAGAGGCTGGGTAAGCTTCTCAGGCAGCTCCAGGTATAGATGTTGTTGTCTTGCGTATTTAATGATCGGTTGCTTCCAAAATTCTTTACAAACAAGTTTTGAACATGTAAACTGCCAAGCATTCGGAGGATGTACATAATGAATCATTCAATTTGATTCTTCTCAACTTTAGATCTCCAATATGTTTGCATCAATAAAACACGATACACGAATAAGTGAGTTATGAAGGCTTTTTTTTTTTTTCGCCTGAGGATGATAGGCTCCCTCCAGTTGATACGTTGGAGGGGCTATCCGGTTTCCTCATAAAACCTGGCAGATAGTGGCAACTTAAACTTGATGTTCCTGATATTTATCAACTTAAACAACATCAATATTGAAATCTATGCATGAAGTTGGAATGTGGCTTGAGTTTTTGGAAGGATCACACAAAGTAAAAGGTTCGTTTGCAATTGGTGAGAAAAATTTACAAAGATATCCAAGTCTAAGAATGAAAGAAGAAAAGAGGAGAGGGATGACAAGATTAAGAAAACTTGTATCAGAAGAATGTATTGAAACAGAATGACTTGTGCTGTCATTTTGATCTCTCTCCAAAAAAAAAAGAGGTTGCAGTTGAGGTAACTTTCACGGTCTCTGCAATTGCAATCCAGTATCTGCTTTGTCAGTGTCCCTGAATTTTTTTTTTTTACTGTATCTCCGTAAGATTTTAATCCCCTTCGTCACATATAAATTGGAAAATGAAATTTTTTTTATGCCTTGAAAATGAAAAAGCTGGTTGGTTTTGCAGAAACCTCAATGATCTGTTTTATGAGCTTGAAATGTGTTCTTTCATCATTTTAATGCAAACTTTATTTGCAGGATGCTCACGAGGAGTCCAAGGCAGTGACCAAAGCTCCTTCCATGAAGGGTTAGTCATTTTTTTCTATGGAGGAAAAGAAAAAATAATGTCAAACAAGATTATCGTTGAGAAATGAATAATCTTCCTGTTGTAATATTTTTAATTGTAATTTAGAAATGAAAATGATTTGTGAGGGTAGGAGCTGCTCTAGATCTTAAAATGCACTTGTTATAGGGATACATCTTAAGATTGATGACGTGGTATGATAAATTATGACAGTGAATGTAAGACTTTACAGCTGCCGTGGGCTCAGCAATTATGTTTGACTCATTCATGCTCTGCAGATATTAAGCAGAGAATGGAGAAAGATGTTGATGAAGTTAAGAAAATTGCCCATCACATAAAAACAAGAATTGAAGAATTGGACAGAGAAGTGAGCGCATGCTGCTTATTTTTCAGTTGTATTTTCAATATCTAGCGTCTACATAATTAAGAACTCCCTCACCTCCTCCTTTACTTAATTATTTGTCGTAGAACTTGGAAAATAGGCAAAAGCGTGGATGTGGAAAAGGAACAGGTATCGACAGGTCAAGGATAGCAACCACCATGTGAGTAAAGTAATGATTATTATGGCAACCCAAATGACTTTTTTTTTGGGGGGGGGGTTGTGTGGAGAGGGAGGGGAAGAAAACTGCATCTCTAAACTTTGCATCTATTGAAGCTAAAAAAGACTCTACACAATGAAAAGAGAACCTTTTGCTGGACTATAATGTCCAGTCAAGGATTGACTTTTGGGCTTTAGAATGATGGACTTCACTTAATGATCTTTCGACCACTTTTTTTGGTACTATGTTGCAGTGCCTTGAAAAAGAAATTGAAGGACAAGATGGATGAATTTCAGGTAGGTTGACCTCATATTTGGTGTGACATATTGTCCTTTTAATATCATAATCTCAAATTAGTCTTGCTTGAAAAAGTGCAGCGGCTGAGGGAAATCATACATCAAGAATATCGTGAGGTTGTAGAGAGACGTGTTTATACAGGTTCGAGCACCTGTTACTCGTTGATTTAAAATTCTGCAATTTAATGGCTTGGATTTTCCATGATAAAGTATATCTATTGTGACACATGATGTTTTGTGAATGTCAGTGACGGGCACAAGAGCTGATGAGGAGGTATTTATAGGTCTGAATTCTTATACATTTGAAGAAAATTGCTCGTAGAAATTTTCTTCTAATTTTTTAACCATGTACAGACAATTGACAGATTAATTGAAACCGGAGATAGTGAACAGATTTTCCAGAATGCAATCAGGGAACATGGAAGAGGCCGGGTTTGTCGCTGTTCTAACATGCATTTTTCAATTTTTTTTCCTTTGGGGTGGGGAGATATAAGAGGGATGTTGTTAATATTCCTTGAGCAATGGGTTTGTTGACTTGTAGAGTGAAGTAATTTCACTCTGTCAAACCTCTCGTACATGTTGATTATCTTTGCAGATACTGGACACACTGGCAGAAATTCAGGAACGGCACGAAGCAGCTAGAGACGTTGAGAGGAAGCTTCTTGAATTGCAGCAAGTATATATAGCCTACTTGATTGATTAAACATTGTACCTCAGCTGATCAAAACAGACTGAAAATAACAACTAACTTGTGTTTGCAGATATATCTGGATTTGGCGGTGTTGGTTGATTCACAGGGTGACATTCTTAACAACATAGAATCCCAGGTATTTGGAGAACTTCCTTAAATAAGTGAAGCAGTTCATATTTAATACTGTATCTAACAAATAATTATGGTGGGATTGTCCTGTTGTTGATTTTAGCTTCCGCTAATGTTGTGTCTAGGTATCAACTGCAGTAGATCACGTACAGCAAGGCAATAATGCACTTGTGAAGGCAAAGAAGGCACAGAAGAGTTCGAGAAAATGGATGTGCATTGCTATCATAATACTTCTTCTTGTTGTTGTCATTGTTCTTACTTCAGTCCTCAGACCATGGAGTAACAGAAAGGGGGCCTAGTCACCAGTTGCTTATGTATCAGCTTGTGGACACTAAAACTAATGAGTACTTTTTTCCCTTGATTGTCATGTATCAAGTTCTCATATAGCAATTTTATACGTTGATATTGAGAATCTCAGCCTACATGTATAAATCTTCATTCAAAATTATCAGCAAAATTTGAGACCTCTATTTTTTTATGCAAGGACAGACTGTAAATTGGATGGGTTTTTCTCATCATCTCGTTTCTTGTAGTATCAATGTTTTGAAGTTCTTCCAGGTTATAGCTTGACAGTTGACATTAAGCTAATTTTGCTTCTGCCACATGAGGTTAATTCTAAATTTGATGGAGAAATTATTCATTTCTTACTTGGTTCCTCTCATAATTAATGTCCAACGAAGAATTCTTTTTAAGTTGGAAGATGATATTTAAATTATTGAAAAAATAATGTGTGAATGAAGCCCACCCCACTGCCAGAAGCAAAAGATATCACTTTACGCACTGTGCGAGATTTTGTCACACGGAGGCATTATTAAGACTTGGGATATGAAATGAACTTTAATTCAAAAGGCAACAAAACTCTCCACCACAACTTCAAATTTAAAAGAGTATTTCCACAACAATATTAGATCTCAAACAATGCTTTAATTATAAGTTATAACTTGTTTTGTTACACTTTAAGAACATATAGGTTGCAACTCGCAATTGCATTGCCTCTTTTTTTTTTTTTTTCCTAATGCGGGACATGTAAAGAGACAGCTAAGGATGCGCGTGATTCTTAACAAGTAATCTATTTATTAATTCTTTACATAAACAATCCTTTTAAGGCGTGTAGATAATTGCATATTTGCATGACCACTTATGTTTTTGCTTTCGCTGGTGAGTAATACACACGCGCGCGCATAATATATATATATATATATATATATAAAGTGGAGTAACCGTAAGAAAACGAAACTTGAAATAGTAAATTTAATGGCGGAAAAAAGAAACAGTAAATTCACTATGACAGGGATTATTGTCTTCTTTGACTGGCCGTCAGGGGATTGTTGTTGTTGTTGTTGTTGTTACAGAAACACAGGTAACTTCGTTTATATAAAACAGTCATGCGTTTTGTCTGATAAAATATGTATTAGGAATTGTTAGAAAAACTACTTCGCCCCCGTAACAAAAACAAAAACGAAAATCAATCAGTATCATTTCGGAAGCTTGCTTTAGTAGCTTGGTCATAGAAATTCTTTCGTTTTTATTCGCACCTACAAGGATTTTTGTTGTTGTTATTTTTTAATTGTATTAAGGTGTATTCCTATTAAAAATAAGGAAAAACACTGTAAGAGGTTCCTATAGTTTCATCTCGTTTTGATTTTAGTCCTAAAATTTGTTTTCATTGTTCTTGATACCTAAAGTTTCGTGTCATTTTGATTTTAGTTCCTAAAGTTTGTTTTCGTTATTCTTAGTTCTTATAATTTTTGTCGTCCAAAACTTTAGTCTCTTCTATCATTAATCTTGTCAAAAATGCTGAGATGTAATTAACACTATTAATTATTATGCAGAGGTGTTATTCTTATACTTAGTTGGCACATACTTACAATTAAGAAACCTTAAATAGTCAATTGTCATAGTGTCGCCGTCCTCTCTGCATCTCCTCTCGAGTCACTGGCCGTATCTTCTCCTTGTGTCTTCCAATCAAAGCAATTGAGCGTCCGTTTTCGAAGCAGTCCTTTGTTCATGTTTGTAATTTATCTTATGGGTTGGGAAAAATTAAAACTTAATGACTAATAACTCATATTGCCAACTAAACATAAGAATAACACCTCTACGTAATAACTAATAGTGTTAATTACACCTCTAGATTTTTTAGATGTAATTAGAAACTAAAACCAAAATGACAAGAAACTATAGAGACTAAGAGCAATGAGAACAAATTTCAGGGATTAAAATCAAAACAACATGAAACTCTAGAAACTAGAAACAACAAAAATAAACTTTAGGGACTAAAACCAAAATGACATGAAAACTATAGAGAGTTATCATAGTGTTTTCCTTAAAAATAATTATGTTTAATGCATTGTTGAATCTCGAATATTAGATATAAGGAATAAAAGTACAAATTTGCCATTGAAGTGTTGCATAGGGACGCCTAGTATTCTATAGTAATGAAAAATGCAATATTGTCCCCCAATTTTCAAAAATAGAGTAATGTCGCTTGATTTTGATAGAATCAAATGGTTGGTCATGAGATGGATTATTTTAACTTGATAAAGTCAAACCCGTTGCCACATTATTTTTTCCTTTGGTTAAAACATAGATTTAACATAAAAAAAATTCTCTAGAGAAAGCTCCTTGAGTCGTTGACCCTTGTCTATCACTCTTGGGACTGATTCCACTCCACCTCAAATCGTCATCTCCCTCAAGCAAATGACCTCACCTCACCTCACTCCATTAGTTCACCTCTTAGGCTAATGACCTCACTCATTGGATTTTATCATGTCATTACCATTATTTTTTTGCTCCAACCATAACTGAAGCTTCGCTTCTTGACATCCACTTGGATCTCAGGGACTAGGTGTTGATTGGGTGCAAGAAGGTGCGCGACCTCCTAGATTTCCCTTGAAATGATAGGGGTTTTGCTAGCTTGAGGGTTTTCTTGACATATTTGATAGTTAGAGGTGAGGTAGAGCTAGAGCAAGAAGAAAGTGAGTAGAATAACAGGATCGACAAGGATGGTAGAAAAAAAAAGCTCCAAGCAAGAAGGATGTGGGAAGAGAAATTACCGAAGGCACTAGATTTGGAAATGATAGATGGTAGAAGAAATGACCTCTTGGGTATTTTATATTTGATGTCAGGAATGGCCATCACCAAAATCATTCATCAAAAATATGTGTATTCTTCCTTTAGAATAGTCTTCATGAAACTCTTATCCTAATACACAATAAAGCTCACATCGTTAGAGTGATTCTCCAGGATTTGACCCAATTGGGAGAGGGATTGAAGCATTTGAAGGGATCAAAAAGTGTGGTTTTGGACTCTAAATCTATTTTCAGGTGAGCTTATGTATGTAAATTGGTGGATTAAACCTTTTGATTTGGGCTTGAATCTATTATTACTTCCAACCAATGATATTGTTAATATTCTTTTTGCTTAATGTTCTTCTCGAGCTTTTGCAAGAGCTTCTAAGTTGGATGCCACATAGGCATTGCCACCAAAGCAAAACAAAAAAAAATTGAGATAAATGCCACATAAGCATAGTTAGGTCAGTCAACAATCAATCATTTGAGTTTGTCAAAATCAAGCAAAATTACTTTTCTTTTGGAAGATTGGGGGTAAAATTGCAAGCACTCTCCATTATTTTAAGATATTGATGACCCTCGTACAATACTTTTGGAGCAGATTTACACCTTTTACCCCAAATATAAACACCTTTTCTAATAAAAATTTAAACTTTAATTTTTCACGTCTTTTGATAAAAAATGAAAAATAAATAATAAGTCAAAATGTTTGATAAAAACAAGGGAAAATTACATAGAGGTCCTATAGATTAATTCTAATTACCAAAAAGTCCCATGAAATGTAATAATAACTTTGAGATCTCATGGACTTGATTATAAATAAGTTATGGGTTGCATTTACCAAACTCCCCCTATTTCTTTTTTTTTTCTTTTTTTTTTTAAACTCTTCCCATCGTGTGTTTCCAACCTGGTGATGGACACTAACATTGCTGACCACATCAAGTCCTTGTTCTAGCGACGGCGCCGGAGACGAATTCTTCGTTGATTTGCAAACATAAATAATGGAACAAGGCTCATGGGAATTAAGAAATTTCAACTAGTCAGAGTCCTCATTTATGGACTCTATGATCACTTATCCCAGATCTATTGGAGATTAATAATTAATCTAGCAAATAGAGAAAGTGGGTACATACATCAAAACTTTTCCACCACTTTCTTGTAACCTTTCACATACAGTTCCTCCAACTCCTTGTACCTATTCATCAGGATCCCCTGCGCTGAGAGTTTAGCTTTTTTGAAATGATCTAGAGCCAGAGGTCCTTGATTTGGGATCGTTGGTTCGGGTAGTTGGGCCTTGGTGGGTTCGATTCTGCGGGGTAAATCAGGCACCACAAAATGGCTCTAGCATGGAAACCACCCTCTCGTGAACCTTGGACTGAGTAATACTATGAAAGCACATAAGAGCAAAGCAGGAGATCTGTGAAAGACCACTAGAGCTCTTGCTTCAGTTCAGTCTTTCAATTTATTTGCAATCCTCCATTTTTTTGTGTGTTTTTCCAAGATTTTTTATTTTTAAAAATGCACCCCCAATTATTTGCAATGCAATTAAAGCCTATGGGACCCCATAATTAGTTTTGCATTTCATTGGATTTTTTGATAATAAAAATTCATCTGCGGGACCCCTATGTGATTTTCCCTAAAAGCAACTTATTAGCCCCCTAATTTTGATTACACCAGGACTTCTGCGGAGAGAAAATAGTTAACCTACCGTGATTAATGACAATTACTTTGTAGCGCAACCTTTCCTGGTAAAAGATTTAAATAGCTTCTCATACATGATTCAGTGCATGTTAAATGTTAAATTAAATTATTAGATGTTAGATACTGGATTAGATGGAGTAATTGAGGGCAAAAGAAGATGATATTTCATGAAACATGGTTAAAAAATATCTGTTCTATATAGTGTCTGATTGAATATGACCCTCAATTGACCAGTCTTCTGTTGAATAAATGGCGGATTTTTATCATAATTGTCGCCGTCGTTGTTTATTTATTTATTTTCTCAGCTGGAGAAAGAAACGAGTTGATGGTTGTTCGTTTCCAGGAAAATGGTCTCTGAATTTTGTCTGTTTTGTTTGTCGTCGTCGTCGTCGTTTGTTTCCAGGAAAATGATTGTTTGTATATTTTGTTAGAAACGAATATTTTCTCTGGTTTTTTTTTTTTTGAAAAAACACGCAGACACATTACTTAAAATTAAATCAGGTTATCACTTGGAAGTTGGAACCAATCCCCTGCTTGTAAGAAACAAGGGTGTCCTTATTTAATCAATACATACAATATAAAAATGCAGAAAATTATATTAATCGCAGTTTTAAATGAATTCTTAATCTTTTAATCCACGTTTTTCTATGAAAGAAATGGTACACTTTGAACAAAGGGATAATTAATTAATAACAAAAAATAGGATATCTTCAATTTGAGAATGATTTTGTACTGTTGTTAAAAAATGGTTTAAAGTGAAGAACTATGTGAATGAAATTATTAACAAATTTCAAAATTCAGAATATTTCTTTAAAATTTGAGAAATTTCGTACATAAAAAGTCCTCCTCCTTATGAAAAATAAGGTCATTGAATTTTCACAAAAAGATGATCGTAATAACTAATATACTACTATTGGCCAAAAAAAAAATAATATAGTACTGAAAGAAGACTACAATCGACTACTATCATTTATTCAAGTGCCGTGACACTTACATTTTATGATAAAATTAGATTCCATAAGCAAACATTCTCACTGTTAAGCAAGGTACTTAAATTTATTTTTATTCAAGTAATTATTGTGAATTATTTATTTTCACTGAATAAATTTAACTGAGATAATCTGCCTGTTGGGATTGACACACAAAAAAAAAGTGATTATTGAGGTCAAATATCAATTTTCAGAAAAATTACCCAAACAGCTAATTAATTTGATAATTGATTATTAAATCAAAATCATGTTTGAAACAAGCATTGAAAGGATGCTTATAGATTCAATTTTAATATCAAATAATATATTTTATTCTTAAATAAAGTTTAACAAATTTAATAATATTAACTATAACTTTATTAATAATTTAATTTAAAAAAACGAATATCCTTTATAATAATTTGTATAATTAAAACCCATTTCAATATACATAATGCATTATAAATCAATTATAATTCTTTGTTCTAAAACAGATTGCACACCCATCGAAATATATACAATTTAATTCTTTTGTTCTTTCTATATTCATTGTTAAAAGTTATTTTTAATAATTGCTTATATCAAATTATATAAAAATCACTCATTTAATACCAAGCATTTAAAAATTCATTTTTTTTTATTAATGAGCGTTCAAATATAGACTTATAAAAAGTTCACGTCTGAGCCTTGCAAAAAAATTCATGGAGTGAGATTTCAGGCCTATAATGCAGGGTTAGTTCATTTAGTTGAAGCCTGCCTTATTTTCATCTTGGATAATTTCGATTGGAGAGGTCTAAATGAAACAAATAACAACCGTGCTAAGGTTAATTGTTAAAGATGTTGAATTAGTTTAACTAAATGCTTTAAATGCGAATTGATAATGCAATCACATTAAATATTTAGTGATAAAGTTTGTCATGTAAAACAATCTTGCACTTGATTTGATTCAGATGGTTATAAATCCCAATAAATCTTCCCATTAAAACAGGACAGGTGTAAGATAGGAAAGGGGACTCTCTCATCTTTCCTTTCCATCACTTTTGCTTAGTTCCTTTTCCTTTTCTCTAATTATGACATCAAGATTCGGATTATTCAAATTTAATCTCTTATAAAACTATTATTAAAATGTTAAATGAAAATAAAAAATAAAAAATCAAATTTAAAATGCTAAAATTTAATCTGAATAGCTTAAAATTGCAATAAAAATTAAATAAAAAGGATATATTTTACAGCAGAAGATTAAATTCAAACCCCTTCAAAATATTAATTCTTTTTTTTTATAGTGAGTATAGAGAATAGACTTTGTTAATAATAAAATATATTTTGTTTGATATATCAAGGGTAATGGATAGATATTTCTTTTAAGATATTAATTTTAATTCTATTCTAATGATTATAAAAGAACGAGGACGGGAAGAGAATAGAGAGCAAAGAACAGAGAATCCTCACCCCGATAAGCAAGTCGGCGTAGACTCAACGTCGCTGGACAAGAGGCCTTGCGCGCCTCTGCATGATATTTAACAAGCCCGTCATTCACTTTCTCCTTTTTTCGTTAAAAAAAAAAACGGTAAAAGAAAAAGGATCTGCCCGCCATTTAAATTCCTGCCGAAAAAACTAACCCTCCCGAGTCTTCCCTCCTCAATTCGGATTCGGAGGCTTCCAATTCCAAACGCTGCAAGCGGCAAAACGAAGCCCTAACTCTTATCCATGGCCGCCGATCCCACTCAGCACCAACTCGCTCTTGTTCTTGGCGCCGATTCCTCTCACTTCGAATCCCTAATCTCCAATCTTCTCTCATCCACCAATGATCAACGCTCTCAGGCCGAGTCCCTCTTCAACCTCTGCCTTCAGACTCATCCCGATGCCCTCTTTCTCAAGCTCGCTCATCTCCTCCAATCTTCTCCTCACCCCGAGGCTCGGACCATGTCCTCAATTTTGCTTCGCAGACAACTTACCCGCCAGGACGCTAACCTCTGGCCCCAACTCGCCCCTTCTACTCAGTCCTCACTCAAGTTGGTCCTTTTGAATTCCCTTCAGACCGAGGATGTCAAATCTATTACTAAGAAACTTTGCGATACGATCTCAGAGCTTGCCTCTGTTATTTTGCCCGATGGCGGCTGGCCGGAGCTCTTACCCTTCATGTTTCAGTGTGTCACGTCGGATAATCTTAAACTGCAGGAAGCAGCTTTGTTGATTTTTGCTCAATTGGCTCATTATATTGGCGAAACCCTAGTTCCCCAATTGACCACACTGCACACGGTGTTTTCCAGTGTTTAACGTCATCCAAGAGTTCCGATGTCAGTCAGAATTGCCGCTTTGGGTGCCAGCATTAATTTTATTCAGTGTTTGTCAAACCCTTCTGATAGGGACAGGTTCCAGGATTTGTTGCCACTCATGATGCGAACCTTGACAGAAGCCTTGAATTGTGGCCAGGAAGCCACTGCTCAAGAAGCCCTCGAGTTGTTAATTGAACTGGCCGGAACCGAGCCAAGGTTTTTGAGAAGGCAAATAGTGGACGTGGTTGCTTCAATGTTACAGATTGCAGAGGCAGAATCCCTGGAGGAAGGGACAAGGCATTTGGCCATTGAGTTTGTGATCACCCTATCCGAAGCCAGGGAGCGTGCCCCTGGAATGATGAGAAAGTTTCCACAGTTTATACAAAGATTGTTTGCCATATTAATGAATATGTTGTTGGATGTCGAGGATGATCCTGCATGGCATAGTGCAGAGACAGAGGATGAGGATGCGGGCGAGACTAGTAATTATGGTTTTGGACAGGAGTGCTTGGATAGACTATCAATTTCTTTGGGGGGGGAAATACAATAGTACCGGTTGCTTCCGAGTTGTTGCCCACTTTCTTAGCTGCTCCTGACTGGAAAAAGCATCACGCTGCCCTCATCGCATTTGCACAAATTGCGGAGGGTTGTTCAAAGGTAAGCTTGTTTGGCATTTAAATGTGAATTATCTTTAGTATTAAGATTCTTGTCTTGCCTGCTTGTGTTTACTGTAATAATTGCAGATGTTTCATATATGCTGTTTTCATTGCTTTTGGCCCATATTGTTTTCAAGCTTCATTTTCTGCCTTGGTTTGTGTGCGTATAAATTTACAAGTTGACGGAGAGAGTCCCTCGTCTTTTCTTCTTCTTTTTTCTTTAACATTTCTCGTGTCACATCTCTCATGGTGCAGGTGATGACCAAGAATCTGGAGCAGGTAGTGTCAATGGTTTTAAATTCATTTCAAGATGTTCATCCTCGTGTACGATGGGCAGCTATAAATGCAATTGGGCAGTTGTCCACAGACTTGGGGCCAGACTTGCAGGTTCAATATCACCATGTCGTGCTGCCAGCATTAGTTGGAGCCATGGACGATTTTCAAAATCCCCGAGTACAGGTTCGCATTCTCCTCTGCTAATGCCAAATATATGGTCTAATAATAATTTCTTAAGTCTAGCTTGCTTTCCAGACTTTTGTGGTTCATATTATGAGCCCTTGGATGGTCTGAGCTGGCCCTTAGATTGGGTTGAGATATACTTTATCAAACTTTACCAATCCAATTTGAGGCAAGCCGTTTTGTTTGCATTGATTGATATTGATCGAATTAATCTCTAGCCGTTCTCTACTTCTCGTTTTATTCTTTAATCTCCAGTTAATGGAAACTTTGCTGGTCCTCATCTCTAAAGCTTTATTCATTAGTTTGTCAATCCTATTAAGCATCTTGATTGAGCTCTCCTGGTTTTCCCACATTGTCAATCCTTTTTGTTTTTGTTTTTTTTTCCCGTAGTGGTTTATGCTTTAATAAATTTTGATTTATTTTACCTCGGTTCCATAATGCTCTATTAAAGTTCTTGTTCTAACCTGTTACCTTGTTTCATAAATTACAATTAGTGATTAATTGTCTCCTATTTAAATACGAGTGTTAAATGTTATTGTATTGTGATGACCTTTTTGTATTACTAAGTTGCTAATATGTCAATTCCCCCCCTTCCCATTTTCTACTTCTATATTGCAGGCTCATGCTGCTTCTGCAGTGCTAAATTTCACTGAGAATTGTACCCCAGAAATCCTAGCACCTTATTTGGATGGGATTGTGAGCAAACTTCTAGTAGTCTTACAGGTATCTGACTAACGGCCACATCTGACTTGCATTGCCATTGTAGAATTTTGTTGGTGTTATCACTATGGAGAATATAGCTTTTCTTGATTTGATATTTCTCAAGTTAGAAAGTATAACACCTCATATGTTCTCGTTATTTCTTTCCTTTTTTTTTTTTGGCTATGCAATTGAATCTACAATTCTGTTTAATATTGGCTAATTATTGACTAGAGCAAGCCTAGGTTTGTTGTTTGTTGTTTTTGTTGCTTTCATTTCAGTATGCATTTCCATAATGACTAGACGTCTTTGTTGATCCATTTTTGCCAACATACTCTATAAGCAATAAATTGTTTATGTTAGTGCCATGCTTTTTGCAAGTTTATGATGTGGTTTATGGTTTTTTTGTTTTTTACTCTATCTCGCATGCTTTCTAGAATGGGAAGCAAATGGTTCAAGAAGGGGCTTTGACAGCTTTGGCATCAGTTGCTGATTCATCACAGGTCTTTATGTAGCCAATCTTCCCTTGGATATGAAAATATGGCTTATTATACATAAGTAATCAAAATTGTATTTACAGGAGCAGTTTCAGAAATATTATGATGCCGTGATGCCTTACTTGAAAGCTATTTTGATGAATGCAAATGATAAATCTAATCGCATGCTTCGTGCCAAAGCAATGGAGTGCATTAGTTTGGTAGGAATGGCTGTTGGTAAGGAGAAGTTCAGAGAAGATGCCAAGCAGGTGACATTAATTGTTCAGTATTGCTATTTAGTTCTGATGTCCAACTTAATAATTTTCTATGCTTCCTGTTTTAATATATATATTTTTTAAAAATAATTGTTAAGCTTTTCATGTGCTATACTGACGCTATATGACTTTCTTTGTAAGTTAATGCTCTCCTATACATCCTTGTTTTAATTCTTACATGTATGAATGATTGT